>NC_044248.1:43325106-43643520 GCF_003957555.1 Calypte anna
TGGCTTGGGGAAGGCTTTTTTTGTTTCATTTTTACATTTTTTTGTAGAATTACTATTAAATTCTCAGTGTATGCACTCAGAGAAAAGTGATGCAAGTAGAAAATATAATGTGACACTGGACTGGGGTGAAAGAATAACTTTTGAACACTGTTTGCACTGGAAGTTTGTTGGAGTTGGTGTTAGAGCTGCTCTCTGTAGTCCTTTTGTATCTGTGGGGAGCTGTGAATTCAGCTTCTCCACAGCATAAATGGGAGGTTTGTGCATCTGTGATGGAAGAAGCCCATTACAGCACAGAGAGCATCTGAACTCTGCTGAATTTTGTGCCAGCAGTTAATAAGAAGCTGTGCTGCAAGATAAGGTCAATCTTGAATCCTTGGTTCTCATAATCACCATTCCAGTTTGAAAATCCGATTTTTAAAATACTTATTTATTTTCAAGTCACTGAAGGGAGCACTCTACAGACTCAAGGCTGTTAACATTTTCTTTGTTAGGGATCATTGCCAGAAAAGGCCTGGACTTGGCCCTAAACTTTGGGGGGGAGGAGAGGTAGGGGGAGAAGTTCTCCTCTTCCTCCTCCCATGGGTAGAAGATGCAAAGCAAAGAGGAGCCAAAGCAGGTTGTGACACAGCACTGCTGCTTAACACTGTTGATCTTTTCCTTTTCTAGTTTGTGGAGACATCCATGGGCAGTTCTTTGACTTGATGAAGCTGTTTGAAGTGGGAGGCTCTCCTGCCAACACACGGTATCTCTTCCTGGGGGACTACGTGGACAGAGGGTACTTCAGCATTGAAGTAAGTTCCTGCTTTCTGTTTCTGGCTGTGGAACTGCTTGCAGCCTATTGTGTATATTTAGCACCAAAATTTATGCAGTTCAGGAATACTGGAGCTCTTAGCAAATCCCACATGTGAGCAAAAAGAAGTCCACAATAATGTCACTGTTGGTGTTTACTTAAAGGCTGATCTGTATCCAGCCCACTCCTACTTGTCAGAGCTGGAAAGCTGGTGGAAATCAGCCCTTGGTGCTAAGCAGTGGCCATACAAATGCAGTGGGGCAGGAAGCCTGCTCTGCAGCTTTAAATAGGGTGAATAGACATGAGTTATAACTCATAGTGTAGTTTGATTTTTAGGTTTGTTTCATCTGAGTCTCCTCAATGCAAAACTTTACAGAAACGGAAGGGCTAAATAGAATGGACAAAATGGGACAAAACCCCAGCAGTTAGCATGCTGGGCTGGAGAGGGTTAATGGTTTCTGTTTAGATCATACCGGAGTGCATGATCTCTGACTTTTGCTGCAGCACCTGAATACACAGAGAAGGGATGCAGAGTTGCCCTGTGGAAGGTCCTGAGACCTGGGCAGACTCCAATATCAGGTTATAGAACGTGGAGGTCAAATGACAATGTCTTTACCTTAGCAAGCCAAATACCAAGCACAAATATTTTATTCCAGTTGTCCTAAAACAAACTGGATTTTTTTCTTACTTGTGTGTCACTGCTTAGTTTTGCAAACTGATGGATGAGGTACACAATTGTCATCAAATAAAGCCTAATCTGGATTTGTTAATCCAGGTTATAGTTGATTTAGTCCCTGAATGCCTAGGCAGAAACCTGTGCAGCAGCTTTTGAGCTGCTTTTGGACTCCTTTCTCTGGAAAATTCAGACTTCCCCCTGCTCTGAGTCAGGAGAATACCCTCTATCTCTTGGAAGCAATATAGGTCCTGTGATAGGTGGCTGTGCCTCTGCCTAGAGAAGGTGGCAGCATGTGAAAACACATACTGCTGTTTCATCCTACATACCATATCTTGGTACACTGTTGCCATATTGATGTAAAAATATGTAATCCCAAGGATCTGAGTTATTTATAATGTGTTTGTAAACGGAACAGTGAATTATCTTGCCAATGTTATATTTATAGGATGAAGAGAAGTTTCTTAAAAATAAGATTCAGTAACACTGCCTTTGCCTGATCAGTTAATTTTAAAATTCAGTTGCAAATGTTAACAGAACTTTTTGGCTCATTTTACAAACAGAAATGCACTGTTCCAAGTGCAGATGCTCTAAAAATTTAAGAATTGCAAGGTTCTTTCACCCACCTGCCAAAAATCAATATAGTCAGGGTTTAGTCTCATGTTGCAGTCAGCATTTCAGTCATTATTGGGTTTGGGTTGTTTTGGGGAGTTTTTTTGAGCCACATGTGCTTGATCCCCAGTCAGTTCCACAGTGAGTTGTGAGATAGATTGTGGCTGTGAGTGACCATGCTGGATCCTTGGAAAAGTTGGGAGTGTGGGGGTTGCCTCCACAGGTTTAAAGTGTTGTGCAGGTGAAGCTTTCACTGCCATTTTTCATTTGTATCTTCTGGAGACTTCCACTGAGCTAAGCTGTACCTGGACAAGCAGAGTTTTGTCTTCATTTCTCTGTGTGTTTTCTATACAAGAAATAGGTCAAGTGGATTCCCTTCAGCTTTCAGGTGTCTGACAGTTTGCCAAAATCTGCTCCAGTTGCTGTTACCAGTTACAGGCAGTAGCAAGCCATACAACAAAATAAAATAGCTAATGGCTGGGGCACAAACCCCTTAAAATTCCTAAACCTGCACACAGATATTTAGCAAATTCTAACCTGTGTTTAGTTTTTCTGTTCTGAAGCAGTAATTTTTCACTGGGAGTTGTGCTGTCTTCTGCCAGCACCCAGGAAATACCTGAACTCTGGCTTTTATTATTCCTTTTTCTAGGTATTGTTCTCCAGTCACTACTTTTTTGGTCACATAACTGGTTCTCCTCACCTGTCACCCTGATTAAAGAATGCTTTTGAAAGGGAAGGCAGTTTTCTGTTCTAAGAGTAGCAGGGTGTAGAGGTGTGCATTCAGGCATGAGCTCAGCACAGTCAGTAAGGAGTGACAAGGAGAGGAAAATGGTGAAAAATGCAAGTTGGCATATTGGGGGGTGGCTTTTTGTGGAGCAGAGGGAGTGAGCACATCCAGCAGGCACCAGCTCTTGCCAGGCCGTGGTGCTGGGGAGGCTGTGGGGGTGAACAGCCCCAGCCTGATCTCAGGGCATGTTTCTGGCACATCACTCACACAGTGATCTTTTATTCTATCCATCTGTTGGCTCCACTTTCTGCTCCCCTAGACACAAGGCTGTTGCAGTTCTGGAGTCTTTCCAAAAAAAATCGAGTAGCTGGTCCAAGGTACTAATCACAAGTAATGTAAGCTTTAAAATAAAAATAAAAGAAATACCCTTTGAGTGCTGTGGGATAACTGGTATAGAGGTGACACCATTGAGCCCAGACCCAGCTGAGTTCTGGTAGTGGGTGTGATAATCCTTGTCTGTGGGCTGCAAAGCATCTGGGATTCTGCTGGATGAAAGGTACTATATAATATCAGCTATTATCATTCAGAACAGAGGAAGAAATTGCATAAGGTAGGTGGAAGACATTTGATAAAGCAGAGGGAAAAGGAGCAAAGTGTTTGTGTAAAGCACTCAGCAGAAATGGGAGTCCTTGCCCCATGGAGCTTTTGACCCAGGAGCTCAGTCCTTCACGGGTGTGATTTGTTTTTACCAGGGTTAGCTCCACTGTTTGAAGGGGGCATGCTTTGTATCTTTAAAATTACTTCTAAGCAAGGTATCACAGGTTGAAAGACTAAAAATTTACAACAGGTAAAACATAAAAGGTCAAAATTATAGATAGGATGAAGCACGGTTTCTCAGCATGGACCAAAAGTTTATCCTGTAGCTGCACCCTCTTTTCCATTTGACCTTTTGGCAGCTCCTGAGCATTTCTTCCCTCAGTATAACAAATTTCTGCACGTTGCACTATCTGATATGGCACATTTCTTTCCTCAGCTCTGTAACTGATAACATTTCCTTCTTGTGCCTCTGCTCGGTTCCAGGGCTTTGGCTCCAGAGCAGCAACCTCTCCATGCTCACTTTCAAACAAGTTTTATGGCCATGGTGAAAAGAAACCTAAATGATCAAAACAGAAGGGCTATTTTTAAATCCAAAGAATAGTTAGAGCCTAAGTGGTTCTGCAGGAAGGGGTTGTAAGGAAGAATGACTAATGTAAGAAAACTCTCCTTGAAAGGCAGGCAGAAAGGCCATCCAGTGTTAGGGGGACTTCTTTTCACCACTGTCTTGGGAATATTACAATCAGAGTAAAGACTAACTGCAAGGTGTTAATAATGTTATGTAAATGAGCTGTTGGAATTACTTCCCTGCTCAGTCCCACTTCAAAACATCCAGGCTTAAATGTTAACTGAGTATCCCAAGGTACATACCAACCATTTTTGAGAGAGCAGATAGCTAAGATATGGAGAATTAAACCACTGCTCAAAATGAACAAAACCAGAGCTGGGTTTTAAGGTTCAAAACATTCCTTTATCTTCATTTTCTGACCACAAAGAGGGAAATTCCAGGAGAAGCACCTGAACAAAGCGAGGTGTTTGGAGTGAGTGGAATTGGACCTCACATCAATTTAAAAAGCACCTGGCACTTCTTGAGGTGCTTCTGAACTTAGTGAACTGTTAGAAATCATTATCTGATTTCTCCCAAGAAAATAACTACATGTACATAAATTTCTGTTGGTGACCTGTGGGTGAAGGGCCCATCAGTGAAGCCCTGTGTTTGTTGTGTCTCAGGTGCACTTTCTAGGACTTCATTGCAAGGATAAACACTTTTACCTTGGTAATGTTTCCCAATAAGCATCTTAATTTAAAACAGTTGTGGCTGGTCAGAAATAATTTACCAGTTAAATCAGTTAGGGTTTTTTCCTCTTTTCTGAGAGCAAAGATAATCCTAATACTTTAATAATCCTAAATTTCCTTTTCGTTCATGTAGCAGTAGCAAATATGTCTGTCTCCAGCAAGAACTTGTGTCTTAAGACATCTAATTTTTGCTGGTCAGCACTCCTCAGAGCTGTGAATATTCAGTAATTCAGCACATTCAGATTTTTTTTGTATGCATTTGATTCCCAGACTGGAACATCTGTTTGTGCAAGGCCCATCCTCACAGCTTGCTTGCTCTGTGCCAGCTCTTCCCAAAGCAAGTCCCAGCACACCAAGAACCTATTTGGGCTCCAGAGAAGGAACATGGACTTGGTGCCCTGAAGGATGCTTGCACCATATCCCCATTTCTGTGGGGTTTATCCATCTCCAAAGCCAGGGCTAAGACACAGTGTCCAATGAGGAGAACCAGGAGCCAGCACTTGGATACCTGTTTAGAAAGTGCTAGCTATAAGAATGGGAGGAACATCTTTTTAGTCACTTTGGCTGGCAAAAAAGATCCTTCCTTTTTGAATGTGTTGGTGTCCTTTCTTGGGAGCAATGTGGTCTAAACACTAGAAAAGAGTTATGTAGGCAAACAGCAGTGTTTTGGAAGTGGTAACTTTCCATGAAATCAAATGGGAGACAAGCTAGAAGGGACTGATGGAATAATTGAAGACTGGAGGTACTAAAATGCCATGCAGGTGCCAAAAGGAGACCTCAGAGTAGCTGGGGAATCTTCACAGGGGTTAAAAATAAATAAATGAACACAAGCTGAATTATCAGAATGAGATTCTTGAGCAATATTTTAGAAAGAGCTGAGACCCTGGCCATGAGGAGTTGCTTTGCTGCCTGTCCACAAGAAGACTGTGGACTTCAGCAGCAGCTTTTTAAAGTTTTTTAATCCTCAAGCTTTTACATATGTGAGTGCCAGGTTTAGCAACATGAAAGGTAGAATAATAAGCACATGTTGGCAAAAAAAGTTGTGGCAAAGACTGCATTATCTGGTTGGTGCTGTCCCTGCTCTGCAGCAGAGCCGTAAGAGAAGACATTGGCCTTAATGTCCTGAAAAAAAATGAAATCCTGGTTGTGGTTAAGACAGTAAAGGTTTGGTTTTTGTTTCTTGTCATTACTGTTGAGTTTTCCTTCTCTGTACTCAAGTGATGGTATTTCAGAAATGGCAAGAACGTGCATCTCTTGTATTTTGGTGATGGATGTGATGCCTGCTCATTTGTGTCTGAAATAAAGCTATAATAAATAATCCTACCAGTAGTGTGAACATGTGTAAAAATGTACACAGCTTCCCTTAGGATGCTTGTTCCATTTTATAAAGCTGTACCTGTACTATGTACTCTGATGGTAGAATTATTTCTGTGCAGTTTTTTGTCTTCAGATTAGTGTGTTAGTTAGAGAGTGAAGAGGCTCTGCAGTTCAGAGAGCATCACCAGAGACCTTAGCAACGCGTGGCTCAAATTATCCTTTCAAGTATGAATTACCTGGCATTTATTCACATTTAATTTCATCAGTCATCTGGAGAGGGATTTCATCTTTTGCTACCCATACAGAGCCACACAGCCAACAGAGCAAGCTGCCTCTTTTTCCTGCCAAGTCTGTGGCTTTTGGTTTGCCTTTTCAGAAGGAGCTGAGCTGTGGAATTGTGCAAAGGCTCAAATTCAGCATATTTCAGTGGAGTTAAATCCTGAGTCTGTTTTAAACATTCATGCCTCTGGCTTACACAGCACTTAATAGCAAGGACCTTTCCTTTCCTGATGGCAAGGCTGCCAGAGCCTCAGCAGGAGAACAGCTTGCCCACAGGAGCTGGGAGGTGGTGGGCACGTTACCTCTTTGGTATTAACTTCACTTACCTGCTATTACAGCAGCTGAAAGGTACTCAGCAAGCAAGCAGGGGTGCAGTTTGAGGGCTGGCATTTAAGAAATGGTTTGTTTATTTATTTCAATACAAAGTGAGACAGGCCAAGAATACCTTAGAGATGTCCAGATTGGTAAATAAAGTAAATAAATTTTGTTCTGAAGGGAGAGTGTTAGAAGGTAGTTGCAGATGAAAGGGGGTTGGGGTTTTGTTTGGTTTGTTTATAATTTTTTTTAGCCTGCTTCTTGTGCAACAGTTCTGGAGTTCATGGATATTTGAGAAGGAAAGGATTGAAGGAGACATTGTTTAAGCTGTTCTCTAGCTCTTGTCTTTTGGGAGACCAGAGCAGGCTGCAGAGTGTTGTGCAGACACTGGGCTCATCTCCTGGGATGAACAGAGATCTCATTTCCAGCAGCTCACCTGCAGCTGGGACTTTGCAGCCAGGTATCACCCTGAGCAGGGTCATCCTGCACAAAGGATAAAACTTGTGTAAGGTTTGCTTTGTCAGGAGGCTGGTGATCCTCTGACATCAAGTGTCACTTGGATGTTCAAAAGAACTGGTTTAATCAGACAGTTTTGAGGTCTGAGCAGAGGTTAACCTCTCCAAGTCTCCTTTTTTATCTTTAAATCATGTCTAGAAGAAATGTCATCTCAAACAGAAATCCTTTGGAAAGATAAAAGGGTTTAAGAGAAGCTTTGTTGTAACTTCACCTAAAGCAGGAGCTTTGTGGATTATTTTTTTCCCCCCTTAGCTGCTTATGCAGAACCATGTTATGTGACAAGCCAACAAGCCTTCTTGTAAAAACATGCTGGAAGCTGAGGTATTTCCTGAAGAGTGGGTTAAATTGTTCTAGGGCAACTTTTCCTGAAGCCAGGAAATGTGGATCTTCCGGAGAAATCATGTCCAGGGTGGGTTTGTGCCTGAGCCTCCAGGTGGAGAGTGCACTCTTGTTGCTTGGGAGCTGGGGTGCTGGGGGCTGAACAGGGAGGAACCACATGGGAAAAGCACTCAGCTTAGTTACAATATGCTGAAAGGAGATTTGGCCAGGTCCAGGATGAGGTACAGAGAAAAATGTTTGCATGTAACACATGAAAAGTGAAGTTAACCCATTGAAAATAGAAGTTTCACACAGGACACTCTTCCTTCCACTGGTTCATTTTGGTGGAGGGTGACTGAAGTGCTTGGATTACATCAATAATTATGAATTATCTTTTATATATATATATATCTTGTTTTTCCTCTGCAGTGTGTGCTGTACTTGTGGGCCTTGAAAATCCTTTACCCCAAAACACTGTTTTTACTTCGTGGGAATCATGAATGTAGACATTTAACAGAGTATTTCACATTTAAGCAAGAATGTAAGTCTGACCTTAACATTTCTCCTCTTAATTCCTTTCTCTACCACTTGATTTGGAGGGGTTTTTTGAGTACTTTATTCTCATTTACCATCAGTCCTTTGTCACATTAACTATCATCAGTTTTAAGTTGCTTTAAAATTTGGCATTATCATATTTGTCCTATCAGAATTATTAAACTCTTTGATATGCTGTGTTTATAGGAATCCCTTTCTGTGTTGCAAGAAAGGAAACAGCTCATTAGATGTAGACCTTCCCCTGCACAATGAAGCTGCTTTTTTATTTTACCTGTGCCACTGTAAGCTGAAGCTGTTGCCAGAAGTCTGTATTCCCCTTTTTTAGCTCTGAGGGTAAAGGAAATGTTAATTGGCTCAAAGGCTTCATGGTTTACTGAGTTTGATATGTGTATTGGTAAATTAACATTTCAGCTTCATTGTACCACCTCGTTCATTGCATAATGGCATTTCTGTAGATAATTAATTGTAAGGGACTGGGCTAAAGTCCTAATTGCTTCACAGAGAGTATATTAGGCAATAATGTTATAAATGAGAATAATTCAGCTGACTCTTCCAGGCTTGCTGTATAGATTTCATGGCAGAATATATATACTAAGTTATCTATTTACTTTTTTTTTTTTTTTTTTTTTTGGAAAAAAATGTTATAAATTTGGCAGAGTTTCAACTCAAAATATGAAGACAGTTTTCAGCAGTAAATAACAAAAATTCTAAATAATGTTTTGCCTGAGACAAGGTTTGATACAGTCAGTGGAAGAGAGAGTAATGAAAGCACAATTGAGGTATTAAGCAGCATCCTCGTTTCTCTTTCACTCTCAAGTATTGATGGAAACTTTCTGATACCATCTTGATCTTTAAAAGGTAAAATCAAATATTCAGAACGTGTGTATGATGCCTGCATGGATGCCTTCGACTGCCTTCCCTTGGCTGCTCTGATGAACCAACAGTTCCTGTGTGTACACGGTGGCTTGTCTCCAGAGATCAACACTTTAGATGACATCAGAAAAGTAAGTCCTGGTTAGTGCTCAGGTCTGTGGCCAGCAACTAAAACTTGAATCCTTTCTCACTGTTCCTCATTTATGTAAGATGCTTGTGTGTCATTCTGACATTCATGCTGACACTGCCACCTTCTAAAGGTCTTTTTCGATAGAACATAAAAGGAATTGCTGCAATTAGCTGTGTTTTGTGGAGGTAAGGAAATCCCTAGCATCCTGTAAAACAAAGGATTTATCATCCTTGTGTTCTGAAAAAAATTGTTAGATACACAACTATTTAGGACCAAACAAGTATGCAGCATTGGTTTAAGTATTATCTACTAGCATGTTGTAAACATAACACCCAGTTACTCCTTGCACCTTGTAAGGCATCCAGCAGTTACTTGGAGAAGAAATAAAAATAAACTTTAGGAAAACCTCATGGTACCTGAAGCATATAATTAAAAAAGTATGGTATGATTGCAATTAGTATTGCCAGAACAACGTTATTACTCTCAAAAGAGCCAGGAGCTTAATTCTCTGTAATCCTGCCACACTTTTAAGCAGTACTGCACTTGGGTGCTCCCCAAATTAAGCTCAGCTGAGTAAGGGGGTGCCTGTGTGGTAGGTACTCCTCTGTTCTGAGGTGATACTTAGAAATCTCATGAAAGTTCAAAGAACGTTGCACATCAGCTTCTTCAATAAATCCACTCTTGTTGTGTATTATTAAGGATTAATCTTAGGTGTCTGGTAAAAGAGATCTCAGTTGATGCTTCTAAAACCAAATATTTAAACCATTTTTCTTAGTGTTTCCAGCAGAAAAGATTTCTTGCTTTCAGTTTGAGACTTGCAAACGTGGTTATTTGCTTCTGAGCCTCAAAATTACTAAAATACAAAATATATTCTGAGGTTAATGCATAACCTATTAAGAAATTAATATGGTTAAGGAAAAACACTCGAGACAGTAATTACATGTTTTGGTTTAAAAACAATTAGATGAAGATATTAACTGCACTTTTTAAAATTAATGAATATGAAGGCTTGTTTCTGAGGTAAAAGTTCACTGTCTCATTAAGCAAAAATATTATCTGCCTAAAAATGAGCTGGCTTTGCAACAGTGTAATGGTAGAATAAAGCTGTTTAGCTCAGATTCTAGATGAGGATCATTAACATCTTCTTCCCCCACCACTAGCAGGTTTATTCCTCTCTGGCAATCAGCAGGAATTAGTTTTGCATATGTACAAATTGTTATTTAATTTAAATGACTTAGAGTTACAAAGGCATTAATTGGTAGAGGCTGCAGTATGTTAGAAGTGTAGATGTGTTATGAATATTTCATGATGAGAACTCACAGGTAAAATTGCAGAGGTCTCTTGCTGAAACTTTTTAACTGAGTTTTAACCCATGTTAACAAGGAGTGGTTTTATATTAAAGAGTCATTGCAGAGGAATACTGACTTTAATATGTCCCTATTTTGTTATACTTTGACTTATTGCCAGTATGTTTCTATCTAATTTGATTTTTTTTAAATCCCAATAGTCAGAAAGAGGCAGAAAAAAAATAGGCAGAAAGAGGAGGTTTTAGCTGCTTAATTAGGGCTAAGGTTATGAGAGCAACCAGAATGTCAAGGCAAGATGCTGCACTGCAAAAATGTTGCCTTGGTATTTAAATGCAGTTTTTGGTGAGAATGTCCTTAAAAGAAAACGGGAACTTGCTTTGAAATAACTATCCTATTTTTCTCCTGAGGTGCTTTACTTGCATAAATCAAGTGCCACAATGTTTAAAAGAACACAAATAGAAAAATACCATCCTGTGTCTCATCCACTGAAAAGCTTATTAAAAAAAAAAGTAGAAAACCCCATTGCTTTAACACTGGGAGTAACCCAAAGCTGAAAGATAGATTGCTTTGAGTCTTTGCTTACCATGGACTGGGCTGAATGAACACCAGCACCTTGGCTTCAGTGTTTCCGTGCTGCAGAGCTGACAGAAATTAGTATTTCTTTGTCTCCTGTTTCTCTTAGTTAGATCGATTCAAGGAACCACCTGCATATGGACCCATGTGTGACATCCTGTGGTCAGACCCCTTGGAGGACTTTGGGAATGAGAAGACTCAGGAACACTTCACTCACAACACAGTCAGGGGGTGCTCGTACTTCTACAGGTGAATATTCCTGCTTTGGGTGGGTTTCTGGATCTGAGATGCTGGTTTGGCAGTAGGAACATTTCCTTGGAATTCATGGAACTGCTTAGATAATTGGGCCTTTTTTTACTGCAGGCTTGCCTTCTTTTCAGGTAAATTCATGGTTGGTTTGTTCATATCTTGCTTTCACTAAGGGAAATCCCTAGAAGTTAGGGATTGAATGTGTCCCTTCTAAAATGGGGCAGGTAACTACACTTCTAGTTTTATAATTAGAACTTAATTTTTAATGAAAGATGCCAGCATAAAAAAATTCACTATCTGTTGCTCTTCAGGGTTTAATAAAACCTGTGATTTCCCACACACAGATACTTTTTTTTTCTGTGTTATCAATTTTTTTTGTTCATGTTTAGGAATAGTTCTTCCCAAGAAATCCAGGATTTTAAGTAGCACTTGTTAAATGGGATTTGCTAAGAGCTGAAATGCAGACAAGTGTCTGTAACATTCTTGCAGAAACATGTCTGGAGTGAAATTCAGACAGCAAGTTGTAATTAACCTTTGAAATTATTTCTTTCTACTGATGGTTCTTAGTGAAGTATAAACTTGATTAATAGAAGTAATAGTAATGGGAATGGAAGGACAGGTAAAGCAAATCTCTGGGTTAGTTTGTGACCATGAAAGGGAAGCTGCACTCTCTGCTTCTTTTCTGCTTAGTGGTAATTGTCTTTTAAGCATGAGGGAGTTTTGTGATGTGTAAAGAGTCAGAAGACTCTTTCTTGTGTACATTAAAGGAGTAGATTTTCTTGGGTGCCAGGAGATATCCCATCATCTCCCCTTTGCCTAAGCCCAGGGACACAGGAGAGGATGGAACAGCACTGAGACAGTGTAGAGAGTCCTCCCTCTTGCAATTGGTACCTACCTGAGTAATTTGCTGATGTGATTTATTACCAAATTGGCAAAAAAAACATTATTCCAGTCTGCCACTGTCCTCTCAGACTGCTGAGGCATTTGTTTCTCTTACCTTCTTGGATCTGTAGCTCAGTAAATCTCAGCTCTGCAACCAATTCCTCTTCCATTTATACCTGAGGTGTGGCTCCCACCTCTTCAACTTCAGTGGCCAGAAGTGTCTTCTCTTCTCTTAAATTATTGGCACCAATGTATGCTGAAGGGATTTAATGATACACAGAGGAAACTGGGCAGGTATTTTAACTTTTCCCCAGTTCTACTCAGCTCTGGTAGAGATACACCTGGAGGAGTAGCATGCCCAGGTCTGGGCTCCCCAGCACAACAGAGACATGGACTTACTGGAATGAGTTTAGCAAAGGGCCATGAAGATGATGAAGGGACTGGAACAGTGACCTAAGAGGAGAGACTGCAGCCCAGGCTGCTGGCAGCACCTTCTGTGGGCAAGTCCTGCCCCCACCTTTGGATCAATAACGTCTGGAAAGCACTCGATAAATGTGTTTGGTCTCATTATGAAAGGAGGTGTCAAACTGCTGCAAACAATTGATCTGTTTAGAAATGGCTTTGTGACTCTGAGGGCTAAAATCATTCCTCTTCCCAGCAGCTCCCAGGCACTGCCCACTGCAACCAGCAAGTGATAGCAGCTTCCCCACCAGAACCTTTGCAAGAGCAAAAAAAAAAACCAACCTTGTAAACATGCTGTGTGTTTCAGTACAGGACTTATTATGTACTGGCACAGCTTTTGGATTTCAGGGTTTGGTTTTTTCCAGGTTTCTTACAATTGCCATAGAATTTCCTGACAATATGTATCAGTTTTCTCCTGAAATTATATCAGATGTGACCGGTGTCCTGACTCACAGAATCATGAATGGTTTGGGTTGGAAGAGACCTTCAAGCTCACCCAGTTCCAACCCCCTGCATGGGCAGGGACCCCTTCCACCAGCCCAGGGTGCTCAAGGCCCCAGTGACCATCCTCTGGAAGGTCACTCCGTGCTTACCTAATGATAAACCCTGGAAAAAAAAAACAGTACCCATCCATGTGAAGTGCTCTAACTCTGCTTGCCTTTCCTAGTTCCTTCCTAAACAAAGGACCACATTTCTCTGAACAGCCATCTCAGCTTGCAAAGGAATCCACCTTCAAGAATGTCTGTTGTTAGAGGGGACTTGCCTTGTTCTTCAGTGAATAAAATTCCTGGGGTTTTTTTCTGTCATTTCCAGAAAGCAAAGTGGGCATTTTGATGGAAGGTCAGGAAGATTTCAGTCGCACATGTGAGCCAGGGGAAGGATTTCTAGATGTTTAAGATCTCTTCATCAATTGCAGGAAATAGCTGTAACAAATCAGTTGCATGCTGTCAGACATTATGTTGACAAGTTTCAAGTGACTTTTCTCTGATTTCAAGTTATTTCCTATTAAAAAATGCTATAAAGAAAGTAACAGTAACATGGCTTTCTGTGTACCCACAACATTCTAACAGGACTTTGGAGCTCTGTAGTACAAAAAATCATCTTCATTCATCCAAAAAACCATTTGTGAAATGTTGAGCCTTTTGTTTGAGGTAAATACCCATGAGAAAATATAAAGAATGTAGCTTCCAGTTGTCTGTCAAGCTTCTCACTGCATTTCCTAGGTGATCATTCATATACAGCCTATTGAATTTCAAACTGAACAAGCTTTTCTCTGAGAAATTTCCTTTTGTGTAAGAGTTCTTGAAACTATTGTGGCTGGCACTGTGAAGTGTCAGATCTTGAAACAACAAAGCTAACCTGTCATTTAGAGATGTAAGGAATGGTTAGCTTCATTTCCAGGGGTGCTAAGAGTCAGGGCTTAATGCACGCCTCTTGCATCCAGCAGCAGTGCTCAGTGGGCACTGTCAAAAAAACTGGATTCTTGGAAACAGCAGCAGCACAATGCCACTGTTAAACCTAACTGGGAAATGGAGGCAGTTCTCGGAAATACATTGAAGTTCTCTGTACCTTAAAATGAGCCAAGAGCTTAATGATGAGATTTCATTTCCCCTTGCTGAAATAGAAGGTTGTACTCCAGGGGTCACGGTCATGTTTGATGCAGCTACAATGCAAAAGCAGAAAGAATTAATGGAATGCTATGTGTGTAATTTTTTTTTTTAGTTATGAGTTAAGTTAAGCTTTTCTTCCCTCTCACCCAAAATAATGTCATACTCAGGGAATGTTCTGAACAAGAGGGAATTAATTTGTCCCTGAGTGATATTCCCGCCTCCCTTCCCACCCACCTACCTCCCAATTTTTCAGCTGATCCAGCTGGTAAAGTTTTTCTCCTTGTTTATTAGATTATCTATTTTTTACCATGAATTTTTTCTCTGAATATTTATTTGCACTTAGCTGGCTGTCCTGATCTTGCCAATTGCTCATGGCACTGATTTCATGCTTCAGTAACTCTAAGGTGTTTCCTGAAGAAACATCTCTGACTTGGCAGGACATGGTGCTCCTTGCCATCCTGACAGGGGCTCCTTTCACTGATCAGAAAGCTTGAGGAAGTCAGCTGGACTTCTTTTCTCTCTGAAAATACTATTACCTTATGGAGAGATAGGCACTAAGTGGGTTTGGGTGATTGCTGTGGTGTGGGGAAAGCAAGCTCTCTCCTTTCTAAGGCACACTGGGAGGGGGAATGTCATAATTCCCATGATATTTTCTAGATGGAAGAAGAGTTAAATATTCTTTCATTGCACAAGTGCATGGTCCTAACTGTGAAAAAGTTTGGTTGGATCCACAGCCAGCTGGTTTTATTTCTTCTGTGTCAAAGTTCTGATCAGCAGGGTCAGGAGTTACGTTGCACCACTGAGTTAATTAGCTGTGTCTTAGCCTATATAAAGTATATCAGTGACTTCCTATCTGGAGTAAGAGATGTACAAGCTTAACACTCATTTTCTGGGGTCATTTGTGTGTGTAAGACTTGGTTAATTACTGACTGTTCAAAGGAGCATGAGTGGCATGAGCCTGGCCGTAGTCCATGGGTGGTCTCAGAAGTAAAGCAGATACTCAGAATTTCTGTAGGCATGGTGCTCCAGCCTCTTAGGTTCTCTTAGTAAGTTTAATATCAGTTCCTAAGGAATGTTGAGCTTTATTGAGATGTTTGGCTGTTGACTCTATTGTTATATTTTTCAAAAGCAACAAAAAACCAAAGGCAGGATGGGTTAGCAATACAAGAGCAGCTAGCATTGGAACCTCCTGGCAGAACTTCCTTTGCCAGCCTGGGATAGCAGTGAAATGGTTCAGCCTTACAGGTGCTCTGGGTAGAATAATCATAATTTTGGCCCTGCTATCACATTATTTCAGTGCTTTCCTTTACACAGATGTCAGATTTGTGACGGTGCAAGCCTGGTGAAATGTCAGCTGAAATCTTTTGAAGGCTGTAGCATGTTACACCTCGTGTGAGGTTGTATGAACGTTGGGAATTTTTTTTTTTATTTGCAAGAGCAGCATTTTAAACATGTTCAGACAGCACAGCTAAGGTCAAGAAAAAATGGGTGGAAGAAGATGTGCTGAGAGCTGCCTGGGACCTCCAGAGCCACAAAAGCATTTTGCCTTCAGAGGGTGAGGCTTTGCTGAAAACCTGTTTGTGCTGTGTGCATGCAACCTCAGCTGAGCTGATGGGCTGAGTTTGAATGGTCTCTTCTTAAAAAAATAAAAGTATTGCTTCTGTTCTGAATCTGTGTAATCAGTGATCGTGCAAAACAGACCTCAAAGCTGATCAGCTGTGTATGAGGAGGCACTTTAAGGAAAAAAAGGCTGCTGAAGGAGGGAATGTCACAGTCACATGTGCCATGGAGAACAGCATCTCCCTAGTGCAGCAGAGGGGGATTTTGTTTTCTCCATGAGTCACCACTCTGCCATGATTCAGCATGACACGTGGAGCACAGGCAGGAGGCTGGGTGGTTCTGGAAAAGCCTCTTGTGGGGGGGGTTCTGTTTGTTTGCTTTCCCTCTTGGCCAAGTGCTTTCTCGCTGGCCCATCTGAATTTACAGGCTGGGCTCTGCAAAGCAGGGCAAGGAAGAGAGTGTTTCTGGAGGGGCAGCCATCAGAAAAAACAGTTGGGAGTTTGATTATAAGATGATAATTTTCATTTGGAAGAGGAGAAAAAAAATTTCCAAGGAGAGGTCTTTTCTGTAAAAACCTTGTTACTGATAAGTCTTGCAATAATCTCTGTTTTGCTGACATTTTGCAGGAGTTCTTGCTGCTTACCTGAAGGGCATGTATTTTTTTGTTGAGGAATATGTTATTTCATATGAAACTCCTCTGGGGAAGGAAGGAGCAAAGTGATGTTAAGGAAGGGGCTGGGAATTAAAGCCCTTTTATTTATTGTCCCAAGTGGGAGAGTGTATGTAACAGCTGCATATGGGGAGAAGTGGCTTCTCCCCAGTCCCCCCTTCAACAAGTAGCTGAAGAAAAATGCCTGAGAGTTACTTTGCCTTTTTCAGAACAAAGTTTCCAGCCAGACTGCTCATGGGGGGCAGTGGGCTGGGTTATTTATGTGGCTGCTTGCTCATTGCAGGTGCCATGCTGGTCACTGAGAAGAAAAGGTGGTCACCAGGTTGTGTCTTTATTTGCACAGAGCACTTGGTGGCATCTCTGCCTTTCTAGGTGTGGGCCCTATAGAGTCAGCCAAATTCTGCTAGTAGGAATCTATTTGCCACAGATAAACGAAGATAATTAAGGAATAAACAAAAAAGAACAAACAAAGTAGATCTGTACTTGGGAGTGGAAAGAAGAGCTTGTCACATATCTTTAAAGGCATTTTTTCCCACTTCAGTGTATCTTTCTCAGAAGCAGTACTTCACAGTGGATGAGGAGAATACTATGTGAAAAAAACCCCATAGGCATGTGGAGCAGCTGCACTGGTAACAAACAGAATCAACTGTCTATCAGATTTTTCATTACAAACCCCAGTTTTCAGAAGTTAATGTAAAAATTTCTAAACAAAATGTACTGTAAGTCTACATTTAGTCACAATTAATTAGGAAAAGAAATGTATGCAGATTAGTTCTTGCTTGCCAGTGGCTTGAATGGCAGCCTGTCAGCATCTGAGATCACTGCAGCTGCCAAAATGATATCCCCCATGAGCTGGGAACTGGGATTATTTGGTAATGGCAATCTTCTTAGACAATTCCAAATACCAAACCTGCAACTGAGAAAATACAGCTAGATGGGTCAAGTCCAAAAACAGCACTAGGGCATTCTGCTGGGTTTGTAGCCTCTAGCTGCCACTGACATTTCAGCTGCAAAATATCCAGAAAGGTTGGAAGGAAGCAGTAGCGTTTTTCCTGGATGAACTGAAGGGAAATGATGCATTAGATAATGCTTTTGTTTTTCCCCATGAATTTTTATCTCCTTCACACATGAAGTTACAAACTGATGGGGATGTCACCAGGCTGCAAGTGGGCTCTGCAGGTGGTCCCTGGCTGGGAAAGCAGGTCTTTTTTATTAGGTTTAGTTAAGATTTATTTATAACTTGCTCTGTCTGTTCAGCAACACCTTTACTTAAATATTTTGCATCAGAGTGTTACTGAACTTGCCCCTGAGGTGCTGCCAACCAGGCTGTGCTTGCCAGGGTCTTTGGGAATACATCCAGTCCTGTAACATAATCATCTCTGTACCTGGGCTATGCTTGGAGATTCAGGGGCCCTGAGGTTTCTGTCTTCCAGAACCAGCACAGAAGTCATCGTGCAGATGTCTTAGTGTCTTCTCCAACACCTTTAAACCTTTCTGGCTGTTCTAGGATTTGAACTATGGAAGAGTTGAATAGATCGTTGAAAATAAACATGAGGAATGGACACTAATGCATTTTGCTATTTCTTTCTGCTATTTTTCTCTTTTCTATGTTGCTGTTTTCTCCAGGTGGCGTTTCAGTGCTGCTATGTGAGCTTTACACCCCCATTTCTTATTTTTTCTGTTTGCTTGTTTTTTGGGTTTGCTTGGTTTGTCTGAGCAACAGTTTTGCTTGTTTCTCTCCAACTTGCCCAGCAATGAGAAGGCTGAGAAATTCAGAAGTGCTTTACAGACACAGGGTGGTGGGACTGCAGGGCTGTGGATAAGGCCACCTGCTACCTTGCAGCAGTGCCTGCTTCCCACCCTGCTGAAGGTCATAAAATACAGAGCAGTCAGCTCAACATTTGCTTGGTATCAAGAGCAATAAATAAATCTGGACAAAGCAAAGCAAATTGTATAGGACTGGCCCAAAGAAGGAGAAAAGGGAAGCCCTCTAGATGCCATCTGAATGAAGAGTCTTTCCCATCTCCCCTATATTTCTAAGGAGCCTAAGGAGGGTTTTGCCAAATCAGTGGAGTCCTTTTTTTATTCCAGTGCCACTTCTGCTGCAGCCTCTTCCTTGTGTCTCCTTTGTTCTGTTTGGCTCTTACTGCAGTTGGCTTTGGACAGAGGGAGCCAGGAAGTTTTGGCTTTCTTGGGCTCTGTATTCAATTACTGGTGACAGAAGAAGAGAGGTTTGGCTTCCTGTCTTGAAGTGGTAGATGGCCACTGTGCTGGTTATGCTCCAGTACAGGCATGGGGAGCCAGCAGTGGTTTGAAAGCAAGAAGAAAAAGCTTATTTTTGAACACCACAAAATAGAGTTAATCCAAGTTCTTTATTGTGCATTCAGGTATGATTTTAAATAGCTTTTTTTCCTATAACTTAAGATAACACACTTGCACCATCAACACTTCATTTGTGTTATGCTATATTTTGTTTTTCTATGTGATTTCCATAACTTGAACAGCAAGAAAGGTTTTCATAGTACTGAAGTCATAAGAAAAGGGCTCTTCCATTCTGCTTGACAGCAACACTGCCCATGGGCAGCAAGAAACAGAATAGAAACTCCTCTGTCATATTCCTCTGCCACCTTTTCACCTGCTTTGTTTTTACATGTAGAACATGTCTTGGAAAGATGTATTTACTGAGCATATTTCCAGGGTTTTAGAAGTCACAGAATTTACCATTTAAGTTGCCAAGGGGATAGTTCTTGATTATCAAGGAGATAAAGTTCAGCAGATCAAAGATGTCCAGTCTGGGGAGTGATTTGCCTTCCTTCTTTCTGCCTTTCTCCCTCTGTCTCCCCACACCATGTTATTATCAGGTGGCCACAGCAGCCTCTTCATGCTGTAGTTGGTGGGAAGGGAGGTTTTTTGCAGAAAGCAACCATTGTATCACCTTTTTTTTTTTTTTTTTTCTTGGAGTACATTGAATCTGCAAGTATAATAAAATAGATTTCTTTCTGAGGAGCAGGAGGGTGATTGTTGTCATGCAGTCAATTGCAGCTTCCCAGCCTTCCTTTCACACAGTTCCAGGGTGAGATGGATGAAGGAAAGTGCTGTTGCTGCTCTTGTCTCTACAGAAATCTGCCTGCAGAGCCAGGGCTGATTTCATGAATGATGCATATTGGATCAAACAGTTTTTGAAAGCAAGAGCTAAATGTGGTGCTTCTGATAATGCAATAAGAGGTGCTGTTATTTTCTTCCAACAGTTACCCTGCTGTATGTGAGTTCCTACAGCACAATAACTTGTTATCCATCCTCCGAGCTCATGAAGCCCAGGATGCTGGGTAAGTGTGTGTGGAGGGAGGGCACTAATAGTGAATAATGGTTTGTTGTTAGCAGAGTGAATAAAGAAAGAAGAAGTAACTGAGAGGGAACAAGAAAATCTTGAGTTGCAACAGCTCTTGCTTGTTGTTAAGGCTGTAAAACCAAAGCCTGGCATTAGAATCCCTTTATCTTGTTACTATTACTGAGTTACAGGACTTACTGAAGCCTCCTATACCCCACTGACTTAGCCTTAGTGATTTTAAGTGGTAGAAAATGATTAAAAGTGATTTTGATGCAAACCTTGGCAAGGAGGACAAATCCAGCTCAGCAAATGAAGTTTTGCAAATGTAGCTGAGACTCCTGAGACCCCGATTGCCACAGTGCCAGGGAACTGATTTCACTCCTGGATGCCACAACTGCTGTCTCTGAAGTTTTCACACCCACGTGAAACTTCTGAGCCTGCTGGGTTTATGTCTTATCAATAAAATAATACTGGGTAACTCAGTAGCAAAAAAACTACCATTTCCCAGAGCCTCAGTAATGAATTTAAGGAGCTAATTGAGACACTGTGTGCCAAAACAGTCCAGTTCAAGGCCTGGGTGGTGTTGATGGTTCCTTGATGAAACTATTGCCCCTTATAAAAAGATAAAACTTTTTAATGATGCTTAAGAAATTCTAAAAAAATTATCTGCTCACTGAAATGTGCCCTGACTTGTGAGATTACAATGAAGGGTTGGTATGTGAATGAAGAGCTGTGTCTGTTTTGCATACATTACTCTTGTGTTTATTTGAAGGCAGAAACTTTACACAACCTGAATAATAATAATAATAATAATAAAGGGTAAAAGTAGTAAGATTGTAGAAATGAGATGGATATTCATGGTGCATATGAAAAGCTGTTCTGATAGTTTGAATTATTGCATACTTAAAAACCTCAATGCAATTAAAAGCAAGCCATTATTCTGCCAAAAATAACTGGCATGGAGTACCCAAGGGTAATGAAATGTTGGTTTTATTGTATTGCTTTCCAATAAAGGGTGAAAAATAAAATGTTGTGGAAGGGATTGTATTGAAGCTGTAAAATGGCTTCGGCGCAACTGCTGTGGGTGGTTGCCAAATTCTTCAGGTTTTGGTAGCTGAAGACTGAAGAGCAGAACTTGGTCTTAATTGTGTCTTAGGCAGAAGTACCACAGGGTTGGTGTGCTTCCCATAATTTGCAGGTTTAATGCCTCATTGATTATCTGTGGGTCCAGTAAACCTTTTAGAGCAGCAAGTTGAGGTAATGGAAACATGAACACACTGTCTGTCAGACTGGGAGCACTTAGACACAGCAGGGAAAATATTGGACCCCATTTCCCAGCCTCCTATGTTGCATCTCCTCTGGTCCTGGCTTCCCAATGGATGCCAAAGGGATATCATGGGTAAGGATGCAGGACATGTGTGTTCCTAGGCTTCCCACCAGTGCATATGCATGTTTTCCAGTGAGGTACTGGGAGGTTTTGCATTGGGTTTGGTCAGTGACAAGGGCATAACACAACCCAGGGCAATAATTCTTATCCCTGCTTTCCTTTCAGGTACCGGATGTACAGGAAAAGCCAGACAACAGGCTTCCCTTCACTAATCACAATTTTTTCAGCACCAAACTATCTAGATGTATACAATAACAAAGGTAAGAATTTTACTCCCATTAATCTACAGCAAACTGTACTTCACTCAAATGTATTCCATCAGTTTTCTTTTTCATTCCTTTATTTATCTTTTATTTATCTATTCCTTTTTTATCAGCTCATGCCCCATTTCTTCTTCTATTAGCTCATCACCATTCCATTAATTATAAAATACTAATTAAATCTCTTGCAGGTATGTATGCCTCTGTGCATTCTGATGTGGCCTAGGGTGTTTCTGTATTTTATCTCTTTTGAAGTTACTAAGTAGATGCTACACAGGAAGTAAAACTGAAGCAGCTTTACAAACTAAGAGAAGTGTGTTAAGAAATGCTGTGGCTGAGCTGTTCAGAGCCCAGTGTTCCTTGTGATTATTTCATTATTTCCCTTTACTCCTTTTCAATAAAATTAAAGGAATTTGTAAGCCTAAACCCTGGAGTCTTATAGCAAACAACTCATCAGTGATGGGATGGTTATTGTATGAATTCATTTATGTTTAGGGGTTTTAATCACTTGAAAACTATGATGTGTTAAATGAAATAGCATTAGCCAAAAAAAAAGAAAAAAGTTACTGCATAAATATGCAGCCACTGGTGACTCTGTAAAGCCTCAACTGAATGCAAGTGTTTGCAGCTTCTCTGAGTTTATTGATTGCATTCCCTGAGATACCTAATGAACTAGAAAAAAATCCATTTTTCTAAAAAAAAAAGCATTCCAATAAACCTGTTCACTTGTATCTTGAAATGAGCACTACTGTTTACTTCCTCCTATTGCCTGTAAAGTGAAAGTTATTTGTGTTCTTCTCTGAGCAAAACAATTGTTTTTTCTCTGAAATTCATTGAAAGTAGCCCCATTGCAAAGGTATCAGTCTTCTTTTGAAAAGAGATATTTTTAATTTGAATTTCTGCCTGCAAAGGAAGCAAGCCATGTTTAATTGTGGGGTTTTTGTTTTTAAAACTTGCAAAAAGGAAGTTTTTTTTTTAAGACATCTTTTTATATTATAAAACTTCCAGTCTAAAAGCTGCCACACCACGAGCTGCATGCAAGGGAAGGAGACTCCTGGCTGTGAAAAAGAGAGGTTTGTGCATGTGGGTGTTCTCACATGGAACCTGTGGACAAATAAAGCATTCTGCAAAAGGCAAGCAAACAGCTGCCAGTACAAGTAAATCCTGCACAACCTCAGAAAGAAGGAATGGGCTGATACTCTGGACAGCATCATTGCTGTTGGTGGAAAAGTGTGTTTAGTTTGGGCTGTCTGCTTTGGGGAGGGGCAGAGCACTGAGGGGTCTGCACAGAAAGCTTCACCCTGTGGAAAAAAGCTTTTTTTGTCTGAAAAGAAGTTTCCATCCCTGAAGAAGTTCTGTGCAGTTCTGTGCAGGTGAAGGCAGTGGGTGAACACTGAGAGGCAAACATTAAATGTAACCCAAGGATTTCTAAGATGGAAAATCACTGCAATTTGAACCCCTAAAGTTTGGGTGGTGAAGAGAAGTGTCCCTCTGTGTCACCTTCCACTCCCTAAGAGAGGGTCATTTCCCTTTGGTGCAGGCTGCTCTGCTGTGGAGATGTGGAGAGGATGTGGGTTAGGGGAGAACTTTGCAGAGTAGGGATGATGGTTGGACTCCATGATCCCAAGGGGCTTTTCCAGCCTGACAGATTCCTAGAAAGCCTCCTCTGGTGAAAAGCTGTAGCCCAGGTGATGGTCCCAGGTCTGGGTGTGCTGGGTGAGAGCTGCTCAGGTGATGCAGCATTGGCTCTGGGGTGCCACTCTTTACTGTATGGCTTACTGTGAATTTGGAGGCTGACCTTGATAAGCTTTTTTATGAACTAATTCTGGATTTCACTGCCTCCTTTTCTGTTCTTAGAAGTTTTGATGCAGCATTTCATGTGACTGAGTGTGCTGGCTCTTGGCATTGGAAGTGCATCACGTGTAGGTTTTTTCTGCTTCACCTGAGCAGTGTTTGGGTGCTGGCTTCCCTGTTCAGGAAGGAAAAAACACCATCATCCTCAGTCAGTCCCAAACATGGCTACTTGCTGCCTTCTTTGATTTTCAGCAGGTGAATTACCTAAGAGCCCAGAGCTCCTGACTGCTCTCAGGGGGTGAAGGAAGGCGTTTCCATACAGAAGGGTTATGGGACAGATGCTCCAGCTGACTCACCATGCACTGCTGCAGAACCTGATTGATTTTTCCAGGTCATTTAGGGTTTCAGTGCATGGAAAGGCTGTTACTCTCTTATTAATAACTACTTTCCTTTCTAGGGTGCATTCTTAGTATGCTGCTCAGTGTCACTGAGCTACTGAAGTCACCCTAATAAATTGCTGAAAGGTTGTGTCTCCCACTGGTGTGAACAGGTTGTTTTTAAATGCAGTGCTGTTTCAGATAAATACATTTTCTCCCCTTAAAGCTGCGAGGTCCAGGAATACTCACTTCCTATCCCAGGCTGATAATTCTCATACCTGGAGCAGATGTACTTGCTTGTGCTTCAGTGTGGTGCAGTTGGTTGTCAGTGTTATCCAAGGGATTATTCAGTCCCTGCTGGAGAGCAGCCACTGGGATCAGAGATGGACTCAAAAAGGGAAGCAACATTCCTAGTGGATGAGGAGCTTGGGCAGGAGCAGCTGAAGATGAGGGACCCAAACCAGACCATGCTCAGCACATCTGCTGTTGATAATGCTGCTGTGAGCCCTCTCCATGGGCTGTCTCACAGCACCAACCCCCACGGGAGTCTCTTGTGGCTTTGCTCTGCTGGATTCTGGCACTGCTGGGGTTTTCTTTAGCCTTATGGTCACTGGCCACTGCCTCCTGAAGGCTGTGTCAGTAATTTCTCCATCATGTGGTTGCTGGACCTGTCACAGCCCCAGCCCACACACAGGCACAGCTTTGGGTGCCAAAGGTGGTTTTGCCCCTCAGGAGGCTCCTGTCAGGGGTTCCCTGTGCAGTTCATGGGCACAGAGCTATACACTTTGGAGACTCAGAAACTGCCTAGATTTGGGGAGCCTCCTCACTCCCCTCTTTCCAAGGCTATTCTTCTTTATTTTGATTAATGCCTTCCATCTTCATTACAATAGAGAGTTTTGGCAAAAGGGAGGAATTTCTATATATATGTTTTTTGGCAACTCTCAAGCTTCTGTTCAGTGTTTTCATAGCTTTCTCAAACATTTTGTGCTCTCGTTTATGTTATTAAAAGAAGTCAAAAAAAGGTACTCTAAGATTATTATTATTATTATTAAAACTTGTTACAAGAAACCCTTCCTCCTGAAGGGGATTCAAACTGCCTATGCAAGAGGAGAAATGTTAATTGGATTGTGATAGCTGCCTGTGAATTCATGGCCTCAGAGGTAGATTGTACTGATCAAGAAACTCAGAGGAGGTTGTGTAAGTCAGCACAGCCTTACCCCTGGCTTTGAAGGCACAATCACCAGCAGAAATTCTCCATAGCAACAGAGAGAGAAGGTGCCAAAAATTACTGCATTGTATGGTTTGCTGGCCTTGAACCATGTCTGAACCTTCATTCCCACATTTAATATTTCTTAATGCATTAATTGGGACTTGCTGTAATGCTGTTTGTGCCACAACAAGAAAACAAAATTAAAAGAAAAAAAAAAAAGGCAGGATTTACAGAAGTTATATAGAGGCAGGCAATGTATTTGTAAATCATTGGCAATACTTCATATTTTAATGTCTGGCTGTCACTTCAGTAAGTGCATGCTTTTTGGCTGAGTGAGCAATTTTAACTAGCTGTCTAAAGGCAGACTATTATCTTCTGAGCATTTTTAAAAGATTAGGTTTTGGAGTGGTGAGATAACCACTAGAGAATCCAAAGCTATTAAAAAAAAATACCGTGATGTCTCTTCCAAACATGCTGCAATGTACATGTGGTATTGCTGAAAGGAAAAGCAGATGATGAAGGGAAGGAGTAAAGTATTCAGGGGAGTTTGGGATACTGGAAAAATCAAAACCAGCTGCCCCTTGGTATGCTTGTTAAGGTATCAGATAAGTAATATATCAGTGAAGTGGGTATGAAGTATCAGCGTGTGGCATACCATAGGTAAACGTGAAGAAATGTCCCTGATCCAAATGGATCTACCAGGCAGATTGGTTTTATATTGGAATGAGGCAGAGTTATATACCTGGAAGACAAGGAGGGGCCCTGAGAAATAACAGCAGAAGTAAAGTAGCATAACTTTCTGTCTGCCCTATCATTTTTCTTTAATGCTTCATCTCTGCTGTAGTGCTGAGGCCTTGTGATGGAAGGAAAAGCTTTCAGAGAGGAGCTGTCAGGGTATCTGGGCCATCTCATTGCTGATGCAGGGAAGTTTGCCAGAAGTCATTTTTTGCAGTCTATTGACAAAATCTCCAGTGCTGTTGCACTGTTTCTGTGGAAGATGCAATTGCTTATGTGAAACAAAACCCTTCAGAATTACGTCAAGGTAGATTTCCCCAGCTACAATTAGCCCCATTTCTCTGCTGGGTTATTTACATCATTACCTTGTATGATAAATCATTTTTTCCTTTGATGAAGTTTAAAACAGCTGAAGCATTTTACTCACCCTTGACCCTGAACTGTCTGGAGCAGAAAATGCTGTGGTTACTTAGCAACTCTGCTGAAGGAGAAGGCAGAGTCCCAGTTGCACAGTTAATGCTGAAGTTAATTTGACATTAAATCAGAAATTTAAATTCTTTCTTCACATATGGAGAACTTGAGAGACCTTTTCTTGTATTTCTTTTCTAAGTGCAGGATGAGTTTTCTGAAAAAAACCCAAAAAAACCCCACTCAAGAAACCAGTTTCATTGTTTGCTAGAGTTATTTTATCTAAAAACATGTTGTTCTAGCCTGCTCATCATTTTTTTTCCCCTTAGTTGGAAATGTTACCAATTAATTTATACCGAGAAATGATTCAGCAGATCTGGAGCAGGATATGTAATGTCTTTGGGTAATTCTGAGCTATCAGTCATGCAGCTTAATGTTGTTCACATTGCTTAAGGCCTTAATTTAGCTCCCAATATGCAGGCTTTTAAAGCACCATTCGAGATGCCAGCAGGATCTGAAGCATCCACACAGGCTTGAGGGGTACAGGGGACAGGGGTGCTCCTGGCTCTTCTTTAGCAGGAAGCAAGGATGTGTCCCAGGGGGGCTCAGGTGGCTCTGGGTGCTTTGATTTCACCCTGAGGAAGTTAGAAGAGCTGTCTCCATAGTTTCTTACCTGAGTATTTTTCACCACCAGTCCTTAGGTACCCATGTTGAATGCTTGAAGCTAAACAGTACCAGTGCCCCTTGCCTGCTGTATTAGTGTTTCATTGCATTCTAATGTGATTTCAGCATCTGATATCTCAGTTTACTAGCACTGGAAAGAAGTATAATGTCATTTGGGATATCTGCACATCTTCACTTTACAAAACATTAGCTTTTAAAACTCGTTTACAACAGTGAGGACCAAAATGAGGTTAAAATGTGTGTGGCTGTTAAGAATAATAAAATAAAATTCTTGCTCTGCTTGGTAATTATATACGATAGAAATGTGACTGGTGGCTTGGTCTGCTAGCATCCATCTGAGTATGGATTTGGAAAGAAAAGTACAGGAGTTTCAGACTGAATTAATAAGCAACTGAACTCAGAAATGCCAGAAATGTTTTCCTCAGTTACTGGTTTCATAAGCAAATGAACCCGTCCCATTTTCTTGGGGCTCTGTCATTAGTGACCACGTGCCCCATAACCATAAAATCTGCAGCAGATTCTTGTAATTTCAGGGCAGGTGGGGTTTCCAGTAGCTACTTAGGCATCAGGTTAATGTGGGCTAAGGAATGAAGCAGGGATGACACCCCCCAACCTTTTCTGAGCCAACAGAGGAGCCCAAAAAGATGTGTGGCTGAAAGCAAGCGTGGGGCCAGAGAAGCTCAGGGAAGCTCCTACAGTTACTCAAAAAGCATTTTCTTCTTGCTCCAGGTCAACTTTCTTCTTCTGACTGCTTAGCAACAGCCAGAACTGTACAAGTGTAGCAAGAGGCAGTTTGTTTAAATATCATCTTAAAGAGTTATCCCAGAAAATATTCTGTGTGTCTTGTGCTTGTAAATGAAAGAGTTTTAAATTCAGAAAAATATTTGTGATGCTGCTAAACTACCCTTACCTTGTTTTATGAAGGGTTAGGTTATTTTAGGAGACCTCTGTGTCTGTCTCTGCCAGGCTGGGAGGCAGTGGCAGGCAGAGGGCTGGTGGCTCAGCTGCTGCTTTCCTTTCTCCTTCCAGCTGCTGTATTGAAATACGAGAACAACGTCATGAACATCAGGCAGTTCAACTGCTCCCCCCATCCCTACTGGCTTCCAAACTTCATGGATGTCTTCACCTGGTCCTTGCCATTTGTGGGGGAGAAAGGTAGGTCTGGAAATGGGCTCGTAGAATGGTTTCTGAGTCATTGTGCATGTGGCCTTGGTGATCTGAAATGGCAAGAGTGACTTGAGAGAGGTGGCTTGCTTCTGGGGACAGATGTGAAGAAACTTCAAAGGGGCAAGTGGTCACCAGAGGTTGATGACACTTCTCATAGGGTTTTCATCATTTCCACTCTTCCCAGGCTGTGATGCCATCATGTTTCTGCTCTAGAAATAGATTTGATGACATTGCAAGCCAGAGGTGCATTCCCTTGAGTAAAATGCTTTTTAGTTATTCCTTCAGAAGCTCTTGGGCATTCCCCTGGGTATTACTTTCTGCTCGAGGGACATCACAGCAGACCTGACTGTGCCACGGTTACATCCTTACCCAGCTGACCTTTCTCATAAGTTCATGATGGATTGCTTTTCCAACAGCAAGATAAGAAGCCCCAGTCTGGTTAGCTGTTCCTGGAGAGAGTAAAGAAATGGCAGGAGGAAGGAAAACCTGCTCCTCATCCCCTCCTCTGCCCAGGGCATGTGGTGCCTCCGTGCTGGCCAGAAGACTCCAAAGAACATAAATCAGGGTTTATGGAAACACCATGCTCTTGATGTTGCCTGAAGACAGCTTCATGCTGCGGATGGCAAGCAGACAAAAGCCACAGAAACACTTCAGTCTAACTTATTACACGAATACATAATGCAAGCTGCTTGAACCCCAAGTCGTTTTATTCAGGGCCAGAGATGAAGCTTGCTTTGATCCATCTGTTACAGTATATTACTGCAACAGCAATTACTGCCAGAAAACTACAATAAACTCTTAAAAGCTGCTTGGAAAAACAGTTCTCTCTTAATAGGCAGCTGGAAAGACAGCCAACTGTGGCTCTTACCTGCAGTCATGACCAGCTTTGTTTCCAGCCACCCTTTTGTGCTGGGAAAGGCTCTGGGTGAGGCCCCAAGGTGGCAGAGAACAAAGCAGGTGGGTGATGAGAGAGGGATCAGCAGAGCCCAAGCAGCTGTTTCCACTGATGGAGACATTGCATAATCCACCCTGCGCTGCTCCAGCCTCTCCTGAAGCTGATAAAACCCTCTCATTTGCTTTGGGCCTCTGCTCCATACCTGTTGTGGTTCTGTAGGATGCAGTCTGAGGTCTTTTTCTCTAGGAGGTTCCCATGAGTTTCCTCCTCAGGAATCTCCTGGCCATATCCATGGAGGTTCTGTGACCCTGAACACTCCTCCTTCATCTTTTTTTCTGGGTTGTTTTATTTTTTTCTTTTTTGCCTCCTTCACGTGTTCCTGGGGGTCACTTTTAACAATTGCTTGGAAGGTTCAGAGCCCCAAGAAGTGCAATGAATGTTTTCCCTTTCTCTGCAAAACAAAACTAGTGGATGTAAGTGTTGATATTCTGCACAACTTTTTATTTATTTTCTTTTTTTTTTCCCCCATAGATTTTTTTTTTCCCTTAAAGGCCAACCAAGGTAGGAAGCTGTTTTTCTGGTGGCTGTTAATGTGGAAAGTCTTTCCACTAATTCTGTCAAAGGAAAATATTAAATCCTTCACTAATGTAGGAAAAATATAGCTGTGTTCCACCCTTCTAATATGCTAAGCCATCATATTTGTCACAGGAGAGGATTTGAATAACAACTTGATTAAAACATTTAAACTTTCAACCTGAGTAGCTAGTGCAAGGCTAGACATGCCTGGTAACCCCTTTAATGATGCATACTGGATGTAGATGTAGTGGGTTTTGTCCTCAATCTGCTAATCATTTGACATTATACGTTTTAACTTTGGCTTTTTTGATCTCTAAATTCCATTTCTTTGGTTGTGAGTCTTGCTGGTTTGGGGTTTTTTTGGTTTTGGGGTTTTGCTTTGTTTTGGCTAGTTGGTTTTTTTGCCTGAGGCAGACCCTAAATTGCAAATTGCAAAAAAAGAGAAATTGAAACACTTTGGTTTCTGAAGGTCTGTTTGTTGTGGTGTTTGTTGTATTTGGTGCAATTCTAATGGAAACCTGTACTCTTTATTAACTACACAAGACACTTTCAGCTTCTGTTCCTACCTGCATAAAACAAAGTCATTGTTGTTTAAAAACTAGGTGCCAATTTTCATTAACACAGCTACAGGTTGCTCTCTGACAGACAAGGGAGTCTGAATATCAACATTTTGCATTTATTTTCCATTTTAGTGACAGAGATGCTGGTAAACGTGCTGAACATCTGCTCAGATGATGAACTGGGAACAGAGGAAGATGGGTTTGATGGTAAGAGCCTCCTGCCTTTTGTTGAGATTGCTTGCCTTGAAACCACATTAAAAGTTTATTTAGTAGCTTACTGGGCTCTTTTTCTGAGTCCCATTTAAGCTCTGTGCTGCTGAAAGCAGCTGTGGTGCAGCTCCAGTGCTTGCTGCATGAGTTGGGAAGAATTAATGGAACTTCTGCCCTGTTCTAACCCTTTTCCTTGCTCTTACTCTTTTGTTAAAAAAGCAATAATTGTGTTTCTGTCCCTGAAATCTGGGTTCTGTTTGAGTGGGGTTAATTTTATGCACCAAGATGACTGGAATTCCCATAGGAGGTTTCATTATATCAATGAAGTTATCTTCCTACAATGAAATAAGCTTTCTGCAGAGCTCCTTCCAAAAGGCAGGCACTGCAACTTGATAAAATATTGCACTAGTTACATCTTCTCATGCACTTACCTATCTGAAAGATACATAGGAAGCAATCTGATCAATAAAAATAAGCATACAAACACAGCTAGAGAATGTTCTGTCCTGACATTTCTGTCCAGAAGAAAGGAATGGTCACTTACATTGCTGCTTGGGTTGGAGTTTATGTGATGCCAAGTTGCCTTATACCTGTTAATTTGATTGTAAATGATATTTTATACCTTGCAATGGGGGGTTCTTGGAAGTCAATTTATTTTATTAGACTTTATTTTCTGATAAGCCAAAAGATATCCCTTGAATCCCAAATATTTTTACTACGAGTGCTCTCAGTGTTTGAAAAAATAAACTAGGAAAAGAACAGAAATACAACAAAAAATAAATATGCCTGGAAAAATCTAGCACTAGCAGATGTTCTCAAGATATTTCTAGGTAGAATGAATGATCTGGGAGAATGAAGAACTTTCAAGAAAGACAAATATTTAATGAAGTTGTATTTAATAATTAAACTTCTCTCTCAAAGTCTTTATTTTTAATCTTTAGAAGAGGAAACTAGATCACAGGTTTTGACAAATGTTTCTCTTGCAGTGGAGAAGGGTATGGATGATACCCTTTGCTTTTATTCTGGAAAGGCTGATGGAATTCCCTGCTCTGTGTCCTCCTCACCATGGACATGAGCAATTATCTTGCAGGACTTGAGGACAAAGACTGAATTTATTGAACCCAGTAGTCAGTGGAGAGGAGAAAACACCTGTTTGAATATTGTGATTGATTTTTTTCTCATGAAATTTAAATAAGTAGCCAGGGTGTAATAAAAGCAGGATGTGGAACAGTAAGGAGGCATACAGTGAGCAAAAACTGTGTCAAATTAAATACAGGAGCAACAAACCCATGTGCTTAAAGTCCTTGGCTGAAGGAAGCACTGAAGCTCAGGCTGGAATCCCACTGAATGCTTTTGCCAAAGCAAGATCTTGATAAGATGGACTTGTGAATTAATTCACCATTGGCCTCAGACTTGCTTCTAAAGTTGCCCCATGAGCTTCCTCCTGAGTGCAGCCTGCCCAACACCTGGGCTCTCTTTGTAAGGCTGAAGTGTCAGCATCCTCATGCCTGAGGATGGGCAGGAGCAAGATTCCAGAAGCCAGGTCAGACATGATGATCTCTGGGGAGATGAGCCCTCTCCAGCTGCAGGATGGCTCTGCATCCTCTGCAGGTTTCTGGGAGGAGGGTGAACCCTCTCCCTCTCTCCCTGGGCTTTTTGCTGTGCCAGGACTCCAGCCTTGCAGCATTGCAGGTGTTCTAAGCAGGGCAGGCTCAAATCCTCAAGGCTTGCATGTGTGTGCACTGCATAAGGATGCCTAACAGTGTAACAGTGCCCGATGAGGAATAATTAAAGGGTTCCTGGTACTGGAATGCTCATATTCTTGTCTAAATCTGCTTTCAGTGTTTTGCTTTGTTGGTTTTTTTTTTTTCTATATGACTAATTACTGTCTGTAAAACATTATGATAAGAAAGATATTAGGAATTTCTCCTTCTTTAGCATGTGTAGTTAAAACCAGAGCTGGCATATGTTCCTGTCTGCTTTCCTGATAATCCCTGAAAGCTGTAAACTGGGATCTGTGGCACTGGTGCTGCAGCTTGCTGGGGGGCACACTGGTACCTCCAGCCCCCTGAAGTGGTGGGCTCATGGGCATCATACACAGGGAAGAGAGTGAAGGACTTGGGCAGAAAAGCAAATTGGAAGGTTTAAATTTAAATAGAGGCTGATATCTTTAATGATAGGTTCCAATTCATTATCTGTACAACAAAGAAAAATTCTCTTTCTCTCAGAGGTAGCCAAGTTCCCTCTCTGCATTATTTTTTTTTCTTGACTTTTGGGGGAGAAAAGAGCAGATGTATTTCATGTGTATTCTTGATGAAACAGACTGGAATGATTATTAGCTCAAACCTGTTTCTGTAAGGGCTGTGTATCCACAGCCTTGTAGTGGTTCAACATTTGCACAATAATTTCTGTCCAGCTTCCTTGGGGGACTGCAGCACTACAGTCCTCTTCACCCCCTGACATTTCCCATAGGAGATGCCTGGTATCTGCAAAAGCCAGATGCATTTTGTTTGATGGAATGATTCTTTAAAATCCTCACCTACTTTTCTATCATCAGTAGTTTTCAGGGCTCACTGCTGATTTCCTTTCTCTCCTTGCAGTTTGAACATGTCCCAGCCTGGGTCCCCACAAGTAATGAGAATGATCCATCACTATGGTTTGCATTGATCTTCTCATACACTTCATTGCCTCTCTCTTCTCACTTCCCCCTTCAAAAGAAAGTCCCATCAGTATTGCCTGTCCTCACTGCATGATCTTCTTGTGAACCCTTTTTTTCTTTCTTTTTTTTTTGTTGGTTGGTTTGTTCTGAGTCATGCATGTTGCATCTAGCCGTGAGCAGGATGCTCAGCAGGATGTATTGCCTTCTTTTTTCCTCCTTTTTTTTTTTTTTTTTCTCCTTTGTATTCCTTAAGGAGACACATGGTAAGAATCTGATCAAGCTGTTGCAGCAGTTTTCCTGCAGGCATAGTGAGAGAAAGCCTAAATAGCAATTGTAGTGCCCTTTAGCCCATGTCTCCCTGCTGGCCTTTATTGGCCTTTTGGCTCCAATTGCTTCAAAAAGGAGAGGATGTGATGGGTCAAGTTTTCTTCTCTCTGGTAGTTTTCTCTTGCCATATTTTCCTGTTTGCTGTGGTGGTTGCAATATCATCTGATCCAGCAGAACAGGCCTGGGGTGAGTGTTGGCTCATGTGCATCAAACATCTCATAGCAACAGGAGCTGCAAATACTCCTCCCCAGCCAGCAGACAGTCAGTCCTGCTTTGTTTTAATTAGTGACATTTCTGGCCTCATGCATTTGCCTGGAAAAACGAAGCAGCTAATTAAAAGAGTGCAGTAATATAACAAGCAACCTGACACAAGTGCACTGCTCTGGATGCATCACTGTCACCATTGGGTATAAAAACACTCCCAAAATGCCTGTGTTCATTTCTCTGTTGCCTCCAACAGCTCCCAGCCATCCCATGGGAAAGCTGCCTCCCAGCACTGGCTGAAGGATCTGCTCCTTGGTGGGAATGCAGAGCTGTACTAGGAGCCAGAAAAGGGTTTGGGGGGGTGGCCATCCTTTCCTGCTCCACATGCCTTTACTCTGAAAAGTTGGTTTTTTCCTTTCTTTTCCCCCCATTATTCTCAATCTGTTCCTTTCCTTTTGGATGTTCCCTGCTTAATTTTTTTCTCTTCTGTTTTTCAGACTCAAACATTGTGTTTCCATTGATGTTGTCAGTTGTTCTGTGTTACTCTTGTTTTCATTCTACAAACATCACTGATCTTTTTCTTTCCCCCCCTTTGGAATTCCTAAGAAGATCCCACTTATGCACAGAAGAAAGGTATTCAGTAAATTGGAAGGCTTAAGTTTCCTTAATATTCACAGTAGTTGATTAGCTAATATATAAGGTATTGGGAGACCAGTGAGAGAGTTGAGATTGGCTTTTTTCACTCAGAATTGTCTTCTAGCTGCTAATTCCTACATCTCAGACTATTTTCAGAATTCATAGTCTTATTTTTTTCATTGCATTTCTTCCTGCATCTTAATCTGAAGGTCTAAATTACATTACACAGAAGTTCTATGTATCCAACTTGCAAGACCTGTGTTTGGACGCTGCAAATCCAAAATCCACTTAAACTTGTTAAATCACTGAACTAAGATTCAAAGGTGTTATTCTATCTCCCAAACATTTTTCCACTCCAGTTTCCATGGAGTGTTTTTTGCTTGCTTGTTTTCAGTTCCTTTCATGCAAATAAGATTTGTTTAGATATTGAATAAAAATTAAAAAATTAAGAAGGAAATCAAGGAATTAAGAAAGTAAGGAAATCTGGTTGAGACCAGAGTCTTTTAGGTGTATTTTTTAGTAACCTTTTGGGTATTGATGAGAAACAAAATACCACCCTTGAGCCTGTTTGGTTTATTATGAAGTTTGTTGGTTGTTTTTTTTTTTCCCTTTCTTTCATTATATTCCAGTGTAGAGTATTCTGTTTCATTTTGGTCATAAATTGCATTTCCAGTTTTCAGTTCTCATCTGTTTGGGAAGTTACAAGGTTGAATAGAGTTGTAAGATCAGCTGGAACAGTGTGGGTCTGTTATAAGTGACACTTGGGGGGAAAAAGTTTGAATGCTTTCAGTGTAAATAAGGCTGAAATCATGTCTTGTGGATCTTGAGAGTGCAATTCAGCAAGCTCTCAGTCACTGAGACAGGAATGTGCCCCCTCTGAACCCACTGAATCATTGCTGTTGAATTTTTTTCATTAGGTTTCCATAAATTTTCATTTTCATTTCATGAATGCATTATGTTTAATACAGTTACAGCTGAATTAACAGCTGTTTCACCCTCTCTTTATTGTCTAGAATCACACGTTTATGCTTAGGACTTTGTATCTTTATTTCTTTTGTCTTTATTTCTTTTAATATCTTTCCTATAGATTTTTATCTCTATATCTGGGGGACTTGAACCTCACCTTTCTGAGCATGGCTTCTTTCTGTTTGAACTTCAAACCACATGCTCCTTATTTACAGACTGTCTAGGAGGGCACAGCTGGCAATGTCTGGGCACCATGCATTTAGCAGATACCCCAGAAGGGGGTTGGATGCAGCAGCAGCATGTGTGGTTATAAAGCCATCTGATTTATGGTTTACACTGCTCAGCAGAGGGGTGGGGATGCCCAGCATCCAGTTAGCAGCCTCTGAGAACCCAGACTGGGAAGGTCTGTGGGCTGGGGCAGGACATGCAGCCCCACCAGCATCCCTCCAGCATCCTCTCTGCCTGCCCAGTCACCTCCCAGTTCATCAGACTCAGCCCTCACCCTGCCAGGGTTTAAACAGGAACATAAAACTCAAAGGTTACAGAGAAGATTTTAGCTTGACTGTTGTTTAACTGCTTAGTTTTTATACTTTGGGCACTGTTCATGCTGAATGTATTTGTGGCATTTGGACTGTTTGCTAAGGAAGTTGGTTCTGAGAATCTGTTTTCTGAAAATGTGTTTGAAATGGAAAATGAGCATATATTGGTGGGAATATGTGCAGCCTTCATCTGTAGCAGGAAAAGGATCACAGCTAAGGTATTAATAACTAGATTGTTCAAAAGTGATCAGTCTTGAGGTGTAAATAACAAAAAAAAAAGGTAGGATTTTCTGTTCGACTACAAATGTTGCTTACTTTGGCAAGCCATGGCATTAATGTTGGGGGTTTTTTTATTTTATTTAAAGTTCAGGGTAGTGTTGTGTTGTTTACAGATCCTTAATGTGTTTTCCATAGGAGCAACAGCTGCTGCTCGGAAGGAGGTTATAAGGAACAAGATCAGAGCAATAGGAAAAATGGCTCGAGTTTTCTCTGTGCTAAGGTAAGGTTTTGGGCTCTTTCAGATTTATTTTTTTTTAATGCCAAAGGACATCTTTGAATAATTACTTGGAGCATTCCAGTAGAATGGTTTAAAGATTGCTTTATTTATGCAATATTGCTATTTATTATGGCTCTGAATAACATTCTTTTGCTGAAGGTAAAAGAGGCAAACAAATAGAAAGACATCAGCAGAGAAAATGACGATTGTGCTTTTGTGTTTTTTTAGACTTTTGCTCACCAGCTGCATTATTAACTCTTAGCCAGTGTTTACTGTAGAGAAAGGGTATGTCCTGCATCATGTCTCATTAAGAAGGATGCCAGCTCTTGACTGAAGATGATTAAAGATGAAAGCATTAGGGTCACTTCACTAAAAATCCAGGGAATCATTGTGCAGACAACAGCAGCTCCTGTCCTTGGGCTCTGCTCCCCTAACACATTAACATGAGGAACTAATTGCTGCCCAATGTTTAGAACACTCCATTTGATGTCTCTAAGCAGAAAAGGAAACATTCTGTACTGTGCTGAAGTCTAAATATAAAAAATAGAGTTCTCCCTCCCTATTAGCAGAGGGGTGGGTTTTTTCCACATGATATTCTGTGTTGCTCTGCTCTAGTCAGTTCTCAGCTATTCTGGCCAACACAGAATCAAAATCAAGGGATTTTTAAGAAAGATGTGTTGGCACGATTGTACAGTTGGTATAGAAAGAGGAAATAAAAATAGCTCCTTGGAGATTACACTCTTAATTTCAGATGAAATTCTTAAACTCAGTTGATTTGAGACTCTTCTCCAGTGGGCAGGTTGTCAGTGGGGCCACCCCACAGCTTTACATAGCATCCTGAGCTGGAGGGCTTTGTGCTCCCAAGGTCTTACATGTGCAGGACCAGTGATGCACAAGCTGCTTCAAAGTGGTACCCATTAAAATAAAAAAAAAAAAAAGAAAAGTTGGCATCCTGCCTATTCCCTGAACAAGATGGGGGAGCAATCAAATGTTTCCACCTGCTTCTCTGTACCAAGCCTGGCAGAGAGCCTGGATTTGACATTGCCACCACCTTCATAAAACAGCAGCATTATTTTTCTTCTGTGGTAGTTGAGCAAACAAAATTTGGGAAATCTGGATTTCTCCCATAACCTTGAACTGCAGCTTCTGCCTCCATTTTATTTTGTTGCAGAGCATCTTCTGAAATGTAGGTTTATTTAGCATTAAACCTGGAATTAAATATACAGAAAGGCCTGAAATGGGTGCTCAGCTGATATATTTGGGTTCTGATAACTTGCAGGTAGTTGACATCACTTGCAGGTAGTTGACATCTGAAAGTCAGACTTTCAAAGGGAACTGTGGAGAAGGAGCCTTTTCACTGGTTTCAGGGACACAGAAGGGTAGAGCAGAATTCTTGCCTGTGCTTTGTTTAAAGTGACATCCATGAGCCTTATAGCTTAGGGTTTTAGCACCATCTGAAACTTTGAGCTCTCTGAAATTATTTCACAAAAACCAACATATTGAGGCACTGAGGGAAATCAGTCTTGCTTATTCCCTGAAAAATGATCAGATTCATCTGAGGGTTGTTCATGGTAAAGTTTTTTACCAAGTTTCAGAAATTATAAATGAGCTTTGTAAAGAGCAGCTGTCCCAGATTGGCCTAAATTTAATGGGAGACCTGATGGTTCCCTGGCATTTCCTCTCTGCAAGCTTCTTTCTCAAGTGTGGCTTTTCCTGGGGTGTATTTAGACAGGAGGGGGCTAAATTAAATATTTAATGCATTGATTTTCCTTCTTTTTGAAATGGAAGTAAAGGACATCAAATAGAGAATGAGGAACATGGCTGAAAAATCTCAGCGTTTGTGATACAGAGGTTTCTTGGCAGTATGAAGATTAAAGATCATAAAAATACAGTGAATAAACTTTTCCTGTTAAGGTGAAGCTATAAGTGCCATTGCAGTTTAGTTAAAAAACACAAGAAACCAAAACAAAGCCAAACTAAGACAGACTGAATTAGAATACAGATCATGCATTTGCTTGCAGAGGCAAATAATAATGAAAAGGAAGCAAAAACATTGATGTATAACTCTTGATGATGAAAATGCTATGTTAATTCTGGAAATATTTGGCTTTTGCATTAGTTGTTGCAAGGAAAATGGTCATAATTTGATTTTAGCTGCTACACACACAAAAAAAATGCATGCAAGAAGAATGATTTTCAAGCTAAAAATGGAACTTGAAGTCTATGTAGTAGGTAAACAGGAGTTGTTGGAAATAATGTGAGTAATTCAGGGCGTGTAGGCCTGAAGAAAATTGTGAGATGCAGAATGGTTTTGTAGAAGTGTAAAATGAGAGATGGTTTTGATGGTCCTCAAGTGAGCATGGACCTGAATTCCATCTTTGTGTTTACCTCCTCCAGCTTAATGTCACTGTATATTTCTGGGTAAAGCATTTCAAACCAGGCTTCTCTTCAAGAACTGGGGTCAGATTTGATGCTGAGAAAGTATGTCAGCACAGACAGCATGGCAGTGCTCATAGAAAGCTCTGGTTAGGGGCTTGTCTGGATGGAGCTGGTGTATCCCTCTTCCCATGTATTAAAACATTACATGTCATTTAAGACCAGCAAAATGCATTTAGGTTTTTGAAAACATTTTTCTTTAATTCAATATAATTTTTAGCATCCAAAACTATTAAGAAAAGTGCTAGTAAGGCTAGAAGTACTTCTCAATTTTAATGAGCTTTTAGCTGCTTCCTTTTTTCTAAGTGCCTGATGCTCATTAATAAATAATGCACCTGACTGGTAGTGTAGGCAAAAGCCAAACAACAATTTCATCTGATTTTGGACTGCACAGTGTGTATTGTTGGCAATAACAGCTCCTTCCATCCCCCTCCTCTCAGGTTTGTGGGTTTATGTGTGTGTATTTCATATATTCAAATGTCTGCCATGTTTCCTAGCTGCAGATTCTGGTGTTAGCTCCAGTGGGAGTCTGTGCATGGTGTGGTGCAAAGGGGAAACAATTCCATAGCAATGGGGGGAACTGCACTGGGTTCTGTCTGTCCTGGTGAGGAGGTTGGAGAGAACCAAATGATTGCAGGACATTTGTAGCTGAAGGTGTCTGAAATCCATGCCATGGGGGGGTTTTGTTTGGTTTTGTTTGTTTGTTTTAAGACAATAATTTACCTTTGGGTTGTTTCTTGGTTTTTTTTTCTCCTGTAGAGAAGAGAGTGAAAGTGTGCTGACCCTGAAAGGTCTGACCCCAACAGGGATGCTGCCCAGTGGAGTGCTCTCTGGAGGCAAACAAACCCTGCAAAGCGGTAAGGGAGCTCGCCTGGCTCTGCCTGGCTCTGGGGAAAAAAAACCTCTTGGGTTTCAACAGCAGAGCCCAAGAGAAGTAACTGCAGTCTTTTCAGGAAAGAAAAAAAGTAATAATGAAAGGACAGAGTGAAAGAGGCAGTTTGTTGTGCTGGAGGATCTGTGAGCAGTTCATGTAAGGTCACTTCTGGAGGCTGATCGAGTAGTACTGATTTTTGAAGGAAGTAGGGGGGGAAGTCCCTGAAAATCAACTGTTTGGAATGGTAAATCAGCACTGTGTGTGAAGTGCAGTCTTGCCACAGTTTACAGCTTCTTTTGGGGCTCTTTCAGAGCAGCCTTTGATACAAAGAGTACTGAAGCTTAGATAATGACACTCAAACTCTTACTTTATCTGATTTGTTCTTTCTCACAGAGAATCACCAATGTGAAATAGCTCTAGAATTAGATTTCCTCTCCTAGCAATTCTAGGTGACAGCATGAGAACAATTTTGCTCTGATTTAAGCCCAAGTGAAGGGAGGCTCTTAAAAACACCACGTTTGCCTTGGGCACAAGCACAACATGGATTGGCAGTTCAGTTTTGTAGGGAGTGCTGCTTGTTCCAAGAAACCTCCAAGTATAGACTTAGTAGGGCTATAGTAGAGCTGCCTTTGACATAGTCCTTTTGAGATAAGGAGCTGCAAAGTATTTCATTTACTACTATAAGCTCTCCTTTTTCTCTCTAAGTGTATTCTGCAGAGTACATTGCAGGCACACGAGATGTCTCTCACTTATTCAGGCTCTGTTGGCAGTAGATGCAAGAAATAGAAATGCTTTATAACCTTTACACTGTCTCAGCCTCTTGTTTTCTTCTTTCCTTCCTGGAGCATTCTTTCTCTGTATTTTTCCCTTTACTGTCTCTTTTACCTAGAAGAACCAGGTACATGGTGGTAAACCTTCTTAGAGTCCTCTTTTTTCCCCATCCCTTGTTTTTTTTTCTGATGACTTGTGTGCTGCAGACATAGGAACGTTCTGCTTGGAAAATGCTGCAAAATGATTCCACAGGATGCCTTCCTTAATGGGGTTTTTCTCTGTACAGTTGCTTTACACTTGTCAAAAAATTTGGTCCAAGGAAACTGCTGTTGTTGCCCTGGCAAAATATTAGGAATTGAAAAGAATTTGAGAAAATTGCCTGATGTTCTTACTACAAGTGGCTAAAAGGAAAATCTCCTCATCCTGCAGTATTCTGGCTTAGGAAAACATTACCTGACACAAGTTTCTGCATTAGTTCACATGTAGTACCCCATGCACCAAACCCTCTCAATTTTACATAGTTTCTGTTACACATTCATACTACCATCCCTATTTACAGAAAATATTAGTGTGTTCTGTTGTGGAAGTATACATTCTAGCTGTCATTTTTTTCTAATGTGTCAGTGCTGGTTTGGATCTGTTTATTCTTTTTAATTCCTCACCCTAGTTCCTGTGTTTCATCTTCTTTTATGTTTGCATTGGTTTCATTCCTTGGTTTTTGCCATCTCTCTTGCTCTCTAGGTTGGGAGGCACAGGCTCAGCTTGGTGCATGTGGGTTGGTGCCTCTCCTTTCCCCATGCAGCAAGACAACAGCTTGTATTGTATTTTAGTATTGATCTCAACCCATATTTAACATCCCAATTAAAAAAGAAAAAACAAAACCAAAATGTTTGGGTTTTATGGAGGACAAAAAAACTTCTATGTTAGGAAAAATAAGACAAAAGAGAGGAATTCCTGAAACCTTGGCTTCTGGAGCTGTTCTCTAAACCAGAGAAGTTCTTGAAAAGCAAAATTGCTTTTTCAGTCTTTGAGCTGTACTGTTGCTATATTGGGCTGCATTTTCTGATGTGCATCAGCTGCTGAATCTCTTGGCTGTAGCAGCAAGTTGATGGGGAAAATTCAAATTAAATTACGTCTTTAAGAACAAGGAATGGTTTCAACACAGTGGTTACACAGAGTGTATTTATAACACTGCAGCAACTTCCCAATTACCAACTTTCCTCTCTCTGACCAGGCTTTGCAGTTTTGGAGGTCCAGCAGCTTTCAATCCTGTACCCGTGTCCACTGAGTTAAATAAAATATTAGAAGAATGCTGTTTGCAAAGACTGGGTTGACAAAAAGGACATTTACAGATGGAGCAAACTGGGAGAGATTGCAAGCAAAGGCAAATCTGTCAGAGCAAACTCAGTCCCATGCTGTGGGGAGGTTTCTTTTAGTCAGATGAGAGGGAAAAAAATCACTCCTAGAGGTTACATATGTGGCTTTTTTGCCTTGTGGTGGCAGCTAATACTTTTCGAGCTGCAACTGTAAGCAGTATGAATTTTGTGTGATGGCTTGATGCCATTTGTCATTGTCTTTTGACAGGGCAAATCAAACTGCTCTCATTCAGAGCTGGAAAATTGATACAAAAACCTTTGCAGGTCAGATGTGCAATATGGAAGACATTTCAGCTTTGTCGTTCCTTTGAGTCGAAAGAAAACTACTCAAATGTGTCTGTAAAAACTCTTAGCTCGTGAAACTCCTGCTTCAAAACAAACTCTAGCTTAATTCAATCTGCAAGTTAGTGTTTTTCTGTGTAAGCATTTCTCTGTGTGTCTGTTTTGCCAAAATCCAGCACTTAGAGTAACGTGAGTGTTGCAGCTCCTTTGCTATTCACTGACTTGTTCTTCGAGTTAAGATCCTCTGCTCATTTTTCTCATTCGTTTTGCTACCCCTTTCTTCTCTTCAGCTACTGTTGAGGCTATTGAGGCTGATGAAGGTAAATTGGCCAGTCCCCTTTCTGTTGGTGCCACAACAGATAAGGGCTCTGCTGGGTGTATTCATTTTGCTGTAGCTTGTACAGATTGTGTGGGTGTTGGGCTAACAGTTGTGGCTCGGTATTAACCAAAATGTAATTGCTTTAAAGGGGAAAATGGTTTTCTTTCTTTCTTTCTTTCTTTCTTTTATTTCTTTTTTCCATTGCTGCTGTTGTGGTTTGTTATGTTTTAGTTTTGGTTTTTTTTTTCTTCTTTCTGGAAGTTACAATCACGTTGGAATTGCTGTATGTGGAACTAGGCACTGAGTAATGCCACAGGAGGGGATCAGGGGACTTGGATGTCATGGGACATAACTCAGCAGCAGCTCCGAAATGCTCTGTGACACATAGCTCAAAAGCCATGTGCTGGAGGCTGCCTCTTGTCTCTGCCTCAAACCATCCTCAGCAATCTCTGGTCAAGGCTTTTTTTTTAAAGACTCCCTTTTTGTTGGGTTGTTTTTCGTTCCCCCTCCTTTTTCTTTTTTGCTTCAGTTTGTTTCCTTTCTTTTAGGTCACTAGTACAAAAAATTTATTGGTCTTTTGTTACAGTTCAGCATGTTTCTGTTTCTCTTTAAAAATAAAAAACGAGACATTTGTCTGCAAGATGTCTGCTTCCTCTGGTAGTGGCAGTTTACACACTGGATATTTGCATTAGAGCAACCATTAACACCAGCACCATTCTAGCTACAAATATAAAGTAACTGGTTGCCTGGGAAGATTCCTGAATGTATTGAAAACTCTGGTGCTGTATCAACAGACCTTTCATTTAACCCTTAAACAATTTGTAATGCTGCCATTGAAACTCTCTAATCATGGGTTGCAATGTAGATGTGCAATATTCATTCAGCATTATCAAGTTTTGGGAGAAGAATTTTCAGAATTCCCCTTTAAAACAAAATTCTTCAGTTGTATTTTGTTCTTGCCCCTCTCAAATTTTCTGTGGGTATATTTTTTTTTCAGTCAATTAAAAAAAAAAGAAATTAAAAAAATCTGCTGATGGCTGTCTGTTGGTAAGATGTGCCCTTTTGGCTACTTGGATTTGTTTTTTGATTTTTGTCAAGCAGTGAATGAAATTACAGAACAAGCAAGTAAGAGAAAATACAACTGCTTTCTAAATAGCAGTGAGTAAGCTGCTATTTATGTTGGAATTATCTATTCCTCTCGGCAATCTCTAATCTGCAGTGTGCATTCTTGTTGACAGTTTGGCTGTTTTCTGTGATTTTCTGTGACTATGTGTTGTGTTTTAGTATACTTTCAATGTAAACTGCTAATACTCATTGTCTGACCAGCAGCTAGGGCAGAGCCCCTTCCTTAGGGTGACAGACCTTACCTTAGCTGCTTGAGGTACAGCTGACTGAACGTGCCCCCAGCCCAGCAATCTGCCCTCCCACTTCATTCTTGATTTGCCACCCTTGCTAATTAGCCACAGGGGCTGCAGATCTCCTGGGGAGCCCATGGAGGCAAAGAGGATGGAGAAAACATCTCACCCCTTGCCAATTGTCCCTCTATAGTTGGGTTCAGGGCCCCGGAACACCAACTGGGCTGTGCTGCTGGCAAGCTCCAGGACACAACGAGTGTTTCAGCTACAACACAGCCATCCATTAAACTGCTGCTTTACAGGATGGGGCTGGGTGCTTGTTAGACATCTTCATGGCTGTGCTAGATGATAAAGTAAAGGAAAAAAGAACAAAAAATAAACTGGAACCAAAAGTGAAAGCAAAACTGACAAGCCCTTGGAAAAATGCTCACTGTAGGGCCTGTCCTGTTTTCACTGCTCCATCCCTGCTCACTTGACTAAGCACCATGATGTTGTTGTTGTTGTTTTCCTGAGTTGAAGTCTAATATGTGTTAAAACCCCTGCACTTCACAAAGTTCTGATGTAATGGTTGTGAAACTGGTGAAGGGACTAAATCCTGAGGCAAACAAGATCTACCCATTTCCACAGGAATGGCTGGCAAAAATACCAGCATGAAAATGCTTTTCTTGCTGCCCCCCAAAACGCATGGAGTGGTAGAGTGGTACCAAGGATGTTCTGGGGCTTGGGGTTTGTTCCCTTTTTGTTTTTAACAGAAGTTACCAGCTTGTCCAGAGTGGAGGCTGCATGTTGGAAGCAGAGCAGGAGTACTTCAGGGTAAATAGAAGCCAAAGGGAGGGAAGGAATATACTGAATTTGATCTTTGGAACTCCCCTACCATTTTCTCCCCAGCGAGCTTGCAGTTTCCTGGTACTAACACACCATTTCTGCTCTGTGGCATGTTCAGACAGAGTCATAGTAAAAGTGCCAGTTCTGGAAGTGCAGTGCCTTGATTTGGTGTGCAGATAAGAGGAAAACACACAGAAGGCTATGAGAGATTATCTGCAGAGCTCTGACCTGCTGTTTGCCTACAGTGCTTTTTTCTCTTTGGCTTTAAAGATCTTCAACACTTCAATTAAAGAGAGGGGAAAAAGAAAAAAAAGAAATTAAAAATAAATAGATAAATCACTCTCTCCAGATGCCTTCCCCAGCCTGTGGCTGCCTTCTGAGGTCAGTGTGGCCTCATTAGTGTCACTGCTGAGAAGCAGATCAAAAAATCCTCAGGTTCAGTGGGAACTTTGGTCCTGTGTCGGTGTGTTTCCCAAGTGGAATTGTACCAATGCCCATGCCCTGTTGCTCAGCATCACTGCTGTTGGGCTGGAGCTGCTTCCTAGAAGCCCAGGGAGGTGTTGGTGAGGGCATAAGGCAACCCATAGCTTTAATGTGCATCCAGCAGACTGTCCCCACCATCTCATCACTCCTGGGTAACCAGCCAGTGCTTTTCCCCCTGGCCTTGGAAAGTCAGATGGGAGCTGTGCAGGCTGCAGGATGTTGCAGTGGGGCACCATGTCTGTAAGGCTGTCAGTGGTAAGGACAAGGGCTAACTCCCTGGCTCAGGGCTGTGCCCTAAGAGTGGTTCCTAATTGCAGACTGTAGCTTCCTGTCAGCTTCTTAGCATTTTAAGAGGACAACAAAATACTGGAAGCTGATCTTGATGGAAAAAACAAAACAAAACAAGAGGCAAAGCAAAGCAGTTGTGTTGCAGGAGATGGCGGTGGTGAAGCCCCAGCGCTTTCTGAGCGGTGGTGTCAGACCTTCTGACACCCATTGCTGAGTCGGGGGGAGAAGCCGCCGAGAGTCCCTCCTCGCTAATTTAACTTTTTAATGATCCTTTATTTAGCTATCAAGGGATTTTCACCCCAGCATAAGATCACTAGCTTCGAGGAGGCCAAGGGCTTAGACCGCATTAACGAGCGCATGCCCCCGCGCAGAGACGTGCCCTCCGATGCCAACCTCAACTCCATCAACAAGGCCATCTCCTCAGAGACCAACGGCACCGACAGCAACGGCAGCAACATCCAGTGACCCGGCCTGGGAAGCAGAGAGGGGGGCTGAGCTGCAGGGCACGGTGGGGTGGCTGCACAACAGCAGCGGGGTGTCCTTGCCTCTGGTAACAGCTTACTCGCTCTGGGGGGGCCCCAGGTGTTGGCTTCAGTTTACAAAAATCATCCACGAAGAGATCGTCAACTTTTAATTTGGTGGGAGGGAGGGTGGGGGAGAGAGAGAGAGAGAGAGAGACACCTCCTTTGGATATGCCTTTAAAATGCTTGTAGAAAAAGGGGAGCTGGTGCTGGGGTGTGTCACCAGGTTAGGGGGAATGAACGTGTTTTCCTACAGCGTGGGGAGCGTCTGGGTATGTGAGTGAGAGGAAGGCCTTTTGTTATGTTACTGGACATGAAAACTTTGTTTAATTTCTTACTAACTATTGTACGTTTACAGTTGCAGCACTAAACACAGGACAACATCGAAACATTTTTAACAAAATGTACAAACTAAATAAGGACTATTTATTGATAATGTTTTGCTACTCTTGTCAAACAATGGCTATGAAATAAATTAGGCGGTCTATTAAAAATACAGAGGGGGGGAAAAAAAAAAGAAAAAAAATATAATGTTTAAAATTTGTTTAAAATGCCAAAAAAAAAAAAAAAAAAAAAGAGTGAGAGAGCGAGCGAGAGCGACAGTTTAATTTTGTACAGATTATGCTTACCTCAGGTTTCTTTAGTGTGCTTCAATGCCCTTCTTTAAATATAACACTTACCTTACTAATTTGGCATCAATTATCCTTTTCTTTGTTTTGAGAAAAAAAAACAAACTGGAATAACGATAACATTTATCTTTTTTTGCTGTTTATATTTAGGGGGGTTTGGTTTGGGCGGTTTTCCGGGTTTTTTTGGTAAATCAAGTCTTGGTTGTGGCTTGCTGAATTTAACTATTTATGAGTGGTGCATTTTTAAGTATAGTGAACAAGACACCATATTAAGTGCAGTGAAAAGCATCTATATTCTGTAAAAATCTGCCTATGCATGTTTTTTAAGAAAAAAACTGGCTGTATAGGCCTGTATGGGACTGTAATGCGCTTAGTGGTCTGACTTATACTGGAAATGTATGTACTGGCGTACTTTATATTCTCTAAAAACAATGCTTAATGCCTTTGAAATTTTGTAATCAAGAAAAAAAAAAAAAAGCTTTGAAAAATTTAAGGGGAGAGTATTCTTAAAAGTTTTTAACATAAGCTTGTCAGTGCACATATAGATGGGTAGCATGTTTAGCAGAAACCTTGTGAAATTGAAATAAGTTTGTAGTTACATGTGGAATTCTAAATGCATGGTAACTGTTAATGTCATAATGGTTTAGTCATTTTGTTCTGTTCTGTCACGTGCCACAAAATGTGTAATTTTTTCACTTTTTTCCCTTTGTATATCAGTTACGGGTTTCAACCGGTTCATTCCGAGAAGGAAAAAGAAACAAATCCAAACAGTCCATTGATATTTTTTAACAATTGTATAAGTGCCCAAGTAATTCACTACAGCCTACAGCCTTGCCTTTGTAATTTGACTTCGAAATGTTGGCAATCAAAGCATGCACTTGTAACAATGAAAGAAGCATTTTATATTACTACTCAATAAAAATGTGCATGAACTTCAGCTCTCTTCCCTTTTTTTGCTGGCTGGGTTGCAGGAGTGTGTGCTTGCTGCCTGCTTTTGCTTTGGGCAGGAGAAGACCATCGCTGGAAGAGAAGGATGACTCATTCCATGACTCAAGGTCAGTCCTTTACTAAGAAAAAATATTTTTAAAAACCCCATTTATTACTTAACTATTTTAGGCTACTGAACGTCTGCGGACTTCAAAGTTCTGGTTAGAAAGCTGGGTTTTCACTAAAATGAGTAAGTATTCTGCAAGTAAAGTTCAGAAGAAAACACTTACCCTTTGTGTGCTTTCTCTCCCTCATCTGAAGTGTTTGAAAAGGTCATTTAGTATCCTTTATAATGTTCCTTTAAGGGAAAAAAAAATAAAAATCAGCAATTTCATATTTCAAATGCTCTTTTAGCCAGATGTGAACTGTCAGAGCTCTGCCTCAGTCTCATTTTCTCCCTCACTGTGCTCAGCATCCATCATCCTGCAGAGAACTGATGGGCAGTGCTGAGTGATGCAGCTTGTGGGTATTTAGTCCTCCTTTCAGGTACTGGTACTACATGTTGGCTCAGTGCCTGCTTTCTGTGTGTTTTACTCACTTGAGCTCACTTGGTAATTTTGGCAAAATATGACGGGGTAAAAATAGAACTCAAAATCTGGGGCTGGGGAGCTGGATCAATTTGAGATTTTAATTTTGATTTCAGAGTGTGTAGAAATACAGCAGCAGGGGTGAGACAGAGTGGAGCTGTTATCTGAAGCTGCTCAGCTGGTTAGTGAGGACGGGCTCTGCAAAAAGGTAACAGTGAATGTTTGAGTGGCCCCTTTATTTCCCTGGTTGGTCCTGTGTCTGTGCTGCTGAAGGTCTGTGGGTTACTCCAGGTGAGTTTTTCTGCAGAGATGCCCGAGGTGGTGCTCACTTTGTGCAGCACTGGGCAGCCTGGCGTGTGCTGTCTGCTTGCATTTCAGCTGGGCCCTGCCAGTTGCCCAAACCAATTTCAGAGCAAGAAAAGGGAGATTTCCTCTCAGCAGTGACAGGGTGGCATAGCCCTCTCAGCTGGTAGGCTTCACCTCAAAAATCCATGCTACAAACCCGTGGTGGGTTGGCAGGTGCTGGCTAAAATTGCCCAAGAGCTCACAGGTAAGCAGGGCAGCCCAGGCTGAGTAATGCATCCCAAAGTCTGTCTGGTCAGTAAGAGAACTTGGTTTGTTTTCAAAGACTGGAAACCATCCAGAGCATGCAAAATAGCAGTGTCCTCTGTGTCCAGGTAGGATGGCCTGGCTCTTTTCCAGAGCAAGTCCCAGCACCCTGCCATGAGGCAGATCCAGGCTATACTCAAGTGTTCCTGAAGGGAAACAAGCACGGCATCCCAGCTCCAGCTCTCCCTTCTTTTTCCTGCTGCAGAAGGAGCTGTTTGGTCAATTTGAAGAAAAACCCTGGTGCCACTGAAGGCTGAGTAGGGGATTTCATGGCCTCATCAGTTTGTCTCCCAGTACAGGTTTCTTCCTGCTTACCAAATATGCTGCATTATTGCCTAAAACATCATTGGTGCCTACGTTAGGATCCACTGTATTTTTAACCACTTTATTCCCACTGTGTGAGGTGCTATTATTGGATGCATGTGGTATCCTCTGCACTATCATCACTTTCCTTTTCAACAGCTATCAAACCTGAGCTGTATGAGCTCCTAGTATACGTTTTCAGAAGAAGACAACATTCCAATTTTGTCCAGGTTTTCCCCCAAGATTGCACTGTATTAACTCTGCCTAAGCTTGTGCCAGAGGTGCCAGCTGTCAGGCACAGGTATAAATTCTTTCAGCATTCTCTTTGATAGCCCCTTTTTATTGCCAGGGGAGGCTCATGTGGAGCCTCTAGAGAAGTCTGGGTGTAGTGTGGCTTTCTCCTGAGAATCCGGCCAGTGAAACTGGTGTCAGAAAGCAGGGCTAAACACAGGCACTGAGAGAGGCTGCTGCTTCTGTCCACTTCCACTTTAGCTTTCGTTTTTAGTGAAACATTTGAGCTCAGGGTGCAAAGAAATGAAAATTTAAGGACTGAAGTTAAAATTTTAGTCCTAGGAAACCAGTTTCCCTTCTATTTTTCAAGGTGCCATTGCTCTGATTAGTCAGATCCATGAATCTTCCCACTTTTACAAAGAGAGGGGTGTGAGAGTTACCTATTTCAGATGTTAAAAACAACACAAGCACCAAAGCAACAGTTTGGAAAACAGTTTGCAGATCACTTAGTTGCTTCTGTGAGGACGTTTGATTCTGCTAAAAATGGCTGGTTCTGGCTTGCAAAAATTGAACTTTCTGGTTCTTCAGTGATTCAGGGAAAAAAAAATGTCCCTATCTTCATATGTATATGTTCATATGTGAAAACCCTGTGGAGTCATGAAAAGGAGGAGTTGATGGAGCTAGAGGTAGGGTGTATATATATATTTTTTATTTTATTATTATTTTTCCTTTTTCTTTTTTCTTTTGTCTCTTCTCTCTTTTCTCTCTTTTTTCTCTCTTTTCTCTACTCTCTTTTCTCTCTTTTCTTATTTCTCTTTTTTCCTCTTTTTCCTCTTTTTCCTCTTTTTCCTCTTTTTCCTCTTTTTCCTCGTTCTCCTCGTTCTCCTCGTTCTCCTCGTGTTCCTCGTTCTCCTCGTTCTCCTCGTTCTCCTCTTTTTTTTTCCTCTTTTTCCTCTTTTTCCTCTTTTTTCTTTTCTTTCCCTTGCTGAGCTGGCTTTGCAGTATCAAGCAATTCTAAAATGTGTGTTTATGAGGCTTTGATTTTCTTTTAAATTTTGTACCTAACTCAAGGGCAGTTTCCCTTTTCTGTGTGAGCCATTCCATGGAGCTGGCAGGTGGCTTTGTGCTCCGGGCTCTCTTCTGCCACAGCACAGGAGTGCAAAGGGAAGGGCTGCCTGGGCTGTCATCCCTGCCAGAACCTGGGTTTAGGTGAAGTAACCCAGCAAAGGATGTGCTAAGGGACTGATTTTGTTGTCAGGGGTGGCAGACAGGACACTACTGCCCCTCTCTGGAGTCCACTTGTGGGCATCATGGTTCTCTCCCTTTTGGGAGGAGGTTTGTGTGGATGTTTGCCGAAGGTTTCAGCCTAGTTGGGTAATTCTTAGAGCAGCAAGACTTGGGCAAGAGGTGGTTGTTCCCCACTTTAACCCTCACAGCCCCAAGGCAGCTGATGTAGGCAGCCACAGTGCCATCCAGCATGTCCATTCCTGCCAAGATCTGGGTGTTTAATGATCCCTTTGGCTTTGAGTGAACAGTTGAACACTGTGACCTGCACTAATTTCACAGCATTTTAGGCCAGAGGAACCTGTTAGGTTACAGAACTTGGACTCACTGAGGTTGGCAGGCAGGGCTGACAGCAGCTCCTCCAGCCCAATTGCTCATGCAGGGTCAGCAGGAGCTCTCTGGGCAACCTGTGCCAGTGCTTGACAGCTCTTCCAGTAAAAAAGATTTTTTTATTGCTAAAAATGCCCTATATTTCAGTTTGTGCCCACTGCCTCTGCTCCCGTTGCTGAGCCTCACTGACAAGAGCCTGGCTTCATCATTTTTACTGCCCCCATCAAGTATTTCAACACCTTTTCTCCAGGCTAAGCTGTCCCAGGTCTCTCATTCTCTCCTCTTAGGTCACTGTTCCAGTCCCTTCATCATCTTCATGGCCCTTTGCTAAACTCATTCCAGTAAGTCCATGTCTCTGTTGTGCTGGGGAGCCCAGACCTGGGCATGCTACTCCTCCAGGTGTATCTCTACCAGAGCTGAGTAGAACTGGGGAAAAGTTAAAATACCTGCCCAGTTTCCTCTGTGTATCATTAAATCCCTTCAGCATACATTGGTGCCAATAATTTAAGAGAAGAGAAGACACTTCTGGCCACTGAAGTTGAAGAGGTGGGAGCCACACCTCAGGTATAAATGGAAGAAGAATGGGTTGTGGTTGCAGAGCTGAGATTTAATAAGAAGGTAAGAGAAAATGGATGCCTCAGCAGTCTGAGAGGACAGTGGCAGACTGGAATAATGGGGTTTTTGCCAATTTGGTAATAAATCACATCAGCAAATTACTCAGGTAGGTGCCAGTTGCAAGAGGGAGGACTCTCTACGCTGTCTCAGTGCTGTTCCATCCTCTCCTGTGTCCCTAATCCTTGGTGCTTCGTAAGGTGGCAAAGAAGTCATAAAAAAACCTGGACAGTCTTGTACCAAGGGAAAGTTGTCCCTGGCTGGAGTCAGCAGGCAGGCAGCTGAAGCCCTAAAGCCTGTGATTTATATGCAGTCATTACTGTAGTGCAGCTGTCTTACCAGGACATCACAGCAGTGAGGAATCTTGTGCCTCCCTGGGGAGGAAGAGGTGGCCTTCTGAGGAGGTTGCCTGAGGAGAAGGTAATTTGTTTCTCTGTCACTTAGTGGTTTATTGGTTTCAGTGGGTATTTAATAAGCTTTGCACTTGGACTGCATTTCTCTAAAATGAGAAGAAAGTGCACTCTGAAGGGAATAGGAAGCTGACATTGCCTCGGCTCAAACAAGGCTGCACAGCTGATGTTTAGACAAAAAGCTGAGGAACCACTGCAGCCACAGTCCTGGGTGTCAAAGCAAGGAAAGGAATGATGAGTGGGGCTGGCAGGAGAGCTTGGGGTAGGTATTTCATTCCTTTCTCAAAGCAGGTAGGAGAAGGAGTGATAATGGCAGTGCTGGAAGAGACCTGAGCACTTAGGCTGGAGGAGTGAGATGATGAGCTACAGAAGTTGGGCAGGCAATGGCAAACCATTCAGGCTGATAACATCCACCTAAGTCTAGATGTGCACTTAGAAATGGTGCTGGAGATCAGGCTGTGACCTGAAGGCAGTTGTGCATAAAAGGAGAGCAGGGAATATAGCACGGGAAATAAAGTTTTGAAGTCCATGATAAAAAGCAGGCTGAGGCTCAGTGCCTGGCAGAGGAAGGAGCTCAGATTGCAGGGGTGAAACCTGTGCTGCAGGCCAAAGGGTTGAAGCAGCTCAGCTTCAATGCACGGGTGGCTGTGACCAAGGGGGCTGGGCCCAATGCAAGGGGCCAGACATGTCATGAAGCCAGCTGGGATGACAAGCCCAAGCCTGGGCTCTCTGCAGGATAAAAGGGCAGGAATTTAAGAGTACCTGAAAATCCCAACTGAACTTGTGAGGCAGGGCTTGCAAACTGACCAAGAAAGGGACACCTCAAACAAAGAGAGAAAAAGAGAAATGGTCCAGCTGAGTTACATCTGCTGATCATGGGGAAAAAGCATCAGAAAAGTTTCCAGACAGCTGAATAAAAGGAGCAGGGTACAACTAAGTGGGAAATGATGCAATGAGGATAAGAAAAAGATTTAAAATAGAGATATTGGCTAAAGGACCATGGAAGGAAAGCCAATAATGAGATTTTAGGGTATGGAAACAACTGCAGGAGCTGAGACAGAAGCAAATTCAGAGCTTAGTGCACTTATTCCAGGAAAATGCAATACTTTCTTTCCTATGGTCATAACACAAAATACCACATTTGCTTACTCATCGCATAGCAATAATATTTAACAGCTCTCTGAATGGGTGGTTTATTTTGAAAAGATACTTGAAGACTACATAAGTAGAATAGTATATATAAGTAAGGAGTAACTGCAGGGCCATTGGTCTGAGCATATTGGTGTGCAAAGACTGAAGGTGAATGTTGAAGGAGCCACTGAGTACAGTGTGTCTGAGGGGACCTGTTTGGTGCTGTGCTGTCAAATGGGTGCCAGGAATCTGTACATGAATCTTGTGGTAGAAAGGAGCCAGCTGAAGGGAAGGTTTTAGCTTTTGGTGTTGGAAGAGGAAATTCAGGGTGATGAAAATGTTCCTCACAGGTAGTTGATAGAAATTTGGCTAAGCAAGAAATGCTTGTGGCATTTTAAGTTGTTCCTGACTTCCCTTTCGCACCTACCTCTCTGTGCACCCTGGACAGCTTTCCGTGGGAGACTGGGAGAAGGGGATTGGGATTACTAAAAGGGGATCACTGCTGGAGGAAGCTCCCTTCCACACACTTCCTTTCCTCTCCACTTTCTTCCCCTCCTGTCCCTTTCTCTTCTCTCTGTCATTCCTTTGTTTACAGCCATTGTTTTGCCACTGGTTCCTTTTCCCAGATCCCTTGTGGCTCTGTCCCTTTGCTGCATCCACCTCTGCCCATGTGGGAAAGACACAGAGCAGTAGAAGAGTCCCCACTGCAATCAGGCTGCACCAGGATCACACCTCCAGTGTCACCTTGGGGGTGTCACCTCAGTTCCCTGTGCTGCTGCCATCACCTCTACCATGTCTGGAACTAGGTGACGTGTTCAGGCAGCTGCTGCCCATGAAAAAGCTAGAATAAAACTTGATTAATTCCGTGGGGACTGACCCTTGGCACAGGAGCATCACCAGCAGGTCGCAGGTTTATGATTTTTCTCCCTATTAAGAGAGGTAGGAGTGTTCCTTTGGAATGAGTGGTGGTAGAAAAAACACTGGTGTTTGCAGAGAGAGGTTGAAATGGCAGGAGAATAAGGCATTTTTTTTTTCTTCTAGGAGATGGGAAATAATATTGGTAACAAAGGCTTTTGTATACATATCGAGGAGCTCTGATGTTGCTTTGGGAAGTGAGTTGCTGTCAGTAAGTGCAGTAAGCAGAAATGTTCAATCCAGGTTGGATGGGACTTGGAGCAACCTGGGCTGGTGGGAGGTGTCCCTGCCCATGCAGGGGGTTGGGACTGGATGAGCTTTAAGGTCCCTTCCAACCCAACCCATCCTGTGATGAACACACTGCCCCTTCCTGAGGAGCTGCTGGGAACAGCAATGGGGGGATGAGTTCTGGATGGATGGGGGGAGGAGATCGGGGGCTTCTCCTGGTCTTTTCCGCCTCCGTGTGGCTATTTTAGTTACAGTGGAGAAAAAAAAAATGGTCAGTCTCGTCTTTGCTACCTCCCAGTGAAGAGTTTCTCTTGGCCCTTTCGCCTCCGCAGCTTTTTCTTGTAAGGAGTGATTCACGCGTGTGTGCTCTGGTATGGAAATGGATTAGCGAGCCTTGCCAAGCAACCTCTTCAAAACACAGCTGGGTGCTGACACGGCAGTGTTTCCCTCGGTCCGGAAAGTTAAATCCAGAAATAACCTCCCTTCTCCAGCAGCTCGATGAGTCAGGCGGGCTCCGGGGAGGGCTACGGGATTCCCGTCCCCAGGAAGCCCCGAGGCTGCGGGGGGGGACGCGGGGAGGGCTGAGCTCCCGGGGAAGCAGCGCGGAGCTGCCGGAGATCCTGTCCGGACTCGGAGTCCCAGCAAATGGACCCTGCCCGGGCCCAGGGTTCCGAGAACCGCGGGGTCACCGTGGTTGGAGATGAGGGGGCAGGGAGTGGGGCGGGGAAGGTGAGGACGGGGCACGAAGTGATGCTGGGGGTGCTGGATGCTCCCCCTCTCCCCCAGAGCTGGGGGAAGGTGTCCCGGCTGTGTCCATGGGGATTTCTGTGCCTCCAGAACTCCCTGCCAGGAGCAGAGTGTGGGAGCTCTGCTCCCAAAGGGCTGGCAGGGCAGCCAGGGCTCCCTGGGGCTCTGTGTCTGCAGGTTCTTGAAGGGCAGAGCAGGGATGGGACCTGCACTCCCCCAGCTTCCCAGCCACGGGTCCCTCAGAGACTGGGTCTGGGGGCTCCCAAGTGATGTGTTTGGTGTTGAACAACCTGAGCTGACACTTGGCTTGCCCAAAATGCAAGTGGGCTCAAGCCTTGTGAGTGAGCAGCTCTGTGGCAACGTCCCATAACGGGTGAAAATGTGTGCTGTGAGGTCTACAGGAAATTATTCTGATTATTGAGGTGTAGTTGGCTGTTAAGATCAAGATATCCATGCTGTAGTTACTGAACCCATGGTTGCTCTGTGCCACCCAGGCTTTTCTGCTGGGTTGGTCTTTGGCATCTGTGACATTCCTAGAGTACGAAGATTTAGGTAAAGCCTATCTCTGGCAGTGCTTAATCTGTTTATTTCCAGTTCCTGTGAGTTGTACCTTTATTGTGGTTTTCCAGCACAGATAACCCAGCTTAACCTCTGCATCTGGTGTGTCAAAATCACATCCAGCCCCTCACTGCTTCATCAGGAGTGTGAATGAATGCTACCATCAACACAGGCACTGCTTGCAAGATGTATGTGCATATATGTCTGTATGTATGTTAACCAACACAGGTGTTTTGGGGACAGAATATGACCTTTTTGAGCATTTCAGATTGGACCTGCCTCATTACCCCACAGGCATCATGAGACAAAACAAATACAAAAGTAGGATGCTGCCATGTCTGCCTTTTTCCCCCCCTCATTGTGTCTGCATGTCTCATCTGGCCCTCCCTCCAGGTTTCTTCAGTACAGTTTGGCACTCTATCCCAAAGCATTCCTAGGAAAATACAACAATACAGCAAGGAGCAGCAGCACAAAAGGATATTTGGGCCATTTAGAGCTGGTAGTGACTTTGGAGTAGTATTATTAACTATGTAATACTTTTTTTTAGTGGAGCTTGTGCATGAAAACCTTTGTATCTAATGGCAAAACTGTCATCATTTCCTGGCTCAGTCCCCTGCAGCATCCCATGCAGCAGAGAGGTCTTGGTTATTGCCTGTTTGCAAGGACAGTGAAAGGCCAAGGCTGGGGGGGTGGGAGGAAAAGGAGAGAAGAAGGGCAGAAAGTATGATTTTAATAGCAGAAAATAATTTTTTTCCCCAAAACTATTTTTTTCTTATTATCACCAAGATTACTTAGGGATAAAAAGGATCATTCAAAAAGGATCAGCTGGGAATGAAGCTTTAGCAAAATTATCAGAAGACTAAACACATCATTTATCTCTGTGCCACAGCTGAGGCGCCATGAAAAATATATTCTGCTGAACACTGAAAATTAAATTAAGTTATGCTCATGTGAGCACTTGGATGTTTTTAGGATAAAACTGTGGGGTTTTGTAAGTGGCTCGGGTACTAAACCCTTTGGGACAGGTGTTTAGGGGTGGGTTTGCCTGGTTATTGGCCAGCTGCTGCTCTGGCAGTGGATCACAGCAGATACACCCCTACTCACTGTCAGATCTGGGGGATGTGAGGGGTTGAAAATCAGATGAAAAGCTTGGTGGGAAGCTGTGTGTTGCTGTTGGACATGGCCCTTTCCTAGAGCTGCCAGCAGGACTGGCAGAAGAAGCAGGGAATAAATTATTGAAGTGATAGAGGTGGTGCTTTAAGTTCTACCTTTCTCTTTCCAAAGCCTTCTGCTGGTGCCCCAGCCTCCCAGACCATGGGTGCAGACCTCACCTTCTTCAAAAGCTGCCTCCATCCCTCATGGTGTGCAGGGTGCTTTGTGGCTGCCTCCTCTCTCCTCTCCCTCCTGGAAAACTGCACTTTCACAGAGTAGCAGAGGCTGGCAAGGTCCATCCTTCCAGGGGGTCTCTGCAGATGTCTGCCCCGAACTGAAGGACACCTCCTGGGAAGAAAGAGAGCATGGGAATTCCTTTCTTCTCCTCCATTTCCCTGCCAGGTGATTCATTTGAGCCATTGGTTGAGTGAATGTTGGAATGGCCACCCAGAACATCCAGGAGGGCCAAACCTTGTACCTGAACCGTGCTGGGAAGGGAGCAGCACCACAGTCCCTGGGTAAGGAGCTCCTGGTGCTGCCTCTCTTCTCCCTGTGCAGGTTGGGAGCCTGCCCATCACTATGTGTAAGTGAAATCGTTGCCATGGTGACTGCAGGGCCTTCTAAATATGGCCCCGTGATGCCCCAAATCGCAGGGGTGTTGATTGCTGGGGTGCACCCAGGGTCCCTGCCATCCCCAGAAGCCTGCAGCTGTCGAGGCTCACCAGAGGGGGAAGGGGGAACCCCCCAAATGGGTGGCAGCATTAATCACCAGGTGCTGATTTTTCTCTTTAATTTTTTTTCTCTTTTCTCCCCACGATGCACAGGCTGGCTCCAGGACCCTGTGTGCTGCAGCTGGTAAGAATCGGGCTGTCTTTATCCTACAAGTAGCAGGGAGGGATTTACAGCGTTTGCACTACTGGGTTTTGCTGGGTTCTTGCCTGACTTAGAGACACAGAGCTGTTCTGTGCAGGGCTGGAGGAGGTGAGATTACACCCAATGCAACGATCATTTGTGTAATTACACCCCAAAACCCCAGGCACACCCCTGGGCTGAGTGTAGGGGTGTAAGAAGGCAGGCAGAGGGGTGCAGGCTGAGGGAAGCCGTGATGCTCAGACCTTTTTTTATTGCCGGGCTGGGGAAAGCAGCGGTGATGCTGCTCGGATCCCGTGTCCATCACCCCCTGCATCCTGCTGGGAAGAGGCGGGAGCTTCCCAGGATGCCCACCCCAGCCTTCCGGGGATGCTTGCTCCTCCTCCGCCGGGCGGAGATGAGAGATGCTGGCAGGGGATGAGAGCTTTCCAGCATCACCTTCCCAGCTCCATGCCATCTCCCCATCCCTGACAGCCTCGCCTTGCCTGGCTCGGGGTCTGCTTCTGGTTCTGCTTTGCCATTCATAGCTGCGGGAGGACCCTCTCTGTCCCCTTGGGTTTTCTCTCAAGGGGATGTTCCTTTCAGGGAGAAGCAGGAAAATAACCAGGAGCTTTTGCTCTTACTGTTATGAAAGACAGAACGCGTTGTTCTGGGCTGGCTGGTGCCAGCTCTCTCCTCAGGGCAGGCAGATTCTGAGGGAATTTCTGTGTGAGGTTCCCTGCAGCAAAGGGAAGGGTGTCAGGAAGGCTGACACCCCCTCAATCCCACCCCCCCCCAAAAAAAAGGCAAAAAAAAAAGGCAAAAAAAAGGCCCCTCTGGTCATAGCCAGCAAGGCAGCTCAGCAGGAGCCATGGGAGGATGGATGTGGAGACAGAGCTGGAGTACAGGGGGAGAGGGTGCAAACTGAGGTAAAATGTAGGCTTTGGAACCCTGCTACTGGCTATTTCCTACATATCTTAAAGTTTTTGTTTCTTTCTTCATATTGTAGCTGTATAAAACAGAATTTTGTGTTGTCTCCAGGGAAAAGCATTAAATGTCTGTCTCGCTGGGACCTTGCTGTGTGTGTGAACTAGAGATCAAATGCTGCTCACCCAGATCCCCAGACTTTGTATGTAAAATCTATTGCTTGCACAAATATAGGCAATTTCAACCTACCTTTTCCAGTCCTGGAGGGTATTTTCTGAAGCTGAGACGAGTTAGGAGGTTTCTCTGCAGGCAGTGCTAAGGTTGAGGACATTCGGCTCTTCCTCAGACTCGGCTCTTCCTCAGACTCGTCCCTCACGCATCTGAGAGACTTTCCTCTGAGGGCTCTTGTGAGCATCTGCTGATTTCTCTTAGAAATATGAAGAATAAGGTTGTGAAAACACCAATTAAACATTCACAAAGAATTGCTAGTAGCTTACTTAGCAATTGCTAAGGCAGATGAGAGATTTGGGAGCCAAAAGATAAGAGGATCTTGACACTGTCAGAACTTCTGTGGTAAGAGAGATTTCCCGCCCTTGGCCTCACGGCGGGAAGACGAGACAGGAACATGGCGGCGGTTACAGCCGCGGCTCGACCTGCCTCACAGAGCCTCCCAGCCTCCTGGGACAGCTGGAGCCTTCCTCCTGGCAGATTTCCTGAAAAAAAAAGGGGAGAAACAGCTCGTATTTGAGGTATGAGGCACGGGGTGGAAAGAATAAGCAAGAAGTGAGAAATGTGGTGCCACAAAACCGCGGCCCCAAGGAGTGGTGAGGGGTGGGAAGAGGTTGCCCAGGGAGGTGGTGGAGTCGCCATCCCTGGGCGTGCTCAAAACTGAGGTAGATGTGGTGCTCTGGGAGCTGTTTTGGTGGTTATGGTGGGGCAGGAGTGGGTGATCTCCAAGGTCCTTGCCAGCCGTGGTGGTGCTGTGGTTCCTGAAGCCATGGCACTGAATGCACAACAAACCCAGGGAGCAAGAGCCCGGAGCAGCACTGACAGGTGGAGCCACTCTGGAAAAGGAGGGTGTTACGATCCGAGTTATTATTTATATTTTGATTGTGAGGAAAATTCAGCCACTGACTCAAGAGACGACGCTTGAATTGACAAGTAACCAGACTGCTGGATTTAAAAGTAGTTACAAAAGTTTATTTCTAAACAGGGAAAGCCGGTTTTACTAGCAATAAGGCCTTTTGTATGAAGTAATCACCTTAATCGGTGGTCTTTAAGAGTAACAAAGGGAGAAACAAAAGAGAGGGCTGGAGGGTTGCTTCTGGGTTTCGCTGTTGAGTCGCTGCTCTGCCTTTTCGTAGCTGGGAATCGGGGTGACGAGCTGAGGATGCGTCGAGCCGAAGAAGCGCGCCCGCCTTTCCCGTCTTTTCCTAGGGTTATTTATCCCCAAAAAAGAAAGGGGGGTCACTTCATTCAAGATGGCCCTGATCCATACAAATCTCCAGGCTTCCTGGGATGAGTCATTTCTTATCTTTGTGTCCTGGAACCCTGCTAGGTTTGGGCGACCAGGTGTCTGTCAGGCATTGCTTGAGATAAACATATGGTAATTACCCGCTGGGTGAAGGAAAAAAACTGGTCCCAGAGACATATTTTATATTTTCGGTTCCACATGTATACCACAGGGGGAGAGGAAAGGGTAGCCAGGCACAGCAATTTGAAGGCATAAAAAACATATATATGGTGAGAGAGGGGCCAGCAATCAGGAGTTATTCAGGGGGTGTAAGGATGCTGGGCTCAGGACTGCCAGTTCTCCTCTGGGTCTGGTCTCTGGCTTCATCTGAGGTGACTGGTCAAACATGGGGCACCTGGGGCCAGGGCTGAGCATGGGTGCTGGTGGCATCCCAGAGGACTTCTCTGGGCAGCAGAGAGGGAGGCTGGGAGCCACACGTCACCCCGTTTCCCATCTCACAATGGAGGCAAGGAGGTGTCGCTTGGAGGTGTTTGTGCTTTTTAAAAACTGAATGGGATGTGAAAAACAAAATCGTTCCCTACCCCCTCAGAATGATTTATGTTGGCATTTAATCCCCCTTGTGTTCCCCTGCCCACCACGTTCTCTTTTTTTTTTTTTTTTTCCCCTCTGCACTTTTGCAAGCAGTGGGAAGGCAGCACACTGGTAATTACAACCCAGGGCTGTTTGGTCACAGAACTAGGGAAGGAGGTAAAGAGAAATAAATAAATAAACAAATGACAAATCCCATCAATCATCATCATCAGTGCAGGTCCCACTCTTTGCAAAGCCCACCAGTGTGTTCCCAGGGAGACTGCAAAGGGATTGGTAGTGATTTGTTGCTGGCTGGGTGCTTGGCTGGTGGCAGTGCTTTCTGTCTGCCATGTGCACTGCTGAGGCAACCCAAAACCTGCCAGCACCAAGGGGGGGGTCTTGCTGCAGTGCTTTTTTTGGGGGGGAGGGACATTTGCATGGCCAGGGTGGCACATCCATCCCAGCAAATGGAGTTTTGGGGGTCTGGCACTGGGCAGCTGCTGCTGCAATGCCTGGGGAAGTGTGGTGTGGAGTGCTTGCCTGGCCAGAGATGTTTGATTTTCTGATGGCTGTTTCTCAAAAGCCTGGCTGTAAACTTCCAGGCTCTCTTTGTGTTCACACGCTGGTGGGCTGCACAGTTGTATCCTTCCTTAGAAACTCATCTTTTCTTGGGCTGCCTGTCTGCAGGCCATGATCACTGGAGCAGGAGATGCAGGGAACTGGTGGCTGATGAGCATCACCTGCACTCTCCTTTTCCATCCCCCCTGTGTGCCCCGGAGCCTTGGGCTGTGGGGTCAGGAGGAGGGAGCTGGCAGCAGACGCTGGCAGGGGCTGCTGCTGCCTGTGCAGTGCCTGTTGCCAGTCAGTTAATTAATAAAGCTTCCTGGCCTCTTATCCAAGCCACCATCTCAGCCAGTTTGTGTTCCCTGCAGCAAGCCATCCCTGGCTGGTTTTTATTTTTATCCACTTTGCTTTCTAGCTTAAGGTCCCTCATCAGGCTGTCTCAGCCCAACAACAATAAAAAATGCAAACTATTCACAAAACAGGGCCAGGGGTGTTCTCCCTACTTAATGCTTGCAAATGTGGGTAGCCAAGTTCTGCATCAGCTCCCTGAGGCTATTGTCCTGGTGTCATTCAAGGCAGTTGTGTGGTGTCTGGCTGCTGGAAGGTTTTCTTCTCCTAAGGTGAATTCTTTTGCTTTGTTTCAGAGGTTGAGGAGTTTAGGTTTGTTTTGTTGTCGTTTCTTTGGTTTTGTTGGGTTTTTGGTTTTGTTTTGTGTATTTCTGACATCCCAATGGGCAGGTGATGGTTCCAAAGGAAAGCAAAGCTTTGTGGTGTGGCTCCTGGGACAGAGGTGAGTGGTTCAGCAAAGTCTACAGCAGGAGGGCAGCCTCTTGGGGGATGGATTAGGAAAAGAGGCCTGGAATCAACAGAGAAGTCATGCATCCTTGAGAGCTTCTCCTGCAAGCTTGCTTGTCCTCCCTTGGGAGCTGATGCAGACCAGCTGGGCATCCACCCATCAAATCAGGGCTCTGCCACCAGTGCCCCGTGCCCCCTGCCCCCTCCTCACCTGGACACCCAGGAGGGGGCTGATTTCACTGAGCTGCTGAGCAGCCATACCTCACCCCCCTGAAAGCCATGAATTACTAATGATGAATTACTAATTACATGACTTACTAATGAGAAAGCAGCTCTCAGTCAGGATGCCCACAGCTGCACTGCTGTGGTCTTTCCCAGCTGGAGGTAACTGCTTCAAAACCTTAAGGGGTATTTTTTGGCTCCCTTGTTTCTCCTGCCCCATCCCTGGCAGTGTCCGAGGTTGGATGGGGCTTGGAGCAGCCTGGGCTGGTGGGAGGTGTTCCTGCCCATGCAGGGGGTTGGAACTGGGTGAGCTTTAAGGTCCCTTCCAACCTAAACCATTCCAAACCTTTCTGTGATTCTATCCTCCCCATCCCTCTGCATGAGAAGGAAAATCTGTTGCCTTCAGTTCCTCCATTTAGTTTCTACCCCAGATCTCTCCTCACCTCCCAGTCACCTCCCAGTATTTTAAAAATGCAGGTGTTTCCCTTGTTGTTTTGTTTTGGGTGTGGTTTGGGGTTTTTTTTTTTGTTTGGTTTGGTTTGGGGTTTTTTGTTTCTTTTTTTTTTTTTTAATCTTCAGAAGAACAGCCACCAAACAGTATGAGATGGTTGCTTTTTCATCAGCCTTTATCATGCCAAAGAAGGGTGTTGGTGGAGAGGACCAAAAGTTGGTGCTTGGGTTTTACAGCTGGAGATGGGGCAGCAAATATGTGCAGTTATCCTTTCCACAGCAGAAAAGCTCAGAGAGCTGAAAATACCAATATTTATGATTATTAATGTTGCTACTGATTGCTTTTCTTCCACTGGGTGTTAAAAATGTGCTCATGCTTCACCCTTGTGCAGTGTCCAACACAAGAAAATGTCACTTCTTGCTTTCCAGGCACCCTCTTTCCCACTGCCTGGCAGCCTTGGCAAGGTTGCTCTTGCCTCACCTGTGCCACTACACTGCAAATCAGATCCCTCTCACATCCAGCAGCAGCATCTGGGTATTTCCAAGGAGTTAAATATTTCTGGGATTCACATTCAAGAGAGAATGAGTAAGATTTAAAAGAAAACAAATTTGCTTTGAAACCTGCAGATTTAGATTCAAGGGCATACAAAGAAGCTCCAGGATTTAGCTAACTTGTGTGAAAAATGAAAAACCCTGAGAAAAAAGGAAAGAAAACAACAAACCCAACAACCCTGCTGCAAGTAGTATTAGCTGCCAAAGCCATAACTGTGCAAAGCTGGAAATCCCTTGCTCAGCTGAACCTAGTGCATTGGTATAGCATCTTAAGTGAATTAGCTGGCACTGGAAAGCCAGCATTTCTTATAAATAATAAACCAAACATTTCTTCTTCTAGTCATCCTGACAGCTTTTTTGGAAATCTGCAAACACAATAGTTGTGTCAACCAGCAGTGTCATGTTTGGATCGGCACTTTGGTTTTCTGATGGGAATTAGAAAAGGGAGTATCTGTAAAGCAGTACCATGCTTATAGACTGTAAAGTATTGTCCCTAATGCAGAGACAGATCACCTGTGGAGTGATAATTAAAAAAACAAAAGCAAACGAACAAGAAAAACCAAACAAAAAACCCCCATTATCCTTGTAATCTGTGGATGGGTTTATATTACACAGTTGAGTTGCTTTCCCTTCTCATCCCTCATCCTGAGTAACAGGGTTACCCTGGGCAGGGTGGTGAGTGGGGAAATCTTGGAAGATCAGGTCTGGTCCACTCCAAGGGAAGAGGTAGTGCCTGGGAAACAGCAAGACTTCTAAGCTACAGAGCTTTTGATCCCTAAGAGTAGGTGAGATAAGAGATATGTAAAAGCAAACAACCAGGAAAGACTGAAAATGTTTATATCTTCTCTGTTGTATTTCAGGGAGTGGCAGATGCCACAGTATGTTGTGGAGCAGAGGATCTGTAAGGATGCCCAAGAAAACCAGGAAGCTCCTATGGAATTCTTAAGAGCAACTCAGGGTCTGGGAAGGCTACAAAATGGTGAGATCTCAAGGCATCTGTCCCTTCAGATAATGCTGTAAAAAGTAAGGACTGTTGGTGGCCATTTAACACAGAGCTGATGACAAAATTCACATACAGGGTTTTTAAAGAGGTTTCCAAGTATAGATGCTGAAAATGGGCATGTGTGTGTCTAACAAACTGGGCAGGAGCCTGAGATGGGAATAGAAATTTCAGTGGTCCTCTCCACAGAATGCTGCTTGGTATGACTGGAGGGATTCAGGGTCTTGCTGTCAGTGTTACCATTTTGCTAGAGATAGGGAGGAAAATCAAGACTGTTGATGGTGAGTAAGGCAGGCATTGGAGGAGCCTGAGGACAGACAGACCCTTTTGGCTGTCACTGCTGGCAAACAAAGCATCCTACTGAGTGGCAAGGGCTTCTGGAAGGAGGAAGAGAATGAAATGAGTTCCATGACAAGTAGTGTTGGGTCTGTCTTAACTGTGTCAAGTAGAGAAGCCAGCCTGGTGCTGGGATTGCCTTAGCTCCTCCAGGAGCCTGACATCCCAGATGGAAGAGGCAACTGGTTATTTGACTTGCTACTCTAAGCCTTAAACCTAGTTATCCTTCTCCTGTGTGCTGCTGGAAAGGAAAATAAGGGGTAGAAGAAGAGGAGGAGGAGGAGATCTCTCACTGGAGGAGATTGTATAGGGCCCTGTGCTAGAAGAGCTTAAAGATAGCAACTGTGAAATGTTTAAATTTAATTCCATACCCACATACATTGTCACCACTGAAATTAGAACAGCTATCCCACAGGGACATGAGAAATCAGGTTTTTTAAAAAATACATGGTAATTAAAACTATTAGAAAAAAATCAAACCTTTTTGTAACATTGGTTTCCCAGTTTTCCAATGGGATTATGGGGTTAGTAATGTGAGATCAGGGGGGAAAAGAAGATGCTGATACCTTGGAAAGCTAATTGGAGGGCAAAGTGAAGGAATCCATCCTGTGTTATGACAATTGCCAGCAGCTGCAAGCGAAGAAAGGAAAACCAGCTCCATCCCACTTGTCATACAACTGGCCATATGGAAATACTTATTTGGGAAGCAGTAATTGGGAGCTTTCATATAAAAATTGGTTTGGATTTGTCTGGGAATCAAAAGGGCTTTCTCCTTCAAGATTAACATTTTATATTAAATATTAACAAAAGAAGGAAAGCAGTTCCTGCAGGGTTTTTCCAGCGTGGCTGCAAGGATTTGCAGTTGTGGGAGGGTGTGCACCAGAGGGCAGGGGGGGAGGCAGGCAGGCCCTGGCTGCTCAGCTCAGCAGGGCTGAGGTCTCAGCCACAGAGTCAGCCTGGCTCAAATATTTTGAAAATAAAAAAAAATCAGTTCCAGAGCTAAGAACAAAAGGAAAGTTGTTCACCTCTTCAGAGGTTTACAATTCAAACAAAGCAGTTTGGGGCTGAGCTCTTTGCACTGCTGGAAACCTCTGTGCAGTGCTTTGCAGAGGGTGAATGCAGAGCTATGTCTGTGTCAGGATTCCATCTCCTTTCTTCTTCCTCCTATTGCTTTGAAGGATAGGCAATTGTAAACAATTTAAGACTGTAGATTGTCCAAGTCAGTGATTCTATGGTATTTCTGGCTAGAGTAGCCTGGCTACTGCAAAGAGTTTAAAAAGCCTATTTCTGCCTAGCTTTAGGGATGGGTGGATCTAGATGTGATCCATCTTCTCTCTAGGTGCTCTTTGCCTCCCCATTGCTCCCTGAGTGAGGGTGTGACCCTGGCTTGCAGCCCCCCTGGATGGTCCCACCACTTCCCCTCCTGCCCTCCCAGCCCATGAGCTTGAAAAAAATGAAGCCAAGGGAAGCAAAAAAAAAAAATAAAATGGGAGCATGTCATCTGCCTCATGCCTGGAGCAGAGCCAGGCTTTCTGGTATTTAGAAGAGGGGGTCCAAACAAGTGTTTATTTATTGATTGGGAAAAAACACAGCATTCCTCTGACTTGCAGTCGGGTACCAAAAGGGATTTAAATAAACCCTTCCAGTCCAGGAATCCAGACAAAATGTCATTCACCATATGTTTATTCCTAAAACTTGGCACCTCCTTTCATCAAAGTAGTTTTTCACATGCAGGCTGTTTGGTACCAGAGCTCAGCAAAGCAGGTATAATTAGCAGCAGCACTTGAGGGGGGAAACGGGCTGAGAGAATGATTTCCTTGCTGCTGCACAGGGAGCTGAGGTGGGGGTTTGGATTAGAAACAACTTTCCCAGCTTCCCATTCTCTCCATGCAGGTTACTGGAGTTGCACTTCTTATTAATTTTAAAAACAATTGGAAAAATAGTATCTTGTGCATTTCTTAAAAAGAAGTAATAGATGTTTAACATGCTTGTACGACTAGCTCAGAAATACCTAAATAAATGGCCTTCCAATCTGACTGGCAATAACTGCCTTACAAGGAAGATGTAGGACAAGTTGCTGTGCTCCATTTTGCATTCAATTAATGTTCATCAGCCAGAACACAAACCACTTTCTGCATACATCATTTATATGAGCTTTACAAATTATCCACTCTTGTACTGCAGGCATAAGTCACTGGGAGGAAGCCGTGCAAAGAGCCTCAAAGGCATAAGCAACTAGAGCAAGATGGGTTGGTCTGAAACTTCTCCAACCTTTTGCATACCAACACTAGGATTATTATCAAGTGCTCAGAGATTCTGGACTTCAAAAAAAGCCTGAGAGCTAAGGAGGCAAAGATAATGGATCTTTTTCCTTTTTTCACTTCAGTGTTTATACGCAAGCAAATAAAATTATAAGCTGATTTTTTAATTAATTTTTCCTTAGCTGCAAAACAGAGCTATCAAAAGATTAAATGCATGTGCAACTATCCCCTTTTTAGCTAAATTACTAATAAATATGAACATGATTTTTTTTCTGAAAGTGGTAAAAGTAAGAATTAAAAAAAACCATGAGTTCTTTCTCCTGACACATAGAATCTCTTTTACTTTTTCTCTTAGGAAACCATGCTAAAGGGTCTTCCCAGCAAATCCACAGATTGATTTTCTCCACAGAGCACAATTATGCATGCAAAGTCTTTTTGGTATTTCATGCAATATTACTTTTTAATTCAGGTCTGCGTTTCTGGCTGGCTGGTGGGAGACACAAAAACCTGTGTGATGCAATGCCAGCCTTGGGGTGTGCTTTATGTCTTTAGGTGTGACTGTCAGGTATGAGCTCCTGGTGGGATGGCTCTTCATGGCACAGCCAGCTGGAGGAGAGGGATTGCATCCTGGGGTTCAGTGGTATAGACTGCAGGTGCAGAAGGATGATGCAGTGGGTGTGAAACATGGGATGTACACAGCATCACTCTCTGGGTCTTGGTACAGTATCAGAGACAAATTAAGCCATTTTTTCCAGTCCCCAAATTGTGCTGTAAGCAGGAAGGCTATGGGTAAATTTTAGGAATATTACACATGCTGCTTCTGTAATTTGGTGCTAGAGCATACTATTTTAAAAACCCTTATGGTACTAACTCTGCCACAACAGCCTTTTTAGTGCATCCAAAGAGCTATTCATACCTTCAAAAAAAGGACATTACCAGTCTTATCTCCCTCATCCTGCAAAAACCAGAAAAAACAAAAGCTGGATAAATTCTATCTTCATAAGGTTTGTTTCCCCATCTTTTTACACATGTCCTCTGGGGAATTCTGTGCAGCCTGGAAGTAAACACACTCAAAGGGTGCATAAACCCAAGCAGTGTGTAAGGCTTACACAGCAAATGGATCTGATGCTTTTATGCTTAGCCCACTGCCATGCTGGTTTCCACACAGCACTGCCTGGGCTCAGTTAAATTTTTTTTTAGGCTGATGTTACAAGCACACAGGGAAGAGCCTGGGGCCATCCCATGAAGTGTTTGCCCTGAATGTTTCACCAGCCAGGGGCAATGGTGTTGCTGGAGGTGTCCTGCAGAGAGGGGGTTATGGGAGGGACTGTGTACCCAGGGTCTCCTCCTGGGTGGGCACAGCAGTCTCCAGGCAGCTGATGTCCCTCTGCTCCAGATGCCTTTCTGCAGACACAGTGAGGTTATTCATCATCCCCATTCCCTTCTCTCCATCCTGCTGTTTCATTTTGGGGTGTGTTTGGTTTTCCCTTTGAGTCATTAAAAGTGGCAAAGCTTTCACTGGCACGTTAGTGCTGCTTCAGGTGAGTGGTTAGCAGGCAGAAAACCTCAGAGTGCATAGGTAGGCACCTGGGATGCAGGTTGTGCACACAGTCACTGAGATGGAAGGGACCTCTGGAGATCATCTAGTCCCATCCCCTGCTAACCCAGGATCACCTGGAGCACGTTACACATGGCTGCAGCCAGGCAGGTTGTGAATAGCTCCAGAGAAGGAGAGTCCACAGCCTCCCTGGGCAGCCTGGGCCAGTGCTTTGTCACCTTCATTGTAATCAAGTTTTTCCTCATGATTAAATTGAGCTTCCTGTGTTCCAGATTGTGCCTGCTGGCCCTCATCCTGTTGCTGGGCACTACTGACAGGAGGCTGCTCCAGCCTCCTTACCCTCACCCTTTGGATATTTACAGACATTGATAAAGTCCCTTCTCAGTCTTCTCCTCTCCAGGCTAAAGAGTTGGAGCTCTCTCAACCTTTCCTTGTACTCTTCTTGACTCACTTCAAAAAATCAGATCTCGGAAAGAAAGCAGAGACTAAAACCCTGATCCAGAAAACAAATAGTTCTCCACATAAGCCCATTGGGACTATCATAGGAGTTGTTTTCATTTCCAAATGGCACTCTGTGGAAATTAGAGTTTTATTCATTCTCAGAGGGGGAGGAATCAAAACACGTGGAAAGTGTTTTTTAAAAATGTGTCTTGTGATAAGAACTGGGAGTCTGGGAGGAAGGCAGTTGATTTTTCTTGAGAACTTGGCCACTATTTTGGAAGGTGTAAGCTGAACTTGGAGGGAGGCAGCCAGTTTCCCAGCACGATGAGGCTGCAGCACCTGCCTGGGGTGTGCCCTCACTCCAGGGGTGGGTTTTCTGCTCCTGGGTGCTGCCAGCCTCACTCAGGCTTTGGCCAGGTATTTTCATCTCTTGGGAGTGGGTTGGTTTTTTTTTTGTTTATTCATCAAGATGTATGTGTAAGTAAATCCTGACACCTTAGGGCAAAGCTTCCCTGTGCAACAAAACTGCTAAGAAAGGAAAATGAAATGAGAGCAGGCTACAGATGATGCACTGAAATGCAAATCTGTTGACTCAGATATGCAGGGATGAAATAACAATATTTTTTACTTTACTGGGGTCAAAGAAGCAAAAGTTAAAACAGAAACCAGTTTGGGGAAGAGTAGAGTTGAGGCTGTGAAAAGAAGACCTAACAACAGCCCTGTAGTAAGCACAGATGAATGGAGATGGTGGTAAACTGAATGGGATTAATAAGAAATGTAGCTTTGCATACAATGAGGCTGCTTGTTTGAAATGCTGGATACAGGCATTTCAGCACATTTCAGTTGCCATACCAACCCAGTACAAGCATCACATAACCTTTCATCACATTATTCTGCTATGATCACATTATTTTACAACTTTGGTTGCTAGGAGAGCCCGGTACCTTTCTGCATGCCTCCAACAGTTCTCACTTTGCAGAGATATCAGCTTCTTGTGGCTGGCCTGGGAGATAACTTATAGGCTCATTAGCAAGGCAAGAAACCAAATTATACGTGTAGGAGGAGTGAGTTGCATTGGAAAAACTCTCCATGAGAGGCTGGCTGGGATTTTCTCCTGCTGTGAGGATGGCAGGGGTGGCTCTTGTCAGAGAAGTGCTGGGATGTGAGGAGGTGGCAGTCTGGGGGCCAGATGTGGAGGGAGCCTTAGAGAGGTGCCTTAAGCTGAGGAGCTTCTCAAGCTCTGACTTTGATGAGTTTATATTCCAGAGTGCAAGCTGCATTTCATGCTGTCAGGTTCCTGTGCTGGAAGTGCTAACAAACGTGGTTATGACTCTCAAGTCGTTTCTAAGAGAGAAGAAGATGATTCCCAGTCACTGAGCCACCCTTTTGAGCACAGAATATACCCAGAGCAAAAGGTATCAGCTAAGCTGTGGTGCAGCTGAATGCCCTGTGCTTTGTGGCACTTGGGCATTGCAGAGAAGGGGTGGCTGCTGTGTGGCATATGGGGCTGGCACTTGTTGGGGCACAACAGGCAGCAGAAAGCAGTGACAGCTGTCACACAGGTTGTGTGTTGGAGATGGGTGTGCATCACTGTGAGGAGGGGGTGTTCTAGCATGTGGCCTTACACGTGGACAGGGGGGCAGTGTCAATGGGTTGGGGTGACAGCTTTGGTCAGGAGAGAATGTGATTTCCTGCCAGTGCTGACTGCTGAAGAAAGCTGCTCTGGGAGAGAAGGGGTAAGGGCAGAGGGAGGAATTCCTCTGCCTGGCAAAAGGAACTGGCAGTACTTTCCTACCTCAGGTATCTCTGGAGGCTTCAGTGTTTTGCAGCTTCTGGAGGACAAGGTCTTGTATGTCTGTGTGTGGGTTGTGGGTACAATGGGTAATATGGAGGTCTGAAGTGAACAGGAAGATGAGAAAAACACTGGAATGTTTTTAAGTGTGCTTAAAAACCAGGAGCTGGTAGTAGGAGAAGAGCTTTTCTTTTTCCTTATAGTTTATATATGATTATGGGGACTCTGGGAAGATTTTGTCCTTAAACCACACCCAACAGAGTGAAGAGAGGAAAATAAGGGGTGTTTTTTTCCCCTCAGTCTTCCTCCCTTCTGTGCCTTAAACTGAGATTGCAATTAAAACAAAAGCCCAGCTGCCCAAGAAATGAAAGAGAAATGTATGGGGCGACCTAAATGTTATCCCCACCCTGTTCTCCTTTGAGAGTTAGAGGAGCTGGCAGCAGTGCCCCATGCACATCTTCCAGTGGAAACAGGGGCTCAGCACCTTTGTCACTCTGGTGATAGCCATACCTCTCCTTGGGGGGACAGAGATTATGGGCACAGGCCTGGAGGAAGAGGCATTTGATCTCCCAGACCTGGAAAAATCTGCCCAGCTCACATTTCTCAGCAGCAAGGGGCCCTCCTCCCTCTGCTGTGGAGTGTCAGGCTGTGGCACCTTGTGGAGCACTTCTCTGCTCTGAAATGACAGCCTGGCTCTCCAAAGTGTCACCAGCAATCCAGTCCCCAATTAATGCTGTGGGTTTGTGGGTTTTCTGACACTTGTTCTCAAAAGCTCCTGTGGGCTGCTGCAGCCTACAAGCCAGAGATCACTTCTGCTGTGCAAGACTCAAAGAGAGGAGAAGGGAAAAAAAAAGGCTGGGGAGGAACAGCCAAGGTTTCATTATTCCATGCTAGCAGGAGAACAGAATACATTTCCTTTAATACGAAAATGTGTCATTTAAGAAAAGATCCTGCTGTCTGATCAAGCTCTCCATTAGGTACTTTTGCATGTGCATGCACAGAGCCAGCAGCTAAGCCTACAGCACTGCTGTGTATTGGAAACCAGAAAAATGCTGCAGAGTGCTTCTAAAGAATAGCAATTTGGAGGTTGTGGGTGGTTTGTGGGTGTAATAGAAAAGGCTGCATATGGAGGCATCTGAATTAGGCTTCTCTTTAGGCTGCTTACAGTCTCTATCAAGATTGTTAAGAACCTGATTCTGCCATCCTTATCCTCACCTACTAGTGTGTTCTCCTGTGAGCAATTTAATTTATGTGCTGCCAGTTGTACCCAGGGGCCTCACACAGAAGCTGAGCATCGGTGGGGCTGAATGCAAGTGGGAAAACACTGAGCTTTACCAGATTTTTAGAAAGCTGAGGTCAGTTGGTCAACAAAGCCCAGCTTAGGGCTGACCCACCACCTGTGTCACCCACCAGAGGCTGCCAAGATCATGGCTCTCAGCATCCCCAGAGGGAACAAACCATGCAGTTGCTCTCTTCATGCTGCTGACTCGTGCTGTCCCCTTCCCTGCCACCCCAGGGCATCATCTCAGTGACCTGACACCCCCACGGACTTCTCCCCACCCCCAGGCATCGTGGGCAGCCACAGCCATCACCAACTCAGGACACTCAGCAGCTCTTTTCTCCCTGGTTGGTTTGGTTTGGTTTGGTCTGGGGTTTCTCTTTTTGGGGTTGTTTTACAAAACTCCCTCCTCTTCCACTGGAGGCTTCTTGTCCTTGCCCTGCTTGAGGGACACTCTGGGAAGCCATGTGAGCTCCTCACAGCTCAGGAGGTGACCACTATCAGGCTGTCATCTCCTGCCCTGGGGCAAGCACAGGCAGCTGACTCCAGCCTCACTTCATCTGCTCTATTATGGTTACAGTGCAGTGAAAAGAAACCAAAAAAACCCAATCCTTGTTCTCCCTTGAGCTCTTTGCTTTGCACTGCTTTGTGACCCTGTGTACATTGGTGCCTGAGTGGTGCAGAAGCCAGCTCAGCCCTGATTTCAAGAGCAATTTCCCCCTGTCATTTATAGCCCTCGTTTTGCTGAGGGAAGTTAATCACTGGCTTGAAACTGGGCAAAATAAAAGTGACGGGACTCACCAGATTGGTGGAGAAACTGATGTGTTTCCTAGGCCATCCCTCTCCTTTGCCTCTGCAGAGCAGGGCTCTGAGTTCCTCGGGGTGAAAGCTGCCTGAGCACAGCAGGCAACTATTAACAACCTTAGGCTGAACAAGCAGCCTGCAATGTTGGGGAACCCGAGGTCCATGGAAATAGTCACTTTTTAATCCTGCCCTCCATCTCAGGGATTTTGTGAAAGAGCAGGGCTGGAACAGAACAACACCACCAAAGCACTCCCAACACCCACACACCCTCCAGTGCTCAACAGCCATGATTTCCTCAAGGTTTTTGATGCCCTTCCAAGGTAATTATCACATTCTTACCCATCCCTGCTTTTAGAGATGGGGACACTAGGGATTCTCAGAGCAGTGCAGAGCCAGCAGACTCACTGTGTCCTTCAGCTCCCAGCAGATCCTCTAAAGCTCACCAGCCATCTCTGACCTGTGGTACAGAGGAGCCCACCTGCATCCTCTAGCTAAGAAAATTTAACATGCTGTGACCTGAGCTGTTTGTAAAGAGAGTCTGTGTTCAATAATGCTCAAGTTTTCTTTCTGAACTCTACTTTTCCTGCTCAGCACTATACTGTGTTGGCTGCCCACTGGAGGCAAGCACAGTGACATACATGGCAACCTCCATGTGAGGAAGCTGAACAGGTAGGGTTGCTTACAGCTATGCTCGTCCTTATTCCCTTTGGATCCTTCCTGATTCATCACAGAGGAGTAGTGGATAGTGGGCTGGATGAACTTCATCAGTATGTAATGATTTCAGTGAGCTTTTTGGTCAGATGAAATATGAAAACAAACCTGGAAAGACTTTAATGCTTTTGTTGCTGGACCTAGACCTGTGGATCACATCTGAGAATGTATTTGTCCTGCAGTAGGAATCAAAATCCCTTTGCACCCTCTTTTTTTCCAAGTGGTGTTTTCTGAAGAGGGAATGACATGTAGCTGGTTGAAAATGCATATGGCAGAGAGAGAAAAATAAATCTTGTATTTCTGCAGAATGAGCAAGCAGTATGGAAGTGATATATGCCTGCTGGTAATTAAGCTGCAAAGTTAAAGGGGTTTTTTTTTGGTGTTCTTAGGAGAATACGATCTGGCCACCCACAGAGAACAAACTGGAACCCTGGTGGGTGGGTTTGTTTGCCTCAGCAATGCAGCTGTGCTCTTCATGGAGCAGCATCCCATAGGATTATAGCCAAAGCAAACCAGGATGCCTCATTATGTCCTCAGGTTTGAACCACTTGAAGGGAAAAAATCCAGGCAGAAGGTGACATGGCAGAGGCAGGGTATCACCACTCCTGTAACCACCTGAAAGGCCATGGTGGAGAGGTTGGTGCTGGTCTCTCTCCCAGGGAATCAGGGATAGAACAAGAGGGAATGGCTTCCAGCTGCACCAGGGAAGGGTTAGACTGGAAAGGAGGAAAACAATGTTGAGAGCAAGAGTGGTGAGACAGGGGAATAGGCTGCCCAGGGAGGTGGTGGAGTCCCCATCCCTGGAGGGGTTTAAGGGTCCTTTGGATGTGGTGTTGAGGGGTGTGGTTTAGGGGAGAACTTTGCAGAGTAGGGATGATGGTTGGGCTCCAGGATCCCAAGGGGCTTTTCCAGCCTGAAAGATTCTGTGATTCTATATGGCAGGCTGCTGTTTGACACCTGGAGCCAGGGGTTGGGCTATGTCTCAGGCTGGGTGGTGATGCTCCTGCCCCACTGCAGCCCCTGCTTTTTCCTTTTTTCCTGCTTTTTACCTGCCTGCCACTCCCCTGGGTATATGTCCAGGCAGACTTTTGTCAGGGAACCAGCATGGCCTTGGTGGCCTTGCCAGCTCTCAAGGAGCCAGTTTGACCATGGCCACATGCAGCATGGAAGGAGGAGTGGCTTCCTTATGTTTGCATTTCAGGTTGCTTGCTTTACTGATTTGGTATAAATTACACTGATTTCTAGCAAACCCAAATGCTTACAAAATTAATGAGGCAAGAGAAGAGCATTATATTTAAATGCCAGGGAGCAACCTGTGCTTCTGCCATTTATGGTTGTATTTTACTGTCTTAGGAAAACCCCCATTGAGCTACAAACTTCTTCTCCATGCTGTACAGGTTTTAAGAACCTAATAAAAAGAAGATTGAATACAATGGCCAAGAACTAGACACTTAAACAAACTGAAACCAGGCACATAGTCACAAAAGAGTAATTATCTTCTCTGTGTGGCTGTGTTCCTGTCTCTCTGGTGAGTCATGCAGGGTGGCAGGAGAGCAATCATCTTCCTCTCTTGTGGGATTTCATGGCAGCCTCCCCAGATAGGACTTCAAAGAAACAATTAATGGGAAGCTCATCCCTGGGAAGGCTTTATTTGCTGCTGAGCACTGGGCACTGGCACTGCTCTAAGTCATCAGACCCTCTCCCAGGGCATGATGATGTGTGGGCACATGGGCCACTGCCCCTTTCCTGAGCCAGACAGAGTGGCATCAGCTGCAGTTCAGAGGCTGTTTTGAGTCCCAGCCCCATAAAGTACCTGATTTGCTGGGCAGCTGTTTTTAAAGACCTCAGCTGGTTTCCATAGGATGTGGCCTGGGGGTATCACTTGGCAAATTCAGAGGTAGCCCTTGGGCTTTAGTGCTCTGCACAGCCCTGCAAGAGCTGCTGCTGCAAAAGCTGCAGTGTCTTTCACAATACATTTTGTGTTGTTTGGGCACTGATGAAGGCAGATGTCTGTAATCTCATTCACCCTTGCAGTGCTTTGATAAAGGACCTGCTGGTTCATTCCTGTGGGTAGCAGCCCCTTCCCTGCTAGGAACCAGTCTGACCAGTGCTGCATGACATGGCTTTCCATAGGTCAGGAATAATTTTGTCACAGAAGCTTTTGTCTTAGAGCTAAGCACTAAATCAGTAAATCCCTTCCCTCACTTCTCAGAGCAGCACAAAGTCAGAATTGCAACTCCAGAAGCCTTTTCTCTTACTGAAGGTGCCAAAAATCTTCAAGTGGTGCAAATGCACAGCAACCTCCCATAAGAAGTCCCCAAGAAGAAGGCACCTCAGAAGTTCTGTCCCTGGGGATGACCAGCTAAGAAGGTACACCAGCAGCGGAAAATGTTTCCTGATGCATGGTTTTATCTCCTATTTTCTTCCAGCTCCTGTGCTGGCAGCTGAAGAGGTTGCTGTCCCTCACTGTGGGAGATCCCAGGCTATGTGGATGTGCCAGTTAAAACTCTGGTGCCTGTGGGACCAAGGTTTTCAGCTGAGAAATGTGCCAGGCCCAAGGTAGGTACCTCTTTATACTCTGCTTTGGGATTGGCAAAAAGACTGTTGGGTCAAGTGGGGCTTAGGGCTAAAGAAACCTGGTTTTAGTCAAATCATAGCTATTTTTTAATGACCTTCTCCTCATCCTGACATTCTAGAGATTTTTGGTATTTATTTTATGGTGGGGTGTGCAGGTGGTGCAGCTATCTCTTAATTTAATTTGTTCTCATCTCATAATTGCATCCCAGAGGAAACACTGAGTGTGCTAGAGACAAACATAAGAGCACAGTCACTCTTCCAAGGCTGCCGTATGCTCTGGCAGAAAGAGGACTCTGTGGGTGTTCAGTCACCCCCAGAGCCCAAATTGTCCCTTTGATCTGATCACAGTTCCAAGTCCTTCTGCTTGAAGACACCTGACAGTGTTTCTGGCACATGGAAGCAGCCCAAGGGAAGGCAGGTGCTTGAGATGAAGAGGAGGCACTACCCAGATATATGAGGGGCTCAGGGGCTGCCAGAGGTTTCCTGCAAACTTCTTGTTAGCTTCTGACCTGCTGCCTGGACTCAGCCAGGAGGACACGTTTGCAAAGAGAGGTGGTGGTTGCTGATTCAGGCTATTTGGATTTCAGTAATGAGTGGAGATGTTGAGCTCTTCCAGCAGGTCTATGCCCAGGTGTCCCTCTGGAGAGAACCACTAATTGCTCAGCCAGGGAGGCACTGATTGCTGTCTAGTTACAGCTGTAGCTGTCTGTTTAAGGCCAAACTGTCCTACCGTGCTTTCTGCCCCCTGGATGGTTCCTTGGCTCCATGCAGGTCACTACAGCAGAGAAACCTGTGCCCTGGGAAAAAAATTCCACTGTTGGTACCAGGGGGACAGAAAAGGAGTGTGCAGCCCTTCAGGTTTGCTGGAGTTGCAGGAGGTGGTGAAGCAGCCAGAAGGTGAGCAAACTGCATGGGCACCCCCCAAGCCTGTGTGCTGCAGCCTGCAGGGGCACATCTCTCATCCTGCTTGGTTATTTGTATTTTATTCTAAATCTTCAGCTGGCAGGGGGTGGGGGCAATGCACTGACATTATATGAGCAGCAGACAGCTCTGTCCTCAATACCTCAAGGTACTCCAAATTAATGCTGATAAAGCTGGCAGCCTATGCTAATCCCCAACTAACTGCATGAAAACTGATTAATAAAACAAAACTTCAAGCCCCAGCAGCTCCTGCATTCAGGTCATTGACCCTATTTTAAGAAACAGGCTTTGGTGCTCTTGCATGTTTCCCAATCCTGGGGTGGGAAGGCAGGAGGGACAACCAGGGCCATGCACTGGTCTCTGGCATGGCCATGGCTTCTGCCAAGTTCTTCTCTCCCAGAAAGAAAAAAATGTGCTTTTATGTATTCTTTTCACTAAATCCTCCGCTTATGCCCTATTAAGTGTTTCCTGATGTTTTGTACTAATGTTCTCATTATTTAGTAGTGACAAAATAATATATTTGGTTTCCAGGAGAGCAAAATCCCTGTTTTTTTACCCATGTTTATCTCGCTTGGGAGATGATTCTAAATGTGGTGCTATTAAGACTGCATACATTTAAGCCAGGAGTGGTTTATGACATGCTTAAAGTGTCTCTCTAATTTGTTTTTCCTGGTGAATGGGGCAGGAGGTAAAATGCATGTTACTTCTACTGGTCAGAATCTGAGGGCTTAGCTCTATCTAATTCATCTGAAGGTAGTGAAATAGTTCAGGCCAAGAAGCAGAAACCTGAAGGAACTCCCCTCAATGGGGGGGTCGTGGGTGTCTTTCCACAAAGGCTTTCAGGGGGCTGGATTTGAGAAACAGGGGTGGCTGCATCTTGCTACCCCCACTGTGGTCTTGCTCCCCACAGAACAGCCAGGAAATAATAACCAGCTGCAGGTTTGGTGTGCTGCAAGGCCAGAATATTCATCATTTCCCCTTTGGAAGCTACTACCCTCATGGTTGATTGCTTTGCTGTGGTGAAGCCTCAAAGAATTCAGAGTTCCCACCAATCTCAGTGCTGGGCTTTGCCTTTATTCTTTTAAGAGAGCTGTTATAGTGTTCTTTTTCAGGACAAATTTGGTAAAAGGGTTGTAGGCTGCTGCCTCATCCCAATCAATTCAGTTTGGTAACTCAACATGGGCTCCCTCCCTTTGCCCCTTGGCTGTCTCCCTTTGGCCAGTTAAAGCAGCTAGAGCCTCTGTTTCAGGGCCATTCCTGAAGGTGATCAGCCTCTCAGCCATTTGCAGGGATTTTTTAAGTGCCTAGCTGTATCCTGTGATAATTCACAAATTTAGCCATAAATGGCTACTTTTCCCATCATTACAGATGAGGGAAAATGGGTATTTTTTCCAAAACCCCAGCTGAGTCTTAAATCTAAACAACCAGTGCAACATATTTGCATTTGAGGGGAAAAAAGAGCATAATTGTTGCAGGAAAATACTGTCTTGGCATCACCCTTCTGCTGGGGAACTCAGCACCTGAAGGGGCTGTGCAGGGGAGGTGCTGCCATGCTGCTGAACTGTGACTTTTAGGGGAAAAAAAATATCCAAGAGAGAAGTCTCACAAATGACTGAGTCTTGTGTTAAGAAAACCAAAACCAGTCTCAGGTATTTCTGCAACAAAAGGATGGAAATAGAGTGAAGGTGAGAGCTGGGGGAGAGGGGGAGCTACAAAACACATTTATTTCAGTCTTGTGAAGTACCACAGCATGTTGAAGCACTTCAGTGAAAATCAGGAGAGATGGATTCTGACACAAATGTGTCATCTGAATCATCTAGATGCACGTCTCCCTGCCAACATTATTCATAGGTGAACTTTGAGAAGTGCTAGCCTCATCAAAATGAAAAACCAGATCACTCCTTCCCATCCCCAGACAAGCTAAGCTAGGGAAGCAAATATATCATTAGGTGCAGGAAGATGAACTTTGAGCATAAAGGACCAGAGATCAGTTACTGATTTTTATATTTTTTTTTCCTTGAGAGTCTGTGTGGCTCTACAAGGAAAATGTAATTTTGTGTTGCTGAAATTTAATAAATTTCTCATTTCTTCCTATTTCACACAGGCCCTTAACTTTACCAGTTACTGTTGCAAAAATAACTGGAGTGTTCATAGCTGCAAATATAAGTGCAATCCTTGGTGCTATCATCCATCAGCACACTCAGCTTTTCTGGCATGCAGTGCAGGAGCCTTATCTGGAGCAGAGGCAGAACTTCTTCCCTGCCACCACCAGCATCCATTGTGCTGATGCAAAGTGCAGTAATCTCACACAGATTCACCCCCTGCTTCCCAGGGGTGTCAGGCAAAACTTCCAGCTTATTTTTCCCATCTGTTTTTCTGAGGAGTTGCTGTCAGATGTAATTACAATTGTGCTGGGCAAAATGGGGCTCTAGCTGCACCTTTCTGTATTTTGATGCTGGCAAGAACTGTGTCTTTCTTTTTGTCTGTGCTTTTATATATATATATATATATCTGTGCAATTCTGTATGATTATATTAGAAAGGAAAATGAGGGTATATAGAATTATCTTTTGAACTGAGTCCTTAGATATATTTGAAAATTATTTTGGTAGATTTTCAATCTTTAAAATAAGTTATTTTGCTATGAAAACACTTTGTGGTTTGCCCTGAATACTTAAAATTGATTCAAACCCCTCAAAATGGTGCTGAGATGGGATGCAGAGGAAAGTTTTAAAGATTCAGCTCTCTGAGGCTCACATCTAGAGTATCCCCAGAGGTATGTAATGTTTATTTGAAAAGCCCAGCTTCCTGACTTGCAGTTGTCCAGCTGGTCTGCTCTGACCACTGGTGATGTTTTACTGACCCTCCAGCACACACACCCCCAAGCCAAGCCTTTATCCTAAGTCTAAAATCAGGAATCTTCAGGCTGTTTCATCAAATCTAGAGAAAAAAGCCATGTTAATTGCCAGCACTGGCAAACCTCTGTTTCTTCCAAACCCCATCACCCCTGCCTCTGCCTGCAGTAAAAAAGAAAAACATTTTTTTTTGTTGATTTCAGTGAGGTGAGGAGTGGGCCCAGCTCCATTCACACCCACACTGTATGTTTAATTAGAAACTATTTTTCTCTAAGAGCAGGCATTTGAATTTCTGGAGATGTTGCAAAGAGCTTGAAGAGAGAGTTGCTGAGGGGTGGGGGTGTTTCAGGTGGGAGGAGGCAAATAACAGTTGGAGGGGGGGGGAAAAAAGGGTCTTGGTTGGGGGTAGTTTTGTAATGATGTGTAATCAAAGGCTGTTTGCATATTCTGCAGATTTTTCAGAAGTGTTTTCCAACCTTTTCAGGAGAAAATGTGACCACAGCCTAGCTAGTGCTGTCTTCTCACCAGTTCCCACGGGCCAGCATCACCTTGTGTCAGGGAAGATAATTTCCCCTGAGACATTCCTCCCCTTTCCCTGTCCTCTTCCAGCCTGCCACACGTGTGCTTGCAGTCCTGTTCCCAGGGAAAAAGAAATTTATTAGTGGTGTAAAGAGAAGGTTTGTGCTTGACTTAATGAGCAGAGCCTGCGTCTGCTGCCTGCTTGTCTGGGGGGGTTTCTGAAGCCCCCATTAGCTGTGTCCTCTGTGTGCAGGCAGGTGACAGGAGTGCAGCTCCCAGCCCACAGGCTGTTCCATGGCAGTGGCAGAACACAGCCAGAGCCAGGGATTCCTATCTCACCTGCCTGGAAGTTTGCATCTCTAAGTACCCTGACAGCTTGCTCAGTGTGCAAACCAGGGAATTTAGGGCTGAAAGTTGATTTCTGAGCACAGGGATGTCCCAGATGTGAATAAAAAGCCCCTCCTTACAGCAGCCCAAAATATCCAATCCAGTGTGAAGGCTGCAATAGAGATGGGCTCTGAGCACCATGTCCTTTGGAAGTCTGGGGAAGAGGAGGCTGAGAGGGGACCTTGTTGCTCTCTTCAACCACCTCAAAGGGGATGGGGTGAGGAGGGGACACAGCCTGTTCTCCTTGCTGGTGTGGGACAGGACCAAAGGAAATGGATGGAGGCTGCACCAGGGGAGGTTGAGGCTGGGTATTAGGAAACATTTTTCTCTGGAAGGGCTGTCAGGCATTGGAAAAGTGCCCAGGGCAGTGGTGGGGTCACCAGCCCTGGAGGTATCTGAACCACGTGTGGACCTGGTCTAGGGGCCATGGCTTAGTGGTGAGCTTAGAGTGTTGGCCAGAGGTTGGACTGGATGGGCTTGAGGGTCTCTTCCAACCAAAGGCATTCTGTGAAAGCAGCTACTAATTTTTTGAGGAGTGCAGCCATGCAGCTAAGTGTTTCTGAGGCTTCTCCTTTCCTCTGGGATGTATGAAGATACCTTTGGCCTTCCAAAGAAGCCATACATCCTGCTGCACCCATCAGAGCTGGTGGAGCACAGGAGGGATGGGATGCTGACCAAACACCAGCACCACTCTGGGTTAAAGGTGCCAGAGGGACTTGCTGGCAATTATTATTTCCAGAGGCTGGGCTGACAGCTGTTCCTGAAGCCCAGCAGTTGGTGTGGTTGGAGCTGCCCAGAGATGCAGTCTGATGGCAGCAGTGGGCATCCTGCAGTGGCAACATAAAGAGGAAGATGTACAGTGGCTCCCTGAAGTGCTCGAGTGCCCACTGCTTTATTTTGATCCTGGTGCAGTCCTCCCTTCTGCAGCTTAATTCATTCTGATTACTCTCTAGCTGACTAAAATTGAGTAAAGCTGTCAGTGCCAGCAGTGAAGATTAAGATGTGCTCTGCTCCTCTTGTTTATTTTTCCCTCAGCTTGGAGGCTAATGTGGTGCTGAGGCCCAGCAGTGCTGTGCCTACACAGCAACCCCCTGCTTTGCCCTGTCCCTCTGCTCCTGGAGAAGGAAGAGGAACAACAACAGGAATAGGTGGGGTGGCACAAAGAGCCACCCACCCTCTGAGCAGCTCTGTCTATCCCATGGGATGGGATGTTGGAATGAGCTGCTGTAGGCAGCTGTGCAGCTCATCAGATGGAAAAGTACTGCTTCAGACTCCAGGATGGAAGCTGCCTTTTGTCCCCTGGAAAAGGTGGCTGTGGTGCTTAGCATCAGCATGCTGACTGCAGGGAGAGCAATGCAGCCCTGGGGGAGAGGAGTGTCACTGAGGGTGTCTGGGAGAGCTGAGGGGGGAGGCCTTAAGGAGTGTGAGTATTTCAGGGAAAAGGGGCTCACCTGAAGGCAAAAACAAGGCAAGAAGAACAGTAGAATTTTCCTCTCTTTTGCTCATGTGCAAATTCATGCAGAGCAGGGAGAGGGCCTTTTAGGGAGTCTGTGGTGTGGGGAGCAAAGCTCTGTGGCAGCTCCACTTTCCCAGAAATAATGATGCTTTAAAGATATATATAAAGATATAATGATGCTTTGCAAAGATATTAATGACCAATGAGAAGTTCCTCATTCTGGTGAGATTTACTTGGCATTGTTACTGACACTTGCAGTGAAAACATCACTTCAAAGGTCTCCTGGTATTCTAGGGAGGGGAATTTCTAAAGGGGAAAATTGTGAATGCTTCTAAAGTGAGTGTTTGGTTAAGGCCAAGCTGTCAGATGGATAGGTCATCATCAACCTGTTCTTAGCCTGATTGTTCTTGGCTCCTCTGTGCCTCAAGAGCTGGAAAATTCAGAAGCTGATGCTTCCTGCTAAAGCTGGCCTGCTGAGTTACTGAACTCTGAGGAGGAGGATAGCAAGGGGGGAGTATACTGTTTGTCTTCTTACTCGAGTAGTTATGAAGGGAGATTTATACCAGAAGACAAAGTTCCAGGTAGGAGATTAAATTAGGTGTGAAAATGCAGTCTTCCTCAACTAGATTTTAAAACTGCAAAATCTAGAGCTGATAACCTGAGTGTAGGTTGGGCAGATTCTTCCCTTTAAGAAAATTAACATTTTCAGACTGGTAAGGGTCCTTCAAAGTAAAATGCCTGGGGGAAAAAGAAAAATGGACAACAAGGATGGGTTAAGAAAGGAGGATGGGCAGCAAAGCTCATAGAAAACTGCTATTTAAGAAGTATTTATGTTTGTGTATCAGATGAAGTATAAAATATTAAAAAGACAAAAATTATTTCTTTTATATCCTTTTTTTCCAGACTCAGAGAACACAGATGAGTATAGTAGTTGTTCCATGCAGAGAACAGATGTCTGTCCCCTGTCCCAGCTGAGGAACCCAGCAGAGCTGTTTCCAGACCAAGAAGGAAATGAGAAAGTAAGTCTGAGGCGTTATGGGAAAGTTTTATCTGGGAGATAACTCTTTCAAACAGTGCTCACATGTTGGGTTTTCCATAGGACAATATCCCAGACATGGGAATTTCCACTCTGTTTTGTTTTAAGAGGCAGTGAGTCTGCTCTGAAAGTTTTGGAAATACTCTGTCAGTAGGTAGGTCTGATGATCAGCTTATTCATATAGGAGGTAGATAATTATAAGAGCAAATGGGAGTGTTTTGTGTCCTTCTGACTTGCAATTGCCATCTCTCTCCTGTGCCTCTCCCTTTCTTGAATTTCATGTAATTTCTGTTCTAGACTGCAGCAGTGCTGCCAGGGAGAGTTGAACCAAAAGGAATGTGCACTGCAAGAAGAGTCAGCTTTGACTCAATATACGCTTTGATTTAAAAGCTTTTCTGACTTGGTAGGAATTGGGAGGGGTTGAAACCTACAGACATCTAAAAATTAATTGCTGTTATGAAATATCTTTGATTCTGGCAGAAAGCCCTCAAACTGATGATGGAAACAAACCTGAGAGTGTTGACTGTATGAACAAACATCATAAACTTTAGAGACAAGTGTGGTGTGCAAGCACTCTGTCACTCAGGCTGTAATGATTGTCAACTACTGAGGAGAAAGGTGGGCAAAAAAAAAAGACTTTACTAAAGACAGGAGTAAAAGGTGTTCTGGTCAGCTGTCATGGGTAGACACCCAAGTTATCTTCCCACTGGGTGAACAAAGCATCAGGTGGCTGACAAAGCAAAGGCAGTGGAGCTCCACATGGAAAACCCACCAGGACTTTTGGGTTATTGATGTTTTGTTAAAACAAACAACACACTGGTTGTTAGTAAAATATTTTTTAAATTTTACTATATTTTATTATCTAATGTAGTATAAATTATAAATGAGATGATATGATCTTTTATATATCCTAATATATCAGTATTCCTCAGTAAATATTAACAGATACATTGAAGGATTTTTCAGTCCTTCATTGTTTGAATTCTGAAGTGTATCCATCACCAGGGGGCACAACCTGGTGTTCACATTTAGTTTTTACAAGGAGACCAAAGTGCAGACTGGAAGGGGAGGGAAAGAGACTGAAGAATATTGAGATAAGATGGATCTACTCCAACCAGCAGGGCTGGATGGAATTCACCCCAGAGTACTTAAAGCACTATCTGAAGCAATCACTGAGCCTCTGTGATTATCTGTAAAAACTCAGAGGAGAAAGGAGGTCCTTGAAGCAAGAGAAGGGCAAAACTAGTGTATTATATTTTCAGGAGGGGAAAAGAAGGACCCAGGGAATTACAGACCTGTCAGTCTAACTTAGCTCCTTAACATATTCAGCACCAAGTCATTAAACAATCAATTTGCAAGTAGCCAGGTTATATGGTGACAGAAAAAAAGAGAATAAAAAAAGGGAAAACATAGGCTTCTCAGGAAGAGTTGCTGTCAAATCAATCTGATTTCCTTCTTTCTTACAGTGGCCTGTCTAGTGCATAAAGAGAAAGCAGCAAATGCAATAAGGGTTGATTTTTTTGGTAACTTTTTGGACATATATATGTCAGGCTAAGAAATATGGTATAGTTATTACAATGGGGCAGGTGCACAGCCTGTTGAAAAATAACTCTGCAGCAAGAGCCAGTGCTGGGTTGCTGTCAGGGAGGGTATTTCAAGTAGGTCAATCAACAGCTGGTCTTATATGCACTTCTATTAAATATTTTCTATCAGCAACTGAGCAACAAGCAAACAAATGCAACCTGCAGATGATGCAATGAGGAGATGCTGCAAGTCCTAGGATCTGAATTTGAAAATGTGTTCAGAGCTCAGAGAAATGACTCCCAAACATTTCAATTAAATTTCACTAGGAATGCTCCAAAGGGCTGTGCTGAGGGAGGAGAGGGGGAGAGACTTTGTGTCAGGGAGAAAACAACCAAGCAGCAGCATGTTGGTAAAAGACTTGAGGATCAGCATCCATAGGTGGGTGCCACCTTTTCCTACAGATGAAGAGAAAGCAGAGAAAATCTGGGAAAGAATGTAGTGTGCCAGGAAGCACAGACCATGAAAGGACCTCCAAGGGTTTTTCCCTTCGGGAAAGAGAAGGTGAGAGAGTAACAGGCTCCAGATGTCCAGCATAGAGGGTGTCAGCAATTGTTGTCTTTGGGTGTGGAGAGGGTGACAAGCCCAAATCACCTTGATTTACCACTTCACATCAGGGGACAAGGGCTGAACAGTCATGCCAGGGTGCTCCTTGCTGAGGTTTTTTCTTTTTCCTTAAGGCAAGTCAGAGAGTGGCTGTTGGGAAGCCCTGGCTGGGTGTCAGTGCAGGGAACTCATGCCACAAGGTTTCCTCCAGCCACCCATCCATTTCTACTCAGGAAAAAAGAAATGCAAAAATGTTCTTATCACTCCAGTTCCCATTTCAATACAGCTTTGACTACGTGCCAGAAATTGTTTGATTTGATGGTCTTGCATTACTCACTGTGAAAATGTCAACATTTATTCTCTGCTACCATCCTCTGTACTGAAGATCCAGCAGCATTTTAGCTCATAATAAGCCAGCTGGTCCATTACACATATTCTCTCTGTGAGCACCAATTACTGCCTGCTTTAGACCCTCCTCCTTTCTTCGTGGTAGCATCAGTCCAAACCTTATTTTGTGGCAGAGACAGAACAGGCTTATATAAATATTGAGAATGTTGTGAGAAGACACGATGTGAGAATCTGTCCCTGGGAGAGAGCAGACTTTCACAGCACCCCCACAGCCTGTCCTGTGCCTGAGCTGCCTGCTCTGGGCCATGTGGCATCCCAGGAGCCAGGGACTATTTTTCCTTGGGATGATTTCCTTCTTGCCACCCAGTGGGTCCCTGGAAGTGATGCAGGGGCTGTCATTGATTACAGGGTGTGTTAGCAATAATCCCACAGCTCATGTCTGCTGGCTTGTTAGAGCAGTGAACACCCTCAGCTTTGCTTTCAGCTATTAATTAACCAACCAGTCATTAGCTGCTGCTAACAATTGATTTACAGGGAATTATTGCTTAAATAGCGGGAGGTATCGAGGAGGAAAATAAATTAAAACAAAGAACTGCTGGATCCTTGGGCACAAAAAGGGCCCCTTGTAATATAGAGCATGGCTGCTACAGCACTGTAATTACAGAGTGATAAACAGTCATTGGGAAGTACGTTCCTTTCCAGAGACAATGACATTATGTCTCCTGGAAAGAGCCCCTTTGTCTGCACTAATTGAATGATCTGAAATGAATGATGTTACCAGAAACCTAAGCAAGGCAACTAATGTTATATTTATGGGTTATCAAAAATGTTTAATCACAGCTCTGATCTCTCCAAGATGTGTCAGGGACACTGCAGCATCCAAAAATATGATTGAGGGCCAGTGCATCACATTATCTTAATTATAAAGGAGAATTACAAGGTCTTCCAGTGGTCTGCTTCCCTCCACACTGCCAGAACAAACGAGAGCTGCCAACCCCAGTGCAAGTGAACACTGCCTCCTAATGACATTTTTGCCTCTCTGTGGACAGAGAGAGAGAGAGCAGTTGCATTTTTGTTATTTTCTCCCTAGGAAATAGTGACAAAACCCAATTTAAGGCACTTATGACGCTTGAATCCCCACTCATGGCTCCTCCTGTGGAACCTCCCTGGGTCTGTGCCCCCAGGGTCAGCATTTGGGTTGACCAAGCCAGGGTTGCTAAACAGGTTGTGGTGCATTTGCCCTTTCCTGGCCAAGCTGAGCCGTGTTTCACTGCCCTTTCCTGGAGCAAGAGCCCGCCTGCTCGGGTGCCTTGCAGACCCTTTTACTACCCCAGCACCACCAAAAATACATTTAATATGGGAGGGGACTTTTTAAGACCTGAGCCTGTGTTTTCTCTTGCTGTGAGGCTCTGTGTGAGATGGAGAGAGAAGAGGTGGGATGGTATCACTGAAAAACCAGATCCTCTGCTTTTCAAGTCCTAAGATGGTTTGCTTTTGGGATATAAGTTGGTTTTTCCCCTGACCAGCATTTTAAGGATTTGTTTTCTGTAAATAAGGATGGCAAAAATGTGCCCCAGCTCAGAAGTAACTGGCTGGAGGGTTTTTGCTTGAAGGGTGATAAGGATACTGGAGCAGACACCTGAGGAGAACACCTGGCTCTCTGCAGAAAGAAACAACACATCTTTGGTCACTTTGGAAAGGAAAACTGGCAGGGCCTGGAGAGTCCTAATCCATATCCTTGCCTCTTTCCCTTTCATTTTGCCTGGATAAATCAGTGTAAATAGTACATCCCAGCAGAGTAAATAGTACATCCCAGTACATGGGAAACCCCAGTTTCAAATTTCCAGTCAATATCTCAGATTTTCTATCTCAGGTGTCTGTATGAATGCTGGAAGTGTCTGCTCCTGCAATGAGTGCTGACATTTCTGCATGCAGCTTTCAACTCCCAAGCTTTTTCTTCTTCTGGTCTGATGAGCACAGGTCTGGTTTGGGTCTAGTAGGTTTTGGATATCCCAGAAAGGAAAATCCATTGCAACCTCTTGGCTTTGACAGCTCCCCTGTCATTTCATCCCTTTACTTTTTGATTATATGCAAAACAAACAGGTGTTTTTAAAGGTCTGTGGAGAACAACAAAAACTGGACAGGTAGCAAGAATTTGGGGATGTTTTGTGTTTCTTCATCCTCCCATTGCCTCCTGGCTGGAGCTCAGTGTGTGTCGGTACCAGGAGGTGGCACTGGTAATCACAGGGATCTGCGGCAGAGCCGAGGGAAACCCTGCTGCTAAAACCTCCTGGTTGGGTGATAGGAAGTCTGGCAACAGCTGTGTGAGTCTCTCCAAAGGTCTGCAGGTCTGCTTTGGCTTTGTCTTGTAGCCTACAGGAGAGTGGGAGACTGCCTCTCCCTGGCCAGAATTCTCAGTTCCATCCCAAAAAAACCAGTGCCAGAGTTTTATGGTTATTACAGACTGTGAAAGGTGAGCTGCTGATTGCAAGGAGAGAGAGCATCACCAGGCTGGTTCCCTAACACAGTTATAGGATATCAGAACACCATCAAACTCTTACCAGGACAGACATGTTTAACCCTTCTATAATATCCCTGAGAAGGTTCTGGCAAACCTGAGGGAGGCAGAAGTAATCCCAGCTTTTTTGTCTGCAAACTGTTTTGTGATGACCAGAGAGCTGGAGCAAAGAAACAGCCTAAAAAACTTCAGGCTTTGCAGAGCTTGACTCCTGGGTCCCCCAGAAAGGAATGCAGATGCCTGAGACAGGATAGGTGCTTTGCCTCTCGGGGGGAATGGAGAGAGTAGGGAAACTTATTCAGATGTTTCTCAGCCTTTGGGGCATGGATTGATGGTACTCTGTAAAATATCAGGAGCTATCCTATCTAAAAACTGTGTATGCCAGCAAGGGAAGAAGCAAACTTGGAGACTAGAAGTAGAGAAGTGAACAATCAAGCTGTCAGCCTGCCTAAGTTTTGCTCCTGATGTACAGAATACATCATTGATGTACAATATTACAGCAATGCTGCACAGGGCAGTCCTTCAGGTATTTAAAATAAATTGTTTATTTATTGGTTTTTGTTTTATTATTTTTTTAAATATCTAGAATAAAGGCCAGCAGCTGTCTGCCCCTCCTGAGGACAGGGCTTTCCCCTCCCCAGTTTTTCAGAGAGGGCTTCAGTCACGTCTGAAAGGAGCTTGTGGTCACCCTTGCTTGAAGGCTTTTTAGAGATACTGGGAGTATGTGATTCAAATCTCTCTGCAGCCTCAGAAATTTTAAAGACACATTTTGGATAGCTAGGAGTTTTGTAATTGTGAAGCCCCAAGAGCATGAAAAAGGGATGTCTTCATCAAAGCCCACTCCAGAGCTCCCTGATTTTGTTTCCTTAGCCTGATGGAGTCGTAAGCCCAAGCTGCCAAAATAAAAGAGATGTTAGCATGCCCAGATGTGAAACTTTTGGGCACAAACGTTGCTTCCAGGGCTTGGCTTAGCTCAGGCAGAGTTAGCTGGGAATCTCTATTCCCTGGAATCTCAAGCACAGCCCTATGTATGCCTACCCTGCCTGAGGAGAAGGATGGAGCAGAAAAACTGAGTAACTTGTGGTCCATAGGAGGAGTCTGTATTGTTAGGCTGCTGTTGTGGCCAGTTTTGGTAGGATATAAAGCCCAGTCCCTCTCATTAGGCAGACTCAAACTCGAGCTGGAAATTGCCTGGGGCCAGAGAGCAAGCAAACTCTCAGTTTTTCAATTTGAGCTCTCTGTGTGAGTATGAAGGAGCCAATAAAAGTAATAAAATAATGATTGATTCAGTTTGTCTAGTGGCAGTTGTCTCTGGCTGTATCACCATCTCCTCTTGAAACAGTTTCCATAGTAATGAAAAGTATCTGCAAGGATTTGGAGATTATTAGGGACAACAAATGCACAGTTCAGTCCAAGAAGTATTTCAGGACAGAAGTGATTAGGAGGAGGTGATCCTGGATGGAATACATCCCATCCCTGTCTGGATGGCACCTCTTTGTGCACGTCAGGACTTCAGCATGTGCCTTTCTCATCTGCACACATTATCTTGCTCTTACACCCACAGCTCCCAAGACCTACAGGGGCTGCCCCCTGAACAAGTTTGCTTTCTTTTTTTATCTACAAACTCAAAAGAAAATGCCTAAACCTTTATCAAGGTTCCCTTTTTATGCAGTAGGAAATGACCTGACAGTTTTTTAATTACAAGACAGAAAATTAATTCTATTCTGGCCCAAACCAGGACATGTAATGTTGTCTTTTTTCCTCACATTTAATCAATATGGATTGATCCTCATTGTTCTTAATTCAGCTTGATGAAGTATTTGAAGCAAACGTATAGCTAATGAGGTAGATATAAGTTACTTTGCTGGTTTTCTCTGTTATCTAATAAATGCTTTTATTTTTTCATTTCAGCTTTACCTTGGAATTACAAATTCAACTCAATACAGGGTAGATGACTGCGTTGCTATGATCTTGAACAAAAGTATTAGAAAAGCTGATGAAATGTACAGCAGAGCATTAGTAGCAGCATTTCAGGTAAGGTTATTTTATGTTCTCACTAGTCAAATTAGGGTTTTTGGTGATTATTGGAGAATTTAGGTAAGGCTGTAGTAAAAAGAGACCCTGAATAGAGTGTATCAGCAATTTTAAGACCCTGCTTAGTTTGTGGGTTCCAGGTACTGGAATGAGGTGTGTGTGAGGTGTTGCCTGAAGCCATGGATAACCCACAGCCTGATCATTATATTATCTCTTCTCCTTTTTGGTATCTAAAAAGAAAAGAAAAAAACAAGCAAAGCATTTATTCACCCTCTTAGGTTTTCTTAGAGGCTTGATGTGTCATTAAATACCTGTTTAAAACTCCAAGGGAATGTTTCAAGGGCTGAGTGTCTCCAGTGAAGGCCAGTGGTGGGGAAGGGCTGTCTGTGAGAGGCTCTCAGGTGCCACAGAGATTTTCCTCACTACGTGAAATATTTGAGTGGAGGAGAGAGGAGAAGGTTGACATTTGGATTAAGAGTTGTTGAGCACTGAGTGTTTTTGAGACTGATGATCTGGCAGCAAATAAGGTGAACTGAAGTGTAGCTTATCTGTTTGGCTGGATTTCCAAGGCTAACAAGTTCCTGGTCCAGGAAGCAGACTGATTGCTGAGGGAGGACCAGGGCTGGGAAAATAGTTTTGAACTGAGGATGCTTTCACAGGTGCTCTTCCCTTTTTCTGATTGTTCCCAAACAGCTTTGTTGCTTCATCTGTGTGCAAGGCTCACCTACATCTGGGTGCCAGCAATTTGCTCTTGCAGGGGCACCTTTTGATGAAATATCAGGGCAGGGAGTTCACAGCAGCTTTGAGATTGGTCCATAGATGTCTCAACTTCTTACCCAGCACCTCTGACCAGAATTTAGTTCTGTTTCACCTGCAGGATTTTGTTCAAGCTGATTTTATCCAGTGGAACAGTTAAGGTATTGACACATAGTAAAGAATAGCAGTAAAACACCAATTGAAAGAGCAGATCTTTTCCACAGCTGGTTCTATTTGAAATATCAGAAATTATTTCTGCATAAATGGAACTCCTCAATGAGGAAAACATTTCTTAAAGAAACAGAAGCATCAGAGGGCATAAAGAAGGAGCTTGCATCTTGAATCAATGATGGAAGAAGGGCAGAGATGAGGGACTGGTCTCTGTAAATTTTCTTTAGAAAAGTGCCCTGTAATTTCCTGGGCATGGAATGAAAGGCAGAGAAATTCAGCTACAGAGGGTTTAATAGACTCCAAAGTATTCATATGGTTTTTTTTCACTGTCTTAGGGTGCTGGGTAATGATACTATGGTGTTGAACTTCTCTATGCAGAAAATACCACTCTTGGGAATAGTAAGTTGATTTCTTTGGCTTATTTCAAAGAGGGCTGGGCTTGGTTCATTGTGCAACCAATGCTGCCACATCAGGTCAAGTTGATATTTCAGCTTAAATGTCTTTCTGGAGAAAGAACATCCCCCACATCTGCTTGCATCTAGAGGAATGATTCCTGGAGAATCAGCACTTGCTGCTGAGTACATAGAGGCAGGGAGACCTTTGAAATACAATGTTCACATCTTTGGGCACATTCTTTTCCCAAGATTAAGATCTTTTGGCCTGGAGTACAGGAAGTTTCTCCTGTCACCTCATGAGCAAGCTTGAAGTACATAGAAATATGTATGCACAAACATGCCCCAGGAATTAAAAAAAACCCCACACCCTAAATATGCAAGTGATGGGATCCTGTTTGAGGACAGGACCCAGCTACCTGCACTGGTGTGTGCCTGGAAGTGCCATGAGACACTAGGCTGGGTTTTTTGGCAAAGCCTGCAAGGTGTTGTGTTACTTTGATGTGCTGCTGGACTTTCCTACAGCTGAGCAGAGATCTTGTTAGGAACTGCAGGAGAGGAAACTGGGCAAGCAGAGTGCTCAGCCAGCAGGAAATGCACAAGGAGCATGAAGAAGCCAGCAGCTGCAGGACAATGGGACAGGCTGGGGCTATTTTTGTTATATGTGAACAATCAATTGAACGAGTGGGACCTTAGCATGTTCCCTCCCTGCCTTCTCCCCCCCCCTTTCTTCAGCACTGGTAATTTTCCCAAAGAGAAACTGCTTTCCTTTTCTCTTTGCAAAGTGGATTACCATCATGATTTTCTCTTCCATCTCAGGGCAGGTTTCTTTTGGAAGTCTTTGGTGGTTTTCTCTGAGCACAGTTCTTGTCTTGCTGTGGCTGCCTGACTGCATCCTGACACCTGGAGCAGTGTTGGCTGGTGTTTGTCAGTGGGTAAGTGTCCCCTCACCTCTCACTTGTTGGGTGTGGATGCTGGAAGAACTTCTCTCAGAGTCATCCTCACAGCAGAAATCTCAATTTGAACTGGGCATAGCTTCCACAGATGGAAAATAAACAGAAAACACTCACCTCCTATCAGTTGTAATGAGAAGAAATACCTAATTAAGATGGTAATCTGTGCTCCAATAGCTGAATTCTCCCTTATCTTTATGACTCTCTTCTCAGAACAGTCCTTTTAAATGTCACAGCAATATTAGCTCCAACTCACAAATGGAAATATGGAGGGACATAAACACATGATTCATGATGTTAAGTGAGGAGGAAAGAAAAAACATTTTGTTCTCTCTCCAAACAGAACTAGGTTCTTCCTTTATGTTCAGCTATAAATTCATAAACCCTCTGATGTAGTTATGTCTAATTTATATCATTTCAATGTGCCAATAGCAGATAGACTACAGTAGATTCTCATATTTCATAAAGATGAAAGGAATATTAATTTGTAAAGGAGCTTTTCTAACATCTTGTGATATTTGAAGCATGCACTGAAGCAGCACTTCAGGTTTGCTATTAATATTTTTTTTCTTCAGTGTGTAAGCCTTTCTCCCTTTATTAAACAGCCTGTTAGTCACATGGGATCTATACTTCTGCATTTCTACCTATTATCTTGATGTCACTGAGATCTGGCTGGAACTTCACACCACAATTCTTGCTGCTGCTTTAATTTCATTATAATGATGTGTTTACATTGGTAGCAGTTCAATCAAAATTGGATGTGTTTATAACACTTACTGCAGTTTAGATTAACAGCTTACTTCTACTTTGCTACAAGGAAACCACTAAATTGACTGTAATTCCTAATCAATACAGCTATAATTCTTCGAATCCAAAAAGGTTTGTAAGTGGCCTTGCCTGTTGTGCTGAAGGTGATGTGGCTGTCCTATCATTTGTCACCCAGCTACCTGCAGAATCCATTCCCAAACAGGTTCATTCCACTTCCAGCTACCAAAATCAGCAAGATTTAATTACAGGCTCCTTTTCCCCACTGCCTTTCCTTCCCCAGAGTTAGTTTAATGAGCAGTGATGTTGTATCATGAAAGGAAATCTCAAAACATGTCAAAGCATCCCTGCCTGCTGCAGAGCTGGAGATGCTGCTGGGTACACCTGGCAGTCTCCCCTCTTAACTCCTGGCCCACCAGGGTCACTGACTTTCTCTCACCATCCCATTCAGGAAATAATTTTAACAGCCTGTGTAATTTCTTAACTGAGTTTCCCAGGTTTTCTAATGAAAAAATAGCTTCAAAACCTTTTCACTCAAACAGCTGGAGCTAAACTTATTTCTTGGACCTGTGACACTTCCCTGGACAGACTGCTGCCCTCAGACTTGAGTTCTGAATGGCACAATGAAATGCCTTGAAACTGGAGCCCTGTGTTTGTCAGAGCTTCTGGGTATTTAATCACGGATCTTTCATCATGGAGAGATGACAGCTTTCTTTTCAAATCAACTCACTTAGGAAAACAAACAAACAAAAGACAAACAAGCAGAGAATCCACACAAAAAACCCCACCACTAAAAAAAAAAAGCCAAACCACAACTAAGAGGAAGGGGAAGAAAAAAAAAGCTCCCAGCTCACACAACACAAAGCTTGTTTTTAGTGGTGTTGGAGACAAACAGTATTTTTAATCAGTTTCTCACAAATGAGTCTGAGTTCAGTAAACCTGGAATCCCTTTCCACTGCCTCAGAGTTATAAATTTGGAAGCAGGTGGCCAGGAAATCCTGACTACACTGGGCTCTCCCCATCATCTTGGAAGAGGCAAGGCAGATGGGACCCCAGGTACCTAACTAACTCACGCTGAGCCTGCTCTGGCAGCTCCAATGGGAGCAGAAGTGTCCCCAAAAGCCACCCACCTCTCTCTGATGCTCATTTCTTTAGGGACCAACTGTGAGGGTATAAATATGGCTCTGGTCAGAGAGTGCCCCATCTTCTCAGCAGCACTTCTGTATTTAATGATGGAAAAAAATCTGCATTTCCAGTCCCTGTGCCTGAGACTGTGAGTCCTTTTCCCAGTGAAGCAGCTTGACAGGTTAGCAAAGGCAGGTTGTTAATACTTAGAATGACTTCAAGTACAATGTCAGATTTGTTGCCTGGCTTGGGGGTTGTCTAGACGGGTTGGTTTATTAGATAGCAGATGGTTTGGAAATTGTTTGCTGTGACAGGGCTGAGTGGAATTTGAATTCTCTGTTCCCAGACCAAGAAATGGTGGGGTAGGGAAAGAGGAGACTAAAACTCCCTTGTTTCCCATTCAGATTGAAAAAAGCATATTTATGCATATATAGATGTATCTGTGTGTGCATTTATATATATCTTACTGAGGGAAATGTGATTCCTTGTGCACTGATCACAGATCTTTAAACAACTCTGACCAGTTGCAGGCTGAATTCTTCTTAGTGCTAGTATTGGGGAAGTGAATTTATGACCTTAGTTTTTGCAATTTTCAACAACATAAATGAGCAACATATTGGCTGGACCATAAAAAGTGTCATCGATTCAAGCTTCTGGTATCAGGTAATTGGATCCTGCTCTGTTGATTCAGAGTCATACAGGCAAAGGTTGAGGCTGCCTCCTTTGCAGAGAGGTCTGAGAATAAGGTCTGGCTGGCAACGATTTTGGATTTCTCTTTCATTTATGGCTGATCTTCATGCACTGGAATGAATTAATTTGCAGGGGAGGCAGCAGCTCTCTCCCCTCAGAGATAGCACAAAGCTCTGCAGATGGGCTTTATCTGTCAATATGGACTTAAGTGTGAAGTTTTAAACAGTTTCTCCTCTGTCTTCCCTGACACAAAGGTCCCCTGGGGAGGACATGGTTACTGAGTGGAAGAAGTGTAAATGTGGAGCACTGCCTGCTCTTTGAAGAGAGGTGAAGCTTTTGTTTCTGGCTGCACAGGAATGAAAAGCCATGTTTCTGAGCAGAAGCTGGGCCATCTGTGCTTTCAAGTATTTCAGATTTCATCCCCAGAGCCAGAGTATGTGCTGATAGGAAAAAAACCAAAAAAAATCAATGACAGGTTAAAACTGACAGCCCACAGCCTCAGTTGGTATCACTCAGGATAGTGTACAACCATGTTTGGGGCTTATGATTCAGGGCTGAATGGTGCTTCTGGCTTCCCAAGTCCTCCCTTAGTGCATCTGGGGGGAAATAAATAGCTGGGGCAGGGAGGTGAGGGGCAAAGGCTGGATGTCTTACCCTAGGGCAGAGGAGATGCATCAGATGCCTCCCCCCACACCACCCAGAGCATGGGGAGAGGCAGCAGCTCTGTGTGTGACTGTGACTCCCTCTTTCTTGGGGGCTGGCATGCTGGCACACCAGCCTGTGTTTGGATCTGTGTGGGCAAGCACATTTGCAAAGAGGGTTATGCACTGCTTTGGCTATTTCTAACCTTGTTTAATCACAGCACCTGCTGGGATGTAGCTGTAAAATGTCAGGGAACTCTCAAAGGTCCCATCTGGCTCAGGGAGGCAATGTACCAGAAGTTTTGTGGCATCCTTGTATACAGACCTCCACCAACAAACCTCTGACACTTTTATGAGGTGCACCCCCCAGGAGGAAGAGGCACCCAACTGCTGGCCTGCAGTGCTTTATTTTTGCATTTTGGATTCCTCTTTTGTTGCAGGATGATTCTGGAGTGAAAGCTTTTGGACTGGATTTTGAGGCCATGAGCTATCTACTGTATGATCTTTGCTCTGCAATCAGGTACTAGCAAACATTTTAATGTCAAAGAACGTATCTCATTAATGCAATTAGTGGTAATAATCCCCAGGCTTATTTTCCATGCAGAATCATGCCAGTGGCAAGCTGCTTATTCAGGGAATAAGAGATGCCAAATGTTGCAGTGGTGTGCCAAGCAAAGTATTTGCTGACACTGACTGATGTCTGCCCTGGTGCTGTTTCTTCCCTCTCCAAATAGTTTAAAGAAGAACACAGGCCTTATGCTGGGTTTTTTTGCAGAAAGGCCTCGTGTTTGTCTTGTCTGACATTGTTTTATCAGTCTGTGGCTGCCACTCGTCAAATCATTGACAAAATGGTAACACCCTAATTTTGCAGAGGCTTTAGTTCTCAAATATTGGGCTGCATTTTTGACTGCTGTTAGCTCTGGTGTGGATATATGCACATGATGATGGGATTTAAGGCTTATCAGTCAATAACACAGTGGCATCAGGATGTCTGGAGTTAGTGCTGTTAATTTATTTAGTGCAATTCCCCAGGATGAGTAAATGCATTTTTTTCTGCACACTGGAAGCTAATTCTTGATGATAGCTGCACATTGCCATGGAAACCAGGACAGGTTCAGCTATAAATCAGAGGTTAATTTATAATTATTTTTTAAATCATTTCGCTTAGATGCATCAGTTGAGGCAGAACTTGGCCAAAACCTGATTCCTTACCAAAAAAATATCTATCTTTCTATTCTAGCTCTTCCAAAAATACATTAACACAGCTCCTGTTTGCTTCAGGCAGATTCTCCATAAGGTGTTATACAAGATAACTGTCTGGTTTTGAGTGTTTGTAGCTATGTTTGCAAATGACAGAGTGACTGACAGCACAAGCTCTCTGTGGGATGGCTGGGGACCAGAGCACAGATGACTCACTGTGTATGATGTTGCTTCACACCAAAGTGTTTGCTCTACACACTCAACATGTGTGTGAGTCAATAGCAAGAAGTTCAAGAGCAAACACAGCTTATGTGGAAATAAATTCACAGTGACTGAAATCCTTATGCCCGAGTCAGAAAGCTAATCCCATCAAAGGGGAGATGACAAGTGAAACGCTCCTTTAAATGTCTTTTTTTAATTAAGAGGTTTGTCTGGGATGGTTCCCGTGGGCTCCACAAATGCTTGAGGGTCAGGCAGTTGTAACAGAGGATCTTGGCATTTCCTGGCAGCAAAAGCCTTTTTATTCCAGCAATGGGCAGGAGAGGGTTTGGGCCCCTGCTCAGATCTCCCCCACACACCAGCAGTACCCAATAACTGGGTTCTCTTTTTCCCTTGGAAGCACAGCCTTTGGCCAAGGACCAGCCTTCTCCCTGCCTGTCCAACCACCTGCCTTTCTGGAGCTGAGCAGAGACCAGAAAAGTTGGGTTTGTACAGGGAGCTATTTCTTCACTTTGTTGCCAATTAACACAGCTGTATCAGGCATAATTAAACCCAAACTCTTTTTGATTTGATGATGCTGTTAACATCCTCCTGGGAACAGCCCCAGTCCCAAGCTGGCTCCAGGGTGCAGAGGTGCCCCCTGAGCTGGCTCCTCTCTCCCCAGCTGAAATAAGAAGGATCAACATGGCACTACCTCGGGTCCCTCAGGGCTGCTTCCTTTGTGAAGAAACCCCTCCACAAAATACTTTGGAAAATGTCCAGTCCCGAGGAACAATTTACTGAACACAAACAGGCAGTTTTGCCTCGTGCTGTGCCCCCTCTGTGAATGTGTGGTTAGAGGGAGACAGAAATATTCCTCTTATCTGACTGGCAGATAAAAAATTGCCTTTATGCTAGTGTGGGAGATCAAACTGTACAATTTCCTTCTAAAAGCAGGTTTCTGGTGGGATGTGGGTGTGAGCCCACAGAAACTTGAAGTTTTTACTGTGTCCATGAGAACATGGAGTTGAGGGACCAGTTCAGCCAGTGCTTGCCCAGAGCTGGGGAGCACTCCAGGTGTGCCTGGAGGATACCTTTAGTCAGAAAGCCACAAACTCATTCCCCTAGCAGTGTCACTTCTGCAAAGCCTACTTGGGCTTCACAGACCTTTCCTTGCAGGCTCTGTGTTTCTGGAACCAAGCAGCTGATGAAGCCAAGGGGTGGGTACCCTTGGGGAGTTACACAGCAGAGCTCCCAGGTCTGCAAGGGTCCAGGTATGGCCAGACCAGGGCAGAGAGGGAATTCCCATTTCCTCATGGCACAGACAGACCACAAGGCTGCAGTACCGTCCCTCCCTTCCCTGCTCTGGCAGAGGCTGAGCTGCAGCAACAGCAGCTTCACCCCAGGCGAGCCACCTCCTGGGGACAAACTCAACCTTGAGAAGCAGGCAGAGGAGCGGCATGAAGATCAAAGGGGTGTTGCAGAGCTCAGCTAAAAGCAATCCCTTAGCGAATTTTTAAAGCTTTTTAGCTCAACCTCAAGTTCCTTAAAACGAAGCACAGTTTCTCTCTGGGAAGAGAGAAAAATGAAGTAAATGCAGAGTTTGGGACATGCTTTGAAAGCCCATGGGCATCTGAGTAACATTGCATTGCAGCCCCCTCTCTTCTCACTGTCTGTTTTGCTTACAAGAGCTTTATTATTGCTGTCCAACCCTTTGGAACACAACACTGCAAATCTCTGAGGCTAGAAAAACTTCTGTGATGACATTTCAACATTTAAAATGTGGTGTGTAGGTATGAGAGTTCCCCAGGAGGTGTGGGCACTGTGTCTGGGTGTAAAAGAGCCTTCTCAAGAGCAAGAGGCAGAGCAGTCACTTCAGCCTCTCATGTGCTGTGGTCAATTTGTTTTTAATTAGAGAGGGAGAGTTTGGTTGGTTTATTTTTCAAGTTTCCATCCTTTTGTTTGATTTATCAGTGGACACAGGCACCCTAAGTGCAATAAAGTATTTGCATGTTGGTGAAGATTTCCAAAAGCATTCAAGCTGCAGTGAGCCATCCTATTTTGCAGTTAAATTCCATGTCTCTGATGGATTTCCCCACACTGTTGCTAGGAGATGAAGGTACTGCCTAACAAAGGATATATTGACAAAAAAATTTTCCAGAACGAATCTATCTTGTTATGGTAAATAGAGCTTCACAAAAAAAATGGTATTGCAGGATTTATTTCCCCAGCGGTGACGCTGGCAAAATTACACACATCAAGTTAAGGTGAAATTTCCCCATCACAAATGCTTTTTTTTTTTTATGGTTTCTTTTGTTGACATGAGGACTTTCAGAGTGTTTAATGTTGAAAGCACTGTTGCCTTCCAGTGTGTTTTGTTGCTAGGCTAATAGGATGAACACATCCTGCATTAGCATTTTTCCCTCCTCCCTTCTCTGTTACTTCTCCCTTTCAGGAAGAAATGTGTCTTATTATAGGAGTTTCCCTTTTTTCAGGACTCTTCCGGGAAACGTGGATTTCTTTGCTTATTTTAAAGCAGGGATGAAGAGTGCATGACTCTGGACACATTGGGATTTGGCAAGGAAGCAGCCAAACACAATGGAAAAGCACATCAGCCTCTTGCTTTACAGCTCTAGGCACATCCACATTAAAAAAAAATTATCACACAAAGTTGGATGGAAACCTAATAGAGAGAGGAACTTGAGGAATTCTCATGGTGAGATTACATTTCTAGGGAATGACATTTTTTCCCTTTCTTGCAGTGATGTAATGAACACCCAAGAAACAGATTTGGACAGCAAAAGCAAAACATGGCTTAAGTCACTGAAATCACAACTCTTTTCTGGAGAGAAGTTTAGCTCTGGTGTGGTGATTATATTCATTCCTTGGCTGCCATCCTCTGCTGCCATAAGCATCTCTAGCTCCAAACACAGGTGAGTGAAGGTCTCCCTGTACAGAGAGATGTGAAGGCTGAACATGAGATTGCCTCTTACCTAGCAGGGGAGGAAAGGAAGCAGGGGGGGAACTAAGACCCCTTCCTTTTCCTACAAACATCATTGCACAGGGAGTACAGGCAATTTACATTTTTTTGTCCCTTCCTCCCCAGCTGTGCAAATGTTGGGCTGGTGTGAATCAGCTCAGCCAGGTGAGGGGGACTGCACAGCCCAGTGCCTGCCCATGGTCCCTTCCTCCTCCATTTGAGAATGAGTCCCATGGAAGGGAATTAGGGCAGAAATCATTGCTTCTTTCCATCTTGCTTGCTTGCCCTGTCCCCTCCTGGGACACAGTTACCTTCTGTCTCGCAGGACACAGTGCAGGTAAGCCCACCAGCTGGACAGAAAAAGGTGGCTGGGGAAGGAGGTGACACATCAGACCTGGAATCACTCAGCTGCCATCTGTCATGCCCATTCCCAGCTTCATGGGGAGAGGGAGAAATGATGGCTTTGTGGAGTTAATGTGAATGCCTTCAAGAAACACTCTTTCCTGGATGTCTCTGTCAACTCTTGCAGCACTGTCAGTTGCAAGCAAAACTTCCCAGGAGCCAGAAACCTGTACTTCACTTGTTTATGATTTTGCAGAGGGTTTTTAACTAGGCATGAAAGCATTCAGATGTTATCTCTACTTGTTTTGACGGGAGAGGGAGAGGGAGAGGGGAGAACTGGGACCTGGGACAGGCCTTGCAGCTCCCACTGGTGCTGCACTTATCCGGTTGCTGGTGTAATATCCTGTTTTTAGATGCTTACAGGTTAGCCAAACATTAACCATTTAGCATGAGACTGAGCAGGCTGGGAAGGTGCAGACCAGACTGTGAAGTAAAAACACAGTGATGTCTTTTTTCCCCAGATTAAAGCCAAGCAGAAGAGAATATTTCATCCTGTATTAAATAGATCACTGAAATCTCTTTGAAATTTGGCATAGTGGTAGCAGTGAGGTCATGGTGCTGTTTGCTGAACATATGGCAAATCAAGCACCTTTAGCCAAATTAAAACCCAGTAACAGTAAGTCCTTAAAGCCCACTCTTGCATTCAGCAGAAACTTTGGTTGGGTTGGTTGCTGTTCCTGGCAGGCTTGCCCCCAGGGTTTCCCCCTCCTTGCAGCTCTGCAGGCTGTGGATTCCCTCCCCACAAAGCTGTCCACCAGTGCAGGAGGTACCTCTCAGTGATACACAGAGACACAGCTAGAGGATGGATAAAAGAAGAGGTCTGGAAGCTCAGGCAGTCTCCACCTGAGCTAAATTAAAACTTTACTCTCTGCTAAGCAGTGATGTCTCCTTTGGGCTGGGGCTGCCCATGGTGGGATGACCTGATGCAGAGAAAGTGACCCTGCCACTGCATTACACCAGGCAGCCTGGAGTGAGAGGTTTGGGAAACAACCTGTGTGATGGGAAAAGGAGAGCCAAGGAAAAAGAAAAGCCAGCTGAGGTGACAAAGGAGATTTGGGGAAAGTATTTCTGGGGGGAAAGTATTCCATCACAGGTGTGATGGAAATGGCAGGGGTGCATGGAGATTTCTTCCTCACCAAGAAGTTCATCTGAAAGATGCTTGCCTATCCCTTGGTGTTCTCCAGGTTTTGTTCCCTCCTTTCCTAGAAATGAAAATATTTGACCATATTTGTTCTGAAATGCTACATTTAAATCCCTTCCTTGGTCCTCTCCATTTGCACACTGGCTTACACCTCATTATCATGAGCAGTACAGAAATTTCTACACTGATTAACAGTAAGCCTTTGGCAGCAGCTCCTGTTCTGACTGATTCTGTGCAAAATCACCTCGATTCCTTTCAGCAAAGATGAAATGTTGTCTACTTAGCAGAGTGTCTTGACTTGTCACTGGGACGTGGCTGTGATAGCACTGTTGTAGACTTGAACCAAGATGGACATTACAGTTGATGAAGACTAACAATAATACATACTAATTATTAGTAGACTCTGTTTCTCGTTGTTAATATTGGATCATGATCCTTTTTTCTGCCTTGCATTTGTGCCCTGCTGATGCAATTATGCTCCCATGCAACCGCTGCTTAAATAATGAAAAGACAAAGGATAAAATCATCTCTGGATACAGGTGTGCCATGCAGAGCAATCTGCAGTGCTTTTAATTAGACCACAGCTATTCTGCATATCAAATCTCTTAGAATGTCAGCAGGAGGTGATGTACTTTAGACACAAAGGCTGTAAAGACATGTAGAGCCCTTTGTGTTTAAAGGTACTGAGTAAGTACAAACCACTTTGAGATCTTTGATATCAAGTACACAAGGTTTGATCAACAAAGTGGCCTGGGGAAGGCCAGCAGCTTTCAGCTGATATGAAACCACCTGGATCCTTACTGAGGGGGAAGCATCCCCTGCTCAGGGGCTTTGCTTTAAGTTCCTCAGCTCCAGGAGCAGCCTGGCAGAAGGACCTAAAGGAGGATAAGCTAAGAGGATAAATTACTTTTTAAAAATGAATTTTCTACCTTTGTTCTTCTCTTTACTTCCCACACAGTCTTTGCTGCAATACAAAGAAACTGGGCTTTCTAGCATGCTTCCAAGTCCAGTGTTGGACATTTCTCTGTATGAAGCCATCCTGCTGCAGCTGGGTGCAGACACATGCTGTTTACATCAACATTAACGATGAGAAGGTTTTCTTTTGCATTTGCCATTTCTCTGTCTGCTTTGCAAGTGCAAAGACAAAAGATCTGGTGGGCAGATCCAGCAAAAGCTCCCTGAAGGAAGACAAGTCTGTGATGATCTCAGGTGTGCACTTCAGTGAAGCAACACAAAGGGAGGAGTTTTGTTCTTCTCACTTGCTTTTGATTTCTTTATTTTTTTCCAAGTAATTCAGTTAGTTCAGGTGATTTACTGAACAATTACCCTGCTTGGGTTTGCCCTTGACAGACTTGAGTGAACCAGGTCTTCCCCTTCCTTCTGCAGCAAATTCATAACATCAGGACCACTCATTAAGCAAGTGGGAGCTAATCAATCTAAGCCATAGATTAAGAGAAAATGAAGCCTAAAACCTGGCAGCCACAGCTAGCTGCTGCTTTTGGCTCCCTGCAAGGAGATTTTCAAGGAATAAGGCCATGTGCTACCACACGGTTTTTCCAAGAACTGACAGGGAATGTGCTTCTAATTTTTTTATGCTGAAAAGCATCTTTTTCACTTCAGTGAGGCCTCACCCTGTGTTCACAGCTTCCACCACCGGTGAAGTGTGCTTTGGCTGATTGGTATTAATTACAGCCCTGAGGAGAAGGGCTTGGGGGTGGTGGGGGCATCAGGGAAGGGGATTCCTCCCCTCTCTCTGATCTGCCCTGCTGAGACCCCACCTGCAGCTCTGTGTCCAGTTCTGGAGTCCCCAACACCAGAAGGACACAGAGCTCCTGGAAGGTGTCCAGAGGAGGCACTGAAATGCTCAGAGGGCTGAGCAGCTCCCTGGGAAGCCAGGCTGAGGGATTGGGGTTTTTCAGCCTGGAGCAGAGGAGGCTCCCAGGTGAGCTCAGAGCAACCTTCCAATATCTGAAGGGGCTACAAGAAAGCTGGGGAGGGCTTTGGACATGGGGGGTAGGGAGAGAACAAGGGGAAACTTGAAGAGGGGGGGCATATTTAGGTCAGACATGAGGAAAAAATTCTTTAATCTGAGGGAGGTGAGACACAGGGAAGCTGTGGCTGCCTCATCCCTGGCAGTGTCCAAGCTTGGATGGGGCTTGGAGCAACCTGGGCTGGTGGGAGGTGTCCCTGCCCATGCAGGGGGTTGGAACTGGGTGAGCTTTAAGGTCCCTTCCAACCCATCCCATCCTGTGATTCTGTTAACAAGAGATGTATTCAATAATGTTTATTTCATGGCTGTTTTCTCAGGAAGGGCCTGCAGGTGAAGGTGAGGCCTGTGGATGCCGGCTCAGGCAGGGCCGCAGCAGGGCCTGCTGGCAAACCCCAGCCATGGTTTCCACTCGAGGATATGCATCCTTTAACTCTCCTCAGAAGAGCAAACCTCTTTTTTTTCTTTCTCTCTAGCAGCTGCTGGGTTTGTGGAGTAGCTTCACCCACGCCTGGCAGCAAGGGCCAGAGGTTTCAGAGAGCTGAAGCTCTGAAGAACGACATGAAACCTGTCAGGTGATGGAGACCCCCTGAGCTGCGTCCCCTGTGGGGACAAACCCCAAACTTTGTCTTCACCACCTGCATTTTGGAGCCAGGCCAAGGAGAAGGTGCCCAAGCAGTGCAGGTAAGAGGGGTCTGGCATGGCGGGAGCATGGGAGTAGGGATTGGAGTGGGAGGAAATATTGCAAGGGTGGGAGAAGAGCATGGAAGGTGGAAAGTGAGGAGAGGAAGGGACACAAACCCTTGGAAGGCAAAGCTCAGAGCATGACCTGTTGGTTTCCCAGAGCTACACCACCTTCACCTCTTGCTTTCCTAAATGGAGCAGAACTAAATTCCTGCGGTTCCAAGGAGTTGGTTATTACTGGAACTCGTTTTCCTCTTGACCTCTGTTTTTCTCCTGTCTGAAAGCATATTGGCATGTCCACATATTACAGATCTCTGTGTGTTTGTTCTTAGGAATTATTTTTACCACCCAGGCAATCTGGGGTAGTACCAGGAAAGCAGGCAGTGGCATTGCTTTTATTTTGCAGAGAGTTGTCCTGCTGGGTGGTGACAGGAGAATTTCCATCCTCTGTGCAGATAGTTATTTGAATGTGACATGACCTTCAGATTAGATAATCACGGGCTGTTGTTTTTATCTGATCTGCCAAGAAAAAAATATTGCTTCCTTCAAAAACAAATTTGAATTCATGGTTTTCCCAAGGAAACAGCATACTTTGGGGATATAACAGGGAGGTGTTTTGGTGACTAAAATCCTTCTTTTATGTATATGAAGGGAGTAAAATGTGTCCTTGACATTTCGTAATGATGCTGTACAAGGCGGTGGTTCCTGGGATCCTGGAGCTTTAGATAACACAGGCACAGGCTTGTACTTAATTTTCTTTTAATCCACTGGGCATTGTTATACAAGGAAAATATTTATTTCTCAAAATAGCCAAAATCCTGTCTTCATTCAGGGATTATTGCAACTCATTCATACACTAAGAAAATATTCTAATAGTTGCCATCAGTGTTTTCAGAACAACAGCCTGCAATCTGCTCAGGTTGTCTGCCTAAGCCTTCTCTCTTTTATATTGCACATTTTGATGTAAGATTTGTTCAAAAATAGAGGATAGGCAGTGTGTCTGCACACTGTAGACCCTTGAGCACTGTGTTCAAACTATGCCATGGTTTTCTTCAGGGAGTGTGTGTGTTAGCTGCCAAATGTTACACTGACATCAGGAAGGGAGCTTTCCGCTACTGGAAACATGCCCTGCCAAGCATAGCATTCCTAAGTAAATATGGAAGCAGAGATCTTTGTTTATGGTCCACCTATTCACCTAGCTGAACCTCTGTACCCTGATACCCAAAATGCAAAAGGGTGTTTGAAAAGTACACAAGGCCACTTTTCCCTTCATTTGACTTCAGGTCTAATCAGACTCTGTAAAATCAGTGGGCAAAGACTCAACCTCCCTGTGGTAGGAGCCCCTTCCAGAGACTTCAGTCTTCATTTGGCAGTGTGATGGGGCTTAGTAACCATCTTGGAGTGAATGACCTGTATGAGAGACAGTTTTCAGCATTATCCTAACTCTGATCCCACCAGTCTGAGGCAGGCCAGGACTGACAGCTTGAAAATTCACACTGAGATGTTTTTCTGTGGTAAGTCATGTCAATTTTTCTGCAAGTCACTATTTTCATGGAAGCAGGGGCTGGTGTTGCAGCCTGCACATGGCTTTGCACTGTAGTAATGGTTGTCCTCCTGGTTTTCCTCCTTATGAACTGTGATGAAATGGAATGCAACTTTTATATACATATGTGTGTGCATGTGTACACAACATGGTACATTGTTTACGTTAAATAAATATACAGTTGATACAACACACCTCTTAAAATGAACACTGCCTGAAACGAATGTTTAACTTACTTAGTACTCAGCTCAGTCCTTTGCCCAAGGGAAACTCCCACTTGCTTTACCTGAGTGAAGAAGGAGAAAGAAAAGATGTTGTAAAAGGCAGCACATCTCTGTAGTCAGAAAGTGAGCAGCTCTTCTGGCTACATGTCTGGCCTGAGACTGTGCATTCTAGATTGATTCAGGCTTTGCTCCACCTGCCTCCATTTCCATTTAAACATGGACATTTTTAATTTAACCATGGAAAAAGGCTGTTGTAGAGAAACATACCTCTTATCCACAGAGCAGGGATTGCATGCACATGGATGCTGTGGGATGCACTGGGTTCCGTGATCCAAATGGACCTGGCTGCAGCAGCCAAGGAGCCCTGTGTTAGCATCTGGTGAAGAGAAGGAGCCTGTCCTTATATCCAGGTGGTTTCTCACTGCTGTTCTTGCCCAGGAGGGCAGTGGGCATTCAGCAAGGTGCAGAGCAGTGTCAGGATGACTCCAGCTACCACCAGCCAGCTCTGAGAGAAGGAAACTGGGTTAGTGCCAGCTTTGCTTGCTTTCCCTGCTGGGATATGCTCAACCAGCCTGAAAGATCTGGGATGTTATTTCAGTTTCCATCCATCTCTTACAATGTTAGCTAACAGAATTTGTTTATTTGAGGAGACAGAGGGTTTCATTCTGGCTGCTATGCTGTTTCTGTCATATTTGGGGATGTTGCAGAAAGTTCTTGAAACAAAAAGCTTTGACCTTTTATTTGAAGTCTTTGTGCAGAATAATCTGCTATACATTTACCTCTTGACCCCCTTGGTGTTGCTTTTGATTTCACATTCTGATTTATGTTTCTGTAAAAAGTATTTTTCATCCTGTGCTTATTTACTCTGTTTATATAGCAATGCTTCCATTGTATATAAGTGTATATATGTATTAAATATATATAAATACACAAAGCCCCTCTCCTTTGGGAGCTATTACAGCCTGCATTTCAATAGATACTTACTACATTTTAAAGGCCCAATTATTCAGCTTTGAAAGTCCTGGAGCTCCACAACTCAGTAATGCCACACTTTCTTTACAAAGCTCTGTGAGGGTAGCTATTACTGCACTGTGGGACTTGCTAAGTGTAGCTGAGTGCAGTGAGAGCCAGAGAGGCTGTATTGTGATCATCACACTTTATACAATCATTTTGGTTGGAAAAGGCAGATATGGTGTCTACTAATTTATTTCAGATCTCATATATGCAGTCCCTTCTACTATCTGTCATCTACCACTGTAGTCTGAACTGTGGCTTAACATGTTTAAATCTCCAATCTGTACTTACTGGCAGGGTGAAAAATGATTTTTTCCTCTCTGTCCTAGGAAGAAATCAGCTCAGAGGTATTATGTGTGGTGGCAGGATGCTTACTTCAGACACTTGCTATTTTAGAAAGAACTTGGGAGAAATATTAACTGTGATTTATATTTGTATGACTGGAGAGGAAGAAAATCAATTAGTGCTGGCCATTACCTAGCCCTGAGCCAGTGATGTATAGGCAAGAGAACCTAGCAGTTCTTTTGGGATTGCCAATTATCCAGCTTGGATGATACTAACAGTATTTGGGACACAATTCTGTTAGGAAAATTCCTTGAGGACAAAGCTTGGCCTCTCAGATTTTGGGTTGGAAGGGTTGCAACAAGAAGAGAAAAAGGAAAGAATGATGCTTAGCCACCCTTTTCACTAAAAAAAAAATATGCCTTTAAAGCTGAAAAAAAATACAGTATTTTGTAATGGAACATTGCTTTACTTAAGAAGATATTAACATAGACATTGGGACAGTAATGATGCATGTCCCTTAGACTTGTGGCGTTGTATCCTGAGCCACTTGGAGTGAGGCAGGTGAGGGGGATTTGGAAATGAGTGGGAACTGAAGTGTGGCTCAGGACTTGCACCTGGAGGGACAGGCAGGGTGGCTACTGCTACCTTGAACAAGTTTTGGGGAGGGGGATACCAAGCAACCAACTTCAGTGAGGAACTCCTCTGTTTAGAAGAAAAGCCAGCCAGTTTTCTCCTCTTTCAAAACATTGAAGTGATGGAGCTGAAGCAGGCAGAGATTTTAGGAAGGGATTTAATTCAAGTTGTGTCAGTGTGAGGTAAGAATAGAGCAAGGCATCCCTGCCCAGGAGTGAGAAGCTGCCCCATGCAAGGACACACACATTACAGGGTGCAGTTAGGTCTGCATGTGCCCTCCAACAACTCCAGTGGTGTTTTCTTTGGAAGGCAGGGGCTGGGGGGAGGGTTTTTCTGAGTCTGTCTGAACTAGTGCAGCAAAATGATGCCTTGGAGAAGCCCTGTACAGCAGCTCAGAGACAACACCTTCAGGTGTAACTGAAAACTTACATGGTCTTATTTTACAGGGTGCTTTTGTAGTAGAAACCCTGAGTTTGTAGCCCACCATCTTGCTTCTTGGGTGCACTGACCAGAGAGGTCTGTCAGGCCATGGAAGAGCCACCAGAGAGGGCTCACAGCCACTCAGCTGCTGCAGGGTTCCTTGGAGGGGAATGCAGAGGACAGCTTCAAATGAGAGAGGTTCCTCAGAGACCCAGGAGGTGTCTGTGGAGGACAGAGTTGTCACTGCTGTTCCATGGGAGGTGGGTAACAGGCTGGGGGGTCTGTCTGGTGTTGGGCATCACTTTATTGCAGTGCTCCCCACCTTACTGTGCAGACTTGTCCAGTAAAGCTCCAGATGGAGATGGAAGGAAGGAAATCAGTGAATCACCAGGAATAAGCACACAGCCCTTCCTGCTTTCTTTTGAGAGCTTTCCTTGAGCCTCTGCCTAAGGAAAGAATTGGAAACAGATGTAAGACCCTGGGCATTACTGGGGCTCTGTTTTAGGCAAATCAGATCTGGGGGGTTTTCACAATTGTAATCATGTTTGCTCATCTAGCTTCCTTTGCTGCAACATTAAACTGCTGTTTAATCTCCACCAAATCAGCCACACTGGCAAAGAACAACCTCATCTTGCATTACAGCTAATGCAGTTATCTGCCACTAAGGACTTGTTACAAGCTTAGTAATTTCATTTCACCGACAAAGACGGTGAAACTAAAGGCAGGATGTGTCCATCCCTGAATCCCCAGGCTGAGTCTTGCATCCATGGCAATGCTCCAAGGGGAAGCTCCGAGGGGAAGCCCTTGAAAACTGATCTGCAAAGTTTCTTAGCTTTGTACTGTACTTCAGTGCACAGACATGCACTAAAATCTTTGGAAGAACTGTGGGTGGGTGGGGTCTTGAAAATACAGCTTCAACAGCACACTGCATTTGTTGCCTTAATCTGTGTTGTCCTACATCAGTGTCCTTGTCCTGTTTTCTTCATCACCCTGCTAGCTCTGCTGAAGTGGATTTTAGAGGGTCAGCAGTTCTGGGAGTTTAAACCCCAAGGGCATTCTACAAAACAGAAGCTCCACGCTCCTGAGAAAATGTTTTCTCTTTTATCTAAAGGATGTTTAAGGGTTTAGGCCCTCATCAGTTCTCGTTTAATCTTTGTTTTGTGATCTAAAATCTGACAGCAAAACCACTTTCCACCTTGCTCTACTCACCAAGGAAGGTGGCTCAAGAAAGCTCAAAAAAACCTTCATGCTATTCTTAGTGCTCTTTTGCATTAATTCCCTACCTCTCCATGACCAGGCAACACTATTATCCCACATGTTGCACATGTCCATGTTGCAATCCTTCAGAGGGTAACTTACATTAATTCCTTTAGACATACAAGTCTTACACTAAATTCAATTAAGGAATTCAGAAAGATTCTTACTCTTTCTAAAATTATTCAAGTGTAGTCACAAAAGAAAATCTGGACAGAAAGATATATAGTATGTTCACTGTGAGGACTCCAGAGACAAAAGCTGCCCTGGCCTGTAAGGAGTGAATTAAGACAAATCCGTGCAAGGTATTCTGAGACTAAAAGGACATAAAAAGGCTGCCCTAATTAAATAAAAATCAGCTTCTAAAGGGGTTAGTAAAACATTCATAGCTTTTGTGTATGGGAGAGGCTTGAGAAAATAAGAGCATAATTACATTTTTATTTGACAAGAGGGCTTTCTAGGAATAAAGTTACACATTTGGTTCTGATTTGTCCTTCTGGTTTGACTTGGGCTTCTGCTTAAGATTTAGCCTAGGTTTTGGTGTCAAGCATAGCCATACCCTGGAGTTCTGCTTTCTGTGTTCCAGAGGGTCTCAACAAGGAAAATAGAACATCTTTTAAAGCAGCCAATTAAAATAGCTTCTTTTTATTTTTATCTTCCCTGGAGGGACATCCTGTTACCAGTTGCATAGCAGAGACAAGCTCAGTTTTTCAGCAGAAAAAGGGGGAAAAGCTGCTTTGGCAGCTGGAATGTCAGAGATCCCTGGGGTCCCTGCTCTTGCAGGGGGTGGGAATGGTGGCACTGCATGGGAGCTCCTGGATCCAGAGCAGAGGCTCAGCAGGCAGATACTCCACAAGTGGCTTTTGCATAAATAACCAGAGGGAGGGAAGGAAGCAACGAGGGGAAACGTGGCAAGAGCTGAGGCAACTTGAGAAGCAGCTGAAGGGAGGGGAGGAAGCAAGGCTGCTGTCCTGTGGTTGTTCAGGTGCCTGGGACTCACCCTGGGCACTGCCATGCTTCCTGTCCTCCACCTACTGAGTGATTACAGCAGTTTTGGGGTTGTGTTTAAAATGGAACTAGAAAATGAGATCCCATTTGAGCTCGGGTTTGAGCTGGAAGGAATACTCTAACCAAAAATCCTGGTGCTCTTAGTTGTCCTTGCTTGAGAATGCACAGTCAAGATTTCAGACTTGAGAGACTAAATCAGGCTCCTAAACCCTACATTTAGATGCCTAAATAAGCTGCTTTCTTAAAAGATCAAGCTACTAATCTTGGTGGCTAAAAAGGACTCAGGAGTCTAACATTAAGCACTCACTTTTGAAGCCTGATGTTGAGTTTTAGCCCATTTCTGATTTATATTTTTATGAATTTTTTTTTTTTTCAAAATGCAGTCCTGAGACTCCCAGGTTCTTTTGGTGTCTTGCATGAATAGATGGTGCTTGCAAAACATTTGCCCTCCCACCCCACGGCTCCACATCATCAAACACTCCAGGAGCTGAGACACGTTGGCTGCTTTTACTGACCAAGGGAAGGCATTTGGCAAAAGGTGGTAACTGCATTCAACTGCAGGAGAACTTGAGCAGTAAAATTGCCCCAGTTTTTCAGCATCTGAAGGAATTTTCCATAGGAAGCTGAGAAGGTGTATCAGCCAGCTACAGAAGCATGAACACTATCTTCAGATTTCCCTCCTGGCCAATTATTTCTCTTGGTTTTATGATCTCCAAGAGAATAATTTGGCCAGTGACACCTTAGTGGTGTAGGTTTGCCAGGTAGTCATATGGTCAGAACCCAGTCCAGCTGAGTCTATGCTGCACTGTCTGTTGTATAAATAAGGAAAAAAATATTACTTGTTACCAGTGCAAAGGGGGGAAGACAAATTCGAGTGTATGAAGAGGCAACAGAGGTGGGGGGTGAAAAACAGAAGCAAAGCTTGTTGTAGGGAAATGACAAAGCTCTTGGGAACTAGGGGGAAAAAAAGTTAAATGATTTGCAATACTGAAAGCATAACAAAAAGAAGTGTTTGGCTGAATCTTTTGCTCCCTGGTATTGAGAGGTACACAAACCAGGGAGGACTGAAGAAATTCTTTAATTTGAGCCCCTGTCCCAGGTTTCCCAGGGAAGCTGTGGCTGCCCCATCCCTGGCAGTGTCCAAGGTTGGATGGGGCTTGGAGCAACCTGGGCTGGTGGGAGGTGTCCCTGCCCATGCAGGGGGTTGGAACTGGGTGAGCTTTAAGGTCCCTTCCAACCCAAACCATTCTCTGGGTCAATGAAGTGCCTTCTCTCTTAGTTATCATGAGAGGTCTATATGCAATGGGGTTCCATTCTCTCTCATAAATTGGGCTAGTACCTAATGGGATTAAAGATAATCCCTATTCCTTGTAGTTCCCATCAGGAGTGAGGCCAACCTCCTAATATGTATGGGAATGCAGTATGAAGCTGCAGTAGGATGCAGGAGATTTGCAGGAAATAGAAAAGCAGCCCTTCTATCCATATCCCACTGTTCCTTCTCCAGCGCCTGATTCAATGAGCCCTTGCAGGTCCAACTTTGTATCTTAGGATGCACAGCTGAATTTAGTAGGAATGATCATTACCTGCTCAAATTACAGATTGTTTTTAACCTGTCACTAACATAAATGTAGAATAGGTGCGAGCAGAACTTTCCAAAGTTATCAGCCCTAATTCTACCCACTGAAACTGATGAAAAGTTGATGTGGGGCTTTTTAATTGACTTCACTGGGAGGACAGTTCAGCTGCTCTGGAAGGGTTTGAAGCACCTTCCCTGTAACTTTGTCTGGAGGGCTGATTTGGCCTGGCTTAAGTGCACATCTAGTCTGGCTGAACACCAGAAAACTTCATTTTTTGTTAAATTCCTCAGCAAATATTTCTATTTACTCTCCAAAGCATGTACTGAAAGGATATATATCACCAGTTCTGAGGGTGATCAAATGTTTAAAAAAAATTTTTATCAAATAAATCTTTCAACCAAAAGTAGAAAAACTCACTAAATACCCATCTTGATAAATAGTATTCCATCAGCTCGTCTGATGGAATCTTTCCATCATCTCTGTTGGAAAGATTTTGTGGGCAAAAAAAATTTTTTTTTTTTTTAAGAGGAATAAAATAAAAATCCAGCCTGAAACCATTTTTCCAGTGCAACTGCAAGTGCTGTGAGTAACCAGCAATCCAGGAGCTGAAGGCACCTCCCAGTCATTGTTATTCTTGAAGGATTTTGTGACTCTTCCTGTTGTTCTTTGGTGGGTGGCTCAGTGAGTCACCCCAGGGCCTCCCAGCCCAGCAACAGCATCCCAGGGAAATCGAAGTCTTCCTGACACCCATTGCTACCAAGGGTGCAGGAGTGCAGGAGCCCTTTCCCCCCAGACCCCCACCCCAAACCCAAGGACTATTTGCTATAAATTAATTAATGGATAAGAGTAAGGGGAGCACACAGGAGGGGCTGGCTGGGGGTTGTCAGAAGCACTGCCCCTCTTGCCCCCTGGTGTTGTGCTGATGTGCAGATAGGAGTTCCTGAAGGACATTCCTACTGTTTGACCCTTTTTGCTTCCAAATATTGAGCTGATCCAACCTGGATATACATAACCCTACAGCAGATCCAGGCACCAGCCCATAGCGTGATGTCCAGCAGCTACAAGCTCTGTAGCAACAGGCTTTTGTTAAGCTCTGCTGTGCAATGAAGATTACAGAAAAGGGTTATGCCAATTACATTAAACTAAAACCTTAGTTTTCTTCATTGAGGACTTGAACAACTCCCAGCACTTCACGTTTCCCCTAATGTGAATGAAGCCATTGCTTAAAACTGAACTTTGTGGCAGGACAAATACCCCTACAAAGCAGGAGTTTTGTGCTGCCATGGCACCTGCTTGAGGAAATGTGGTGGTAACAACATGGCATTTCACAGGTTTGGGCTATTTCTACCCATCTTTTGTTAAGGCATGGATTTGATAGACTGTGTATGAGGAATTGCCCCCCCAGGTAGCCCTTGAGAGACTTTGCATCTCATCTTCTTTCAGTAATGGACTAATGCTCCTTCTCCCAGGTCTGGAAACATCCCTCCTGATCTGTGGGTGGTGCCAGCAGGTAAACAGGGGATTAATAATCTGATAAATGATACATTCTCCAGATTGAAACTCTGTATTATAAAGGCCCTGAAGAAAGGGGAGTCAGATCTCTGCCCCAAACCACAGTGCATTATTTCTGACAGATACTTAACCTGTTTTTTCATGCTCCTGGTGATGGTGATAGTCTCTGCCTTCAGCCAAACTGCTGGAACAGTAGAAAGTCAGCTGAAAACAATATGCTGTAGTTTTATTGAGTGCTCACTTCCTTCATGACTGCAATTAAGGTACTGAGCCTGAAATTATGGTTGTGTGGACTGCATTGTCTCAACCTTGTCATTGTTCCTCACTTCTTTTCCCATCCCTCAAGCAACAAAAATAACCAGGCTGTAGAAGCAATTCCAGTCCACCTGTTATTCCCACCACTGAACAAAACTGAAAGCAAAACGTCCACTTCAGTGTCTGAAGTTTGGCTTCTCAGCTGAGCCCCAGGGATTAGCAGTCTCCTAACCTGATCCAATGGTAAAGGAAAAAAAGTTGTCTTAATTTCTTGGAGTATAATATGTAGGTCATACATGGTCCTGTTCTTCATGGAGAGATGTAGGACAGAAGTGATTTTTTAAAAAGTGTTCTTCATCTAGCCATCCTTTCATTTTCTCCTAACTTTGTTTCATGGGTCTTCACCCCAAATCAGCATTTTTTTCAAGTTAAATTGAAATACTGTGTTTTTGTTGCAAACACTCTTGGTGCTCATGTCCCTGAGCGTAGTTTCATAACTCCAAACATATGACAGCATACACCATAAAGTTAATTTTAAAAGGTGGTTGGCATAATATGTGGTAGTTAATGAACAGAGTGTTTTACTACGAGCATTTTCCATTGCTGAACAGTCCTAAGTAAAGCATGTGGCAGCACAGGATGCTGGGAGTCCATTTTTTCTGTTGGTCATAGAGGTTTTTTTCCCCATTTAAAAATATTTAGTCTTATCCCATCTGTCTGGAATGAAACTTTAGATGAGTGTAAGCAGAGATGAATGTGAATTGGTGCATTCCTGCTGAAAATCTGCCCAGCAATGTAACCAGTTACCAATGGCAGGTCTGTGTGAAAATCCGTGTGCATTTTCCAGCTATCTGGGGATGATCTGAAATACCTACTTTTAACCAGTGCCCAAGATCATTTTATTTTCAGTCGGCCACTTACAGCCTAACTATTACAGGTTGTGGAAAGCATTCAGTCTCTTCTGTACTGCTGAATAAATTGGAAAGCAGAAATGCAGAGAGCAGGAACATGTTTCTGCTATCTCTGAAGGAACAGATAGGAGGGCTGCTAGGAAGCTGAAATGCTGGGGGTATGTTTTGGCACAGAGCTTTCACCCACTTCTCGTGGTGACGTTGTTACCTTATCAGGATGGACATGCATTGTATTTTGCCTGTGTCAAAAAAGACCCCTCCTGATAGCAGCAACAGGAAGCCTGACCTACACCAAAGGAATGCAGGCTTGGGAAGGCAGGCACTGAGCAGCAGCAGCAATAGCTATGCTGGGCAAGGAGGTGAAGCCACAAGGAGCACAAGCCTCTCAATACAGGAAGCTGGATTGGAGGAGATGGCAGAGAGCTGCAAAAACAAAACCAATCATCAGGTATGAGGAAAAATGCCAAGCAGAAAGGAGCTGCCTCGAGAGAGGCTCTGGGCAACAAAACGTCTCCCAGGCATTGTCTTGGGCTGTAACTTAGTCTTAAATTCATAATATGGGAATTTTGGCTGCTGCTTATGAGTTCCCCAGAAAAGCTGTTGATTATGAATTGTCTCTCTACCTCACTTCTGTGACAAAGCAGAGTAAGAGATGCAGGAAATGAGTGTGCTGGCCCAGCAGTTCCTGCATTCTCTCTGCCCAACATAAAATTCTGTGTAGCTGCCAAACTTCCCTTACTCTTCTCTCTTTTTCCAGCCCCACATCCCACAGCTCTGAATTTCCAGGGTCCTCTAAGAAGTAGCCCAAGCCCCTGAAATCTCACCGTGTTGACAAACAGAAACAAAACTGGGCAATGAGGAACCCAAACACATTTTTTTTTTACTGTCTCCTCTTGGAGGTTTCCAATAGGTGCCAGGATACTAACATAGCCATCGTGTTGGCTACTGAGAAAACCATAATACTGTGTTGTAATTTAGGTACAGCAGGCTCTTTATAATCAGATATTTTATAATGTTCTAAGATGTTATTTTTTGGCACCAGTGGTCTGAAAACAAAGCTGACACTGTTAAAAGCTACAGCTTAGACAGACCAGCATACAGAGTATCCCCTCACGGGACTGATGAGAAACCTGATATATTTTTCCACTGCTTGTGCAGTGAAAACCAAATGAAAAAGAGAAGCCACAGAAACTCAGCTTGGCAGAAATTTCATGTCCAACAAGATCTTGCCCAAGAAAACCAACAAGTAGGGTTGGAAGAGGAAGTCCATCTCTCTTTTCAGTGCTGAGGTCCACTGCAGCTTATTTTTTAAGCAGGCCCGAGAAGAATGACCTCATTGCAGTTTGCCACAAAAAACCCCAAGATATATGTCTGCTTAGATAGTGACTGGATATGTTCAGCCTTTTGGAAGCTGAAGGCATGGATCAAACACTCCTGTTTTGTGTCTTCTAAGACAGCCAACCATATCATCATTCCAGGTGTTTCAAATAACATGAGAAACTGAGGCTGCCTTACTGTTTCCCATTGCATTCACTCAGGACAGGATGCAAAGCCTGTAAACACATTCTGTGGGAGTTCCTTGCACTAAGTTTGCAAGCCCACCTTTTTATTATATTCTGGAACAAGTGTTTCTGGGCTCTCCCATCTCTCCTGACCCCCCATATATAAGCATGGAATACCACCTAGAGCAGCAGTACCTTTCCCTCTCTGGCTTTCTTCTCTCTGCCACTGTCCTTGGGCTTAAGCTTCTCTCTGCCCAGCAAGACTGAAATATCTACACAGCAGTAATTAACCAAGAGATAAAGAATGGACCTAGAAAGGTGCCCTTAAGAGGGGGTTGGCTGTTAAGTAGCACACTGCAACTCCAAGTAAGGAGCTCAAAAAGCCAAGGGGCAAGCACAAGGTGACAATTCAACAGCAGCTCCCAAGTCCACATCTTTTCCAGTAGGTAATCCAGATCGGAGTGACTTGTGAAACCAGTGAAGCAACTCATCAGAGAGAGGGTAAATTGGTGAACTTCCATTAAAAGATATCATTTACTGGGTGAAGAAACAGGGGCCAAGCACAAAAGGAGATTGCCTTTATTGATACCCAAGCCTCATGAGGTGGTGAAATGAACTGTGGCTCAGGAAGGAAATGCAGTTTTGGCAACAGGAAGATGAAACACAGAAGTGCAGAGCTCTTATTTACAACATCCTTTGAAATCTGGCACTCCAACAGAGTGGCAACTACATTTCTACGAACATGGTCCTGAAACACCAGTCTCAAGTGGGTAAACACTGAGCCAGTTCCCTCCAACATATTTTCACTCCCTGTAGCACATCAGTAGAGTTCCAGGTGTGAGGGAGTAGGACAGACCTGCTCTGCAGTAACAGGTATCCTTACAGTCTGCTGGCATTGCTAATAATTAATACTCCATCCTGAGAGCTGGAGTTGCAGTCATTCTGTTAGATCTGGCCTTGACAGTTTCTTTCATAAAAAGAGTACTGAACACAAACTAAATGCATTTTGGTCTTTAGTGCATCCAGGCAGTTAGAGATTCAGTGGAATTTTTCCCATTAGTGGCTGGCTCTGAGTCAAATCAATGACATTTAAGGATTTCTGTGCTACAAAGAAAAGGTGGTTATCTTGTTTTTTCTAAGCAGTGACATAAATGCATTTGTGAGCCTGATCTTTCATAGTTTTGAACGTTATTGTGTGCAGAGAAATTTGGGCACTGACATTTCTATTCCCTGATATGATCCAGTGATTCCATAAAAAACTAAGAAACCCCCCATCCCCACGTTTGTAAATGTCTCTGAGCATGAATTCTCAGAGGATCCTCTATGCATGACCATCAAAATATCTTGGGTTGGTACTGCTATATGAACTCTTCTCTGGAGTTCTATTTTATATTAAAATTTTAATATAGGTAGTAGACTAAAATAAGTAATTTAGAAAACAATTTTTAAAAATAGAAAGTGGAACTAAATATATTTCTGTGCTGTTACATCTACATTTTTCCATGTAAATTTCCCCTCCCTATGGGAGTATAAGCAAATAGACAGGTAAGTCATAAGTACTGTCTGATAAGTTGTGACTTTAGATATATTTGCTGAAAGACAGATGTAGCCAAACAGTAATAAGAGTTTGAGATGATCTTGCTCTTTTCCTATCAAAGAAGTACCAGTGGAAAGGACAGCAAGCCTCAGTGGCAAAGGTCAGGATATTTAGTCAGTGTTTATTTCTTCACTTGAGTGAAGCAGCACAGATTATTTAGCTTGGTATCTTTTTCATTTTGCTTTTGTAAAGACTTGGACAAATTTCCTTTTCACCCCCCCCCAACCCCCACTGGAAAGGAGCCCCCAGCAAGGCAGCGTGGCTGTCTGCACTGCTTCCTGTTCTCAGTGCTGGGACTGCAAGGATATTGAACAGCATGGACAATTTTTAGATTCTCTGAATCTGAGGGGGATGATTTGAACCTCGGAGGAGGAGTGTGGATAAAAAGCCAATGTTTTGCTCCAAGCCATGTGAACTAATAAAGAATATATAAATACAGCCTGAGACCAATAAATCTCTAACTGCAAATCCACTGTGGCAGTAAATGGTTTCCCTTTAATAATGAAATACCACACTGGCAAAAATAAATATATAACTCAGGCTACCCCCAGCCATTATTGGGCTAGAAAATAGCAGTATTTTAAAACAGAGAGTCCTTTCATTCTCCAGAGTGCTTTTCAGTCATGTTTCAAGTTTTCTTCTGCTGCTAGGAAGGCTAAAATCATGTATAAAAAAATGTGGAAACTGAGACTGTCACACAGTTACTTGCTCTGGGGCTTAAAGTGAAACTCCAGATATTCTAGCACTGGAGAAATGCCACAGTTGGCAGCAGTACTGATGACCAAATTTCTCTTTATAAAACAAAGCACAAGTTGGCACTGAAGCTAAGTTCCTTGGTTTGAGGAAGGAAAGAAAAATATTTATCCAGTAAAGGAAAACTTATTTGCTGGTAGGGAGAAAAAGAGATTTCTGTTCAGTGCACACACACACACAGGAATAAGCGTTTGCTACAAAGATCACTGGAAGTTTTTAAAACCTTAAACTCTTTCTTTTTAAAGGAAAAAAAAAATCTTTCCATACACAGGAGATGTGAGAATCTCTCTTCTGCAGCTCAGATACTGCAAGCCAGAAGCTACAAATCAGCTTTGGCTGGAATTTTTTTTTGCAGTGACTTCCTTGAGCTGCTCCCCTTCTATTCCTGTTATTCCTTACTCTGTGTGCTGTTGCTGTCCATAGCAGGTTTGGTGTAGCTACAGGTGATGGTGATGTTAGTGAGTGTCTCAAAGGGACACAGCTCTCTTGATGCCTGTAAGGCTCTCTGAGGCACAACTCAAGCTGCAGGACGTGGTGTCAGTTAAAGAAAGGTGGTCCCTCCCAGACCTTTGTGTGAGTTTGGGGACTTGGAGATGCAATATTGGTCTTCCCCATGAAGCCCATTGAAGAACCAGTTTTGGTTCTTCACCATGAGGGTGGTGGGACACTGGCACAGGTTGCCCAGAGAGGTGGTGGAAGCCCCATCCCTGGCAGTGTCCAAGGTTGGATGGGGCTTGGAGCAACCTGGGCTGGTGGGAGGTGTCCCTGCTCATGACACCTTTAAGGTCCCTTCCAACCCTGACAATTCTGTGATTCTAACCTGGGATGAATTCACCCTGTTCAGATTTATGGTTTTGCTTGGAGGCTTTCTGCTGTGGTAGTCCCTGCTTTCCTATAGCCCACTCTAGAGAAGTCAAGTTGGTGTTACTGTGCAATCTTCTCCAATGATGATGCAAACACCATCCTGCTAAGGAGAACTCACACGTTTGCCCCTCTCCTGGATGCAAACACCTAAATTTGTGCAAATGAAATGCCAGGAGTTCACTGTCTGTCATCAGGTTTCTGTTGAGCCCCAGCTTCTGCTACCTGCAATAGGCAGAGGATGTGTCACAGCAGTAAGATGTGGAAATGTGATTTCTTTAACTAAACAAAAGTCATCCCACAGAGGATGCTGAGCTGCTACTGTTTTCCTCATCTCACTGAATAAAACAGTGCCATTGTTGGAAGCACTGTGGCTCAGATCCTCAGAGTTCCTGCATGCCAAGCTATTCCAAAACTTCCCCTTACAGTCAGAAACAGGCATGAAAAAAAAAAAAAAACCACAAAACAAACCCAATTCAATTACTGCCATAAGCAGGGTTGACTAGTGAATGAATCAGGCTGTTTTGTGGTCAGTTTTTCCACCTCATTTTTCTGAGAGCTGACAGAGAGGGAGATGCACAAACGTACTGCACTGCATTCTGGTTGCAGCTGAAGTTTTGTGATTCATCAGCTGCCTCAAAGTGTTAAGGCACAGAGCACAGGAGCATTACAAGCTCATCTTTTGATATCCTTTCACTCTAGAGCTCTGCTAGGGTTTCTTCCAGAGAAAAGGTTGGGAGAAGGAGGGATCCCAAGCTTTTGCAGATCAGCAGGTCCTGAAGAGAGCGATTCTGCTCTGGCTTTTAAAACAGCTCAGGTAAAAGGTTCACTCTGGGATTGACATCCCCATTCCCTGGGACAGCAAGTACCTATACAGAAGAATAAAATCACCTTTCTATTACAGATGGAGCAGACACAGACAAGGCTACGTGCAACTTTTCAAATAATAATAATTTTTAAAAAGCTCCCAGCTTTCATTTAAAGAAAGAAACACACACTCCATCCCTAACTCTGCCCAGCCCAGCACCTGGGCACCTTGCTGGGGACATTTCCTTGCCCTGTGCTGGTGGCCCCTGGCATCCTGAGGGTTGCACTCTCTGTGCCTTTAATAGGAAGCAGCTGGGATTTTCTTTCCACACCCCAGAGAGGAGCCAGGTGAAGGCTCCCTGCTGCTTCTTTTGCTCCTCTGTTTCTGGCCGTGTTACCCCTGCCTACCTGGGCTCTGGTGCTGCTCATAAATATTTCCTTTGGAAGGATCCACAGCTAGGGTATGGAAGTTGGTGATGTATAGCAGATTCTAAAGAGAGGTTTGCCTCTGTTCAAAACCCTTCCTGACCTCGTGGCCGAAGAAGAACAAAATAATGTATTAACAAAAACATGGTTCAGAGCCAAAGAAAAGGAGTTCCTGTAAGGACTGAAACAATAAATCTCCTCCGCACTGAACTCCCCGAGGGAGTCTGTTGTGTTTCCTCCTGTTCTTTATCAAAAGTCCCCAAAATAAGCAGGAATGGGCAGTGACTAGGCACAGTCTTTACACACCTTTTTCCATGGAGTAATTAAGGCCTGCCTGAGAGTCAGAGAGCACTCCCTGCCCAGCTGTGCAAGGGAGAGCTGGCAGCACCACCACCACCACCAAGCATGAAGCTCCTGAGGATTGCCTTCTTTTTCCTAGCTCTGCTGTGTGTTTGCACTGTGGGAGGTAAGTTCTTTGGCTTTTTTTGGCAGACTTGTCACATTTGTGTGGTGTTTTGTGAGCAAAAGCTTAGCTGTCAGGAGCTGGATGCTTTTTTCCCCTCTCTTTAGTGTTGTTATTGAGAGAGTGTGTGTTGGAGGAGTAGAAGGTACTAGCTGCTTGTTGAGGTGTATGTCTTCTGTGACAGTGTCTCCTAGCACTGTGCTTTGGTGGCAGCTCTTTCTAGGTGTCATGAAGCTCCTCAGACTCAGAGGAGTTAAAAGCAGGGGTGTATTTACAAAGGTTTGCTCTTAGGTTTAACTTCTTTGGAATAAAGCTTCTTTTGAAGAGATGGCTTTAAGGGGAGGGGGGGGGGTGTGTTAAATGTCTGTCAGATTTTGCAAAAACTGCTCTTGCAAATCAAATCTATGCTGCTGGATTTCCCTGGCCCTCTGCCAGCAATTAGTTTGGCCCAGGGTGTCAGTCAGAAATTATTTTAGTTTTGCCCCAAAGATACAGGGGCTTAGGGCATTCATCCAGTGTCAGGTAATGAGAGATGCAAGCCCAGGGGCTGGAGTTGTTACTGAGGGCAATGTATTTTAAAGGGATTCTCAAATGCACAAATGTAGTAAAACTTTGTGGGGTTCATCTGGTCACTGACCTGCTGCTTTCATTATTCTTCAGCTTGAAAAGGCCATGCTTTTAGAGTGGAATTACCTAGTAAAACCTGAAAGGGTGAAAGAAATTGTGACAAGGGCCAGAGTTTTTCATCACCTTTGTCAAAAGATATATTTGAAGTAAAATCTGCTTTTAATCTGTGCTTTCATTCCCTGGCCCACTCCTGTGAATTCTCATAACTAAAACTTCCACAAATGCTACAGATTGCCTCTAAGAGATGTTAGGAATCAGAAGTTTAAAAATTTATAATAGTAGATTAAGGGATTATGTGTTAAAAACTAGAAGTGTCTCTTGTGGTGTAGATTCTGCTGTTGCTTGTGCTCACTGCTGTTAGAAAAAAATACAAATAAAGAAGATTAAAAATAAGATTGGACCACAGAAAGAACTGCTTTTAAAATTATGTTAAGTAAACACAGGACCTGAAAAGCTGTGTTGAGGTACTATTTATTCTCTGTCTGCTCCTTCTAGTAAAAATAGCCTTCCTGTCATTGTTAAACCTTTAATTTCACAACTTCTGAAAAGCAAAGTGGGGTTGGATGAAAAGAAGCATATCCATAAAAATTATCAGAAGGCAACATGCAAAGGTGGGAGGAATTCTGTCGATTTTGTGCAGTCCTTTCTTTAAAAAGGTTTTTCCCTCCTCTGCACTGTCTGAACAGGCCAGAAGTGGTAAGAGTGAATAAGCAAATTTCATCTCAGGGTGCATTTGCTCTGAACAGTTTTGGTTCTGTCGTGGGTTTCTTAATGCCTTATTGAGAGGTAGGATTTCACACAGTAGTGAAATTCTTTTGGTAAATCCACATTAGAAAATGAAGAGCAAATGTGAGGAAATTTGGCAAATGTTTCTATATACTTTTTGAAAGTAAAAGAATGTAATCTGGTCAAGCTTTCTTCAGGCTGTCCTCTGCATCACCTATTAAAACAGAAACAGCTTTTTGTGCTGATTTATGTGGTTTGACCAGAGTCCCTGGATCTCCAGTTTCTGTGTGCTGGGTTTCTGGGCTGTAACACCAGGATGTTATAACCTGAAGCCCTGCCTAGATGGTCAGGAGGCTCACACCAGTGTCCCTCATGCTCAGTCTCCCTTTCCTGAGCACTGGAGACAGCAGGAAGACATTTCTCCAGTTGCTTAGAAACACTCCTAGTGCTCTCAAAGTACACTCAGTAAAATTCAGAGAAGGTGAAATCACACCCCAGTGTTTTTATCCTCCCTCCCCCAGCTTCTGGGGTAGTTTGTCAGCAAGTATTAGACAACAAATAATTAGTGAACCCCTTCACATACTGCACCCAAGCTGCTTGTCTTTGGATCTTTTGTAAATCCTGTAGGAGTGGACAAGGATCTTTGTGTTGGGGTTCATAAAGAACATCCCAAGTCTCCTGCAGGGCTTTCAGGTTTCATGCTTTATCTTCACTCCCTACACTGGGGGTGCTTTCTTGGTAATGTTCTAATTCATCTCCTGACCTTGCACCCTAAGAAGTCTCTAATATTCTGGGGGAATCTACCTTCTGTCAGCAAATTCCTAGAGGCTCAGTTAGGTGCAGGTGTGGTGGTCAATAGCCTGCTGGCAACTTGTCTCTAAGTGACATGCTTAAGGCAAGGGTTCCTTCATGGTGCTCATTTCTCCTGGCTTATTGACTCTTATTCTTACCTGCTTCAAAATGTGTCTCCCATAGAGATGCTTTCTGCTTTGGCTCACAGCATTCTGTCACAACAGACAGTGCTGGAAGGGCTCAAACAACACATGGACAAAGGATAGTAGCCAAATACAAATGGTCTTAAGCCTGCAGTAAGATGTAATTACTTTTAAAGCATGTAAAAGTCAAGTTTGCCCTTTTAATAGGAGAGGAAATGCCATGTGCTTATACAGAAGCTAAGAGAAGTTACATGTCCCTGTGCCCTGGCCCTGTAACCCAGCATGGCTGTGGCTGCACAGCATGGCAGATGTCCTCCCCAAAGTGCTTGCAGCACACTACAGCTTCCTTTTGGCTTAGGCAGCCAGAAGGTGTTTTTCCTGCAGAAATCATAGCAGAAAAAAGAATAGGGTTGTGCTGCTCCTGGCATCAGTCTGGACGTGTTCAGGTTCTGCACTCAAAGGTAGGAGCTGCAAGATACTGTCAGGCTTTGCAGATGTCTAGGGTAGGTTTATTAATGTCTGATTAGTGACCCCTGTTGACAGCCACCAGTACCTTTATCCCAGGGTGTTCCTGTTAGAGGGGATGGCTCCATGAGAAAAACAGGGCTGCTTTTCATCTTGGAAAGGCAGAAGCAAATCTTGGCACCGAGAGCCTGGTCCAGAGGCCACTGAAGCAATTTGGAGCTGTCTTATTACCCTGCAGATCGGGCCTCAGTTCCGTGCTTCCCAGCCCCTTTTCCCATTAAAGGGATGCTCTGGAGCCTGGGACATCATCCCAGCTCTGCAGCACAGCAGATTAACCCTGGCACCTCAGGCTGAGAGCTTGGGAAAAGTTCTGCTGCAAGAGGACTCCTGGAGTGATTATGTATGTTTGCAGCTGCCTGAACTCTGCTCTTGTCAATGCTAACTGGAGGAGATGGATAGCTTCTTCCATCTTCTGTGCTCTCAGCTCACAGCTCTCAAGTCTTATTAAAAAAAAATAAATTCATTTTTAAAATGAAAACACCAGCTAAACTATTTTGGGCAGTCAGAAGAGCATGGTCTCCCCTCTTTCTGGGTTCTTATTCACAGCTGTGCTCTGGGAGAGCCCAGCAAGACACAGACTATCACAGCTGGATCATTGCCTCATGTCTAAAAAACTGAGAAGTGTGAATAGCCTTTAGATAACCAGCTGCTTTTGCACACCTTTAACTTGCTTTGGACCCAAATTTTGAATGTCTTGAGAGTTTGTCTGCTGTGCAGAACAATGTGGCTTGGATGTTTTTACTGTTGCTAGAATTTTGCAAGGCTGGCATTCTGAAAAATCAGATTGTAGTGCAGGAACTTACCAGAGCCTCCAGTTGAGTTTCTGTATAGATTCTTTTTTTCTTTTTTTTTCCTTTTTTTCTTTTCACCTCCCCTGTTGCCACATTCCTGTCATTCACTGTAGCTTTCTGACATTGGCCCAGTTAAAGGTGTACTTATTACTGGACAGAAAAGTGCTCATTCTAGGCCCAAACTCAAATGGAAGTTTTCTGCCTTTACTGAGGACAGCAGCAGATGGCTTGATACCTGCTTGATAAGGAGATGGTGATTTGCAGCCAAAAGAAATAGGAGCTGAATCTGAAGGGCAAGCCAAATCTGAGAACACATAATGCCACATAACGTGCCCAAGAAGTTGTTGTTTCTTCTGAAAATTTACCAGAAGGTTTTCTCTTTCCTTTAGCTGTCTCTTTTAGCCAGATTACAAGGTAGAGTTCATATTCATCTTTACTGCTTTGTAAATTATGGGAAAAGATATGTTTAGGCATATGTTTAGGTTTGGTTTTGTGGGTTTTTTTCAAGATAGGAAAGGACCTTGAATTTGGCCTCCAATGTTTTAGACATCTGAGTCCTGTGTGAAAGACCTGCAAAAATAAAACCTGAGTGGTTTAACTGGGACCATTTGATAGCCAGACTAACTTCACAGCCTAAACTTGAGTATGGTAAACTCACATGGGAAAGGCATCCTTATTACTTATGTTCCTCATGAAGGGAGGGCAGGGTGTTGTTTGGTTTTACTCTGTGCTGAGACAACTCAAGGAAAACCCTTTCATGGCTTTATTTTGCAGTTCTGTAAACAGAGAGACAAGGTTGTGTTTGTGGGTGTAGCAGCTGTTGGGTTGTTTTTTTTTCCAAATAAAAGTCAACAATTAAAGAACTGGCTCATCTAGAAGACAAACATTTACTTTTGGTTTCAGCTAGCACTCAGAAGTCTGTTTATCAATAGAGTATTTCTACAACAATTGTTTATCTCTTTTTTTTGCCCCAATGGCACTAACATTCTTCTGAGTGCAGATTGCAATGCATCTCAGGTTGCTCAAACTACAGAGCAAGTGACATGTAGGTTTGCATCCTATTTATCTGCTGTAACCTTTCTGCCTGGTCTCATCACCCCAAGGAGATGCTGTGTTTTGCTGGGGTGGGAGCATTACCCAAACCTTGCTGGCTAAAGAGTTCTTCCAGATACTTTATCATTCTAAAAAGCACACCCAGTTTGCCTCCATGTCATGAATTTTAATGTGGTTCTTGGTTTGAGGGGTTACAGTGTAATCAAAACCTTAGGATTAGATCAGTAATTAGATTAATGGCATCTTTATGCTTCCTGTAGATTTCTTCTTTAATCATCTTGGCCAGGAGATTAATAAAGTTGTTGGGCTTAACAGGTTTGGCCATTGAGGCAACAACAGATCAGAGTGGCAAAAGCTTGGAATTTTAGTTAGTCTGAGGAAAACGTTGTCAGGAGATGTTATTTACCTTTCTGCACAAGCATTTGCATTCTTTTTCTCTGTGAAATACCTTACTTCTTTGTTGAAGCATGCTTTCATTGCATGATAATTATTTGAAGTGATCCAAGCCTCATATATCCCTTCAATTTTCACTAGTTTACCCACTTATTCATATGTTCAATGTTGAGCCTGTTTTGTTTGTTTTTTTTAAAAAAACTGTTGGTAACCTTCTAAATGTGAATGCATGTGGTAGTGTCTCTCACAGGGTGAAGACAAGCTGAAATTACCTTTCACTGACAGGAGTTACCCCTTCTCAGCTCAGCACAGGTTATATATCCCAGCAATAGAGATGATGTAAATAGCAGTGTTTGCAAACGTATCAGCAAACATTGTGGGGTGAAATGGTGAGAAAGTTGAGGATGGAGGCAGCAAGAAAGGGCAAATCTGCATGTTTTGACCCCCCAGCCCCAATGTCATGCTAGGAGGGCTTGGCAGCTTTGGATGAGGTACACAGTCAATGCTTCCACAAAAGCCAAAAGTTGGGGGTTTTTTGTTTGGGTTTTTTTTCCCCCCATGATTTACAGACACTCTGAAACACCAGCCAGGCTTTTTATACCTGAGGTGCTCAGAAAGGGCTGTGGTCTGTGCCACGTTGAAAGAAACCTTTGGGGCCAGCATGCAATTCAATTGCAGTTATTAATTGTTGCACAGGGCTGTTAAAATCCTTTCTGAATTCTACTGCATCTATTGATTCATGGAGCTTTCTGGACATTGGAATTTAACTCTGCCTTGCCACAGAAACATACATCTTGCCAATTATAGCCAGCACCAACATCTGGCTGCCCAGAAAGCCTGTTACAGTAGAACAGATTGAGGTTCTCCTTAGGAAGATTTGTTTTTTCTTAAAGAGTACAGTAGTAATATATGTGCTGTGGCTAAGAAGGCAGCAAATGGATTTGCCAAAGAGCTGTGACAAGTCACTAGAGTAGGTTCCTAGAGTAGAGTAGGTTCCTCACTAAGAGTAGGCTCCAAAGTGTAACAAGAGGAAGAACTTACTAAAGACCCATGCCAGATAACCTAGTCCCTGATAAGAGCTCATGGCAGCAAGGGAAGGACACAGCATGGGTATTGGAGGCAAAAATCTCCCAGTGCAGGGATATTTTCTGGTCCTCTGCATATTTCATCCTCTCTAGTTTACTGGCTTCAGAGGAATCCATTATTTCCCTTTGCAAGCCATTCCCTGTGCTAATCGTGTTGTGTGGGTTGTGCATCTCAGTGCTCTTGGATTTAGGTGAAGTAGCAGACAATTTATTTTGCTGACTTAGTGGCTATTCCTTGTATTGCACTGTCTGCACTGCTTCCTCCTTAATTGTGTTCACCTTGCATTTCCAAGAAGTGGCAGAAAGGACTGTTTTCAGGTGCAAATACTGGGAGATCAGGATTCATCATTTAGGGAAGAAGTAGCCAAGGGAGAAGGAGAGCAGAAGGGTTTGAGTAGGAGTGGAACAACTCATTCCCAATAGTTGGCATTGCCACGGGGAATAAAATTACACTCTAATGGCACGAGTGCTGCCTGTAGCTTTTCATCACCAGGAGATGATCAGCTCCCAGCTCACCACAACTTCCCAGTGCACTGACTGGGGACCCAGAGCTTTGAGAAGCCTGAGCATCCCAAGTATGGTCCATTTCCTGCTCCATTAGGAAGCTGCTCATCAGCATGGTGGTGACACTGCTGTCACAGCAGTACCCACTGTCCTTTTGATGGTCTAGGTCCCCAGTGCTGATCCTGGGCCTCAAGTGCTCCCCAGTCACAGCTCTTTTCTTAATTCCTCCTTTGGAACACCAAGCATTCCAGTTTCACATCTGAGCTTAGCAGTTCTATCAGGTTGGTAGAAATTCAAAAGAAGCTGTTCAGCCAGCTTTGCAGGCCCCTCACAGACAAGGAGGTCACCATCAGATCCATGTGCCAATTACAGAAATCAGGTATTTTCACAGGGTGTCCTTTGTCCTTGCACAGAGTGTCACCCCGGTGAGGCTGCGTGCCACTCAGCCTTGCAAAGCCCACTCTGGTCTTTCCCTTTGGGATATTCCGTGTCATTCATCCTTTGTTCTCTGCAACGTGAGGAAAAAATGAAGAGGGGGCTCAACTGGGCGTGGAATTGCATTAATTATAGAAGCAATTTAGAGGGTTTCCACAGGAGCTCTCTGGTGGGAACAGGTTTGTGATGCTCCAGAGGGAACAGAGCGGCATGGGCGGGTGTGGCTGAAATGAGTGGCTGATCCAGGATGTGCTAAAAATAAAGACATCACAGCAGACACTGTAGTGACCCTTTCCTGAATTACACAATTAGTCATGTTGCTGGAGATACGTTTGGATCACAAATATAGAGCAGAAGAACTATGATTTTACTAATTGCTGCAGCACATTGCAGAAAAGAGCTACGGACTGACCCGGGCTCAGCTTCCCTTCTGGCTGTTTGGTATCTGCCCTGCCCAAACACACTCCTTCCTGGGAAACAAAAATAGGCTTGTGAATCCCATGGTAAGGAAAAAGAATTGTAAGCACATACCTGGAGAAGGATGTAGTTTTCTCTCTGCTTTCTGGGTGGGGGGGACTTACACCAACGCTCCCATTCCTCCCTGTGCCAGGGGAAGGGGTGCTCCTTTCTTTTTCTTGTTCTACTCAGCAACACACACTACTTAAAAAGCTCTTTCCTATATAACACTGCACCCATTAAAGGAATTTTCAAATTCAATTAGCGTGACTAAGACAAGGAGGGGGGGTTGGCAGTTTATTTTTTGTACTATAAAATAATCTTCAATAACTCCTACCTTTTATCTTACAGACAAATATATTACCATCAAAGAGTGACAATCTGGTGGCTTAAATAGCTTTAAAGGGTTTAATTAAAAGCTATTACATAGGTTTAACAGGTTTAAATAAAGAGAAGCCCAGAGCTTGGAGCTTTTGTCCAAGGCAGACTGGAGTGCTGATGAGCATGCTGAGTGCGTTTATTATTTTATGGAGTGCAAATAATGTGCTCATCCCTCTGTGGTACACAGTAATGAAGATATCCACCAAGCTTCATGTAGGAGCAGAGTGTGCACTGAGAAACCTTGTGATTAAAAACCCTTGATAGGGAGTTTGCATTTCTTCTTCAATTAAAGAACCCATTAAGCTGGCTGCACGGCGCTCGGATTTCTATGCCCACACGTGCAGAGAGGAGGCTCCTGCTGTGCTTGGGTTGTTTCAGATACTCAATAGAGCACAGGGGAACTCGCCCAACTCTCCTCATTCCTGTTCTCATTGAGAAGGAGCCCTCAGCAACCCACAGCCCTCTTTGCTGAGGCCAGTCCTGGGCAGCTGCTTTTTCAGATTTTCTCTGTGGGGTGGCTCCCTGGGCAGGAGCTCTTTGCTGGGTGCTGTCAGCAGGCTTTGTGGTTGCCTGGGGAATTAGTAGTCCCTGGCAGCTCTCTGCTAGTCCTTGGCATTGGGTCATGCTAGCCACACACCTGGGGGAGCAGGAGGAGCACTGGGGCAGTGCTGGCACTGAGGCTGAGTTTCCTGCCTTCTCCCCCTGCTTTGCTGGAGAAATTGCAGCAGTTCCCTCCCTTTCCTTCCTCGTCTCAGCTCTTGCTACCCCGGGTATCTCCATCCCTCCTGGTGTGTACTTCCTCTGAGGAACCCAGCTCCCACATGGTCCCAGTTGCTGTTGTTAGGGTTAGGTTTCAATACCCAAGCCATGCAGGAGCCCCTTTGACCCTGTCTCCCAGCTACAGGGCTCTGCACCTATCTCTCCCTTCCTTGCCATCTTCCTGTCTCCTTTTTTCAGGTGCTTTTGCTTTCTGCAGGGAGGGTTCTGTGCCATTCTGACCCAGGAGCTTCTTCCTGCCTTGGTGCATTCCCCCCTGCTCCTGTCCCTGTGTCTTCCCCCTCTTTCAGAGCAGGTTGTCTCTGTCCTGTGTGTCACCAGCCTGCAAAGCAGGACCTGGAGCTACGGTGGGAAGCTGAGATTTATTGTAAGCTCTCGACACGCAGGATTTGTATAGTACATGTTTGGTTTGTTGCTGAAGAGAGGCATGACTGAAAGGAAGGCAACAGCTTGGCAAACTGGAGGTGGTTTCCCACCTCCTTAGGCAGTGGGAGTTCTAGGCTTCCTGCTGGTTGGCATCAGGCAGCAAAGAACACAGCCTCCCTCCTGCCTGCTGGTTTTGAACACTGCCTGGAGTAGCTGACTACGTCTAAAGGGGGTTCACCTTCAACATGAGCTGTGTTCACTTGGTTCAGGGCCCACAAGTCCTTCTGGTAAGATATCCCTGACAGAGAAAATCCTGAGGAGAAAAAGGGTTTACACATGTCCTGCATGTAAGGCTCCATGCAGGAGCCTTGTGAGACCAGGCTGGGAAAAGGCTTTGCAGTTCTGAGTGGTGATGATACTGCAGTGGCACTGATCCAACCTGTCCTTTCACCAGAGAGTGAATATCTGTGTGCAGAAACTACTGCAGGCAGCTCTGGATGTATGTGTGAGCTGTGCTGTGCCTTGGGGATTGCTTTAGCACACAGAGCAAACACAAAGCCAGGAAGGTTGTGTGTTTTTCTTTGAGTTTGCGTCGAATTAATGAAGTTTTCAGAGGGCTTTGTTAAATTTAACAGGCTTTGCTGCACACTGCTTGCAGTTCCAGCTGTTCACTGGATCATGGGAACCACAGAACCTTGAATTCCCACTTGCAGAGTCTGGGTCAGTCATTTTTAGCCAGCCAGCAACTCACCTGTGGCTATAATTCAGCACCATTTGATTTTTGGGAAGTTTCGTGCAACAGTTTCAGTCTTAAAATGCTTCAGATGAAACTGAAAGTACTGCAGGTACAACTGTTCCTAAGATTTATCCAAGCAGTATGGATAAATCCCTCTGGTCTTAGAAACATTCCTGTCCTAAAGTTGCAGATTTCCTGGCGATCCCTTTCTTTTGTTGTTTGGTAGCTCTTACTCATGTAATTAGAATGGGGGTGGGGAGGAAGGGGAAAGGCTGGATCTATTAGAAATAAAATATGCTGTAGAAATGCAGAGGAAGAAGTGAAAAAACAATAGTTACCCAAAACGAATCCCATTCCTTGCTCTGCCCTCTTGTTACAGCTTTCTGCAGGATTTTCAGAGGGCTGATTTTGCACTGAGCACATGCTCCAGAAAAAGCAAACTAGTGCGAAAACTGAGAGCTGTTGCAAGTGCAAATCATACAGCTTGGATCCCTATTATTCTTCTGGAAGATCCAAATGGTAAAAACTGCAGATGCAGTTGAGATCTTGACCTGCAGATCTCTCTGTTCCTTCTTTAACTCCATTAGTGCTGGTGTGTGATGCCAGTGTGTGTGTTGTGGCTTTTAGATCTCTAGTGAATAAGAACAGACTGTTATTCCTCTTTTAGTGAGTGACAAATGGGACACAAGGAGTGTCTGCATGGCAAAAAACATAGAAATCCCCAGCATAGGTGCTGCAGACATGCAGGTGGTTGGGTAGATCCTTGGAGAACTGTCCTTCTCCTTACAAATCAGACAGAAGGATGGGTGGCAGCTACTTTAAAGTTATTTATATATGTTTCTTGGCAGAACGTTATCCCGAAGCTGTGCCACAGCCTGAGCCCAGGTTTCCCAAACACTCCTTCTAGCAATCTGCCTCCTCCCTTTCAGCTGGAAGTGCAACCTGGGCCTCTGGCACAACATTACTGAGGAGGAAAGCCCAAAAAGCACCTAAATGCTGAACCTCACCAGGTGGAAGGCCTATTTCTACACAGGGAATTAAACCTTAAGTTTGATCCCTAAATGAATGTGTTTAGGTGTACTTGATTTCTGTCTGGAGGACTTGACTAAGGCTTGAGCAGTGTCCAAAACTTGTTTCTGCTCTCTGCACAAGGGAGTGATGTTTGAGCAGGGATTGGTTTATGGGAGGTGAGCTGCTCATCCAGACAACCCTTTTTTCTTCTTTTGTTGGTGGATGTGAGACATTTTACATAAGAAGGCATTATGAAAGAAGAAAGACATTCATCTCAAGGCTTAGAGCAGAAGGTCAGGGAAGAAAGATGGGCAAGGACTATAAAAAAAGTAATCAGAGAAGCAAGAGAATTAGACAGGGCCTGGGGAAAGATCAGGTAGGAGAGTGAAGAGATGAAGCAGCAATAAATGAAAATGAAAGAGAAAACATCACGGGCAGCAGAGCTCCAAGGTAAGAGTAAACAGATTGTGTACACTGCCAGGCAGCAGCTATTTGTTTGGAACTCTGAGGATATCAGTGCCAGCTTTTCTCACAAGCACAGCTATAACTTTCTGCAGAGAGGACAAAATGTCAGATGAAGCGTGCAGTCTTCCCAGGGCTGCTGCTGGAGCAGCTGTTGCAGGAGTTTCTTTCATGGTCGTGAGGACTGACAGAATTATCACTTGGATCCTGGGAGCAGATCACAATTTATTTCTGGTGGTGTGGGAAGACAGAGAGCAAGAAAGCAACTTTGACTTCTTCATGACTTGTGTGTTATTGCAAAGGCTGAGGGTCACACAGACAAACATAATATAGAAAAAAAAGTAATATACCAATGCCACCTGTAGGTTCTGCTTTATGGCTTTGAAGCAGGGAATTAATCTGTACAGCTTTCCTCAGAACAACGCTTTGGTAATTGCTGCCAGCAAAGGTTGTAGTCCAGGTTTGCTCTCTCTGTTCCCCATCATGCTCAGGACATAATGAGAAGCTGATTCCTTTGTCTGTACTGCAGCCCCTCATCTACTTGAGTGCTGCTATCATGTCTTCTCTTAACCTTTCCCTCTCTGGGCTAAACAAATGCAATTTTTGCACTTTTTCCTCCTGAGAGGTCATTTGGGGTTTTTTTCTAGGCTTCTGATCACTTTTATGGTTTCCCATTAAGCCCTGCTCCACATATGTGTACATGTAAGTGTACATATACACATACACATGTACATATACAGATATGAAACTGGGCCAGCACATGTTGTGATGAAGCCCTGTGGCAGCCCAAGAGAGTGTTGCTCAGTGGGAAGGGCAACAATCCAGCTGAGGCCCATCAGAAATGCCAGTAAGGAGGCCAAGAACCTTACACTGCTTGAAGAGGTGCTGTGAGGCTTCACCTGACTCATCCTCACTATGTGCCTGCAGAGCTCCTGCAGCTGTGTGAGGGATGAATTTTTTTCCCTGTTAGTCCTGAGACTCTGTAGGGCCTCGGGTGGTGCTGGTGAAATGTTCACTGGAGCACAGGATGCTGAGCAAAGGGAAAAAAGCTGCCTGTTCTGTCCTGTAGCCAGGAAAAGAGAGCACACCAGCAGGAATGGCCATGGATGGAGTCAGAGCAGAACACTGCCATGCTGGCCTGGCTGGTGTTACAGCATGCTAATGCAGCCTGGCAGGATGGCACACTCCCACCCTGAGAGCTCTGGGGAACTCATCTGTGTCTCTTGCCTCCCCTATGCAGTCCCAGAGCTTCCTCCCCAAATGTACCCCTCCTTGTCTCACAGCAGTGTGAAAAGCCACCGCTTGTGACTCATTGGGGCGTAGTGAAATGAGGCAACCAGGTGCCACTAATTGCCAGGGAGTGAGCATGAGCTTGTGTCAAGCCCACCTGTGCCTAATTAGGGCGGGCCCCCACTGTGCATGAGCAGGACCAGGGGGCCAATAAAAGGTGAGGCCTGAGACACAAGCTCATGCTCACTCCCTGGCAATTAGTGGCACCTGGTTGCCTCATTTCCCGACATCGGGGTCTCTTCACCCCCTTTGGTTCTTTTAGTAGAAAAGTCTGGACACCCAAGAACTAAGACTGAAAGTCTTATTTGAAGCCAAAGCTCTCGTTGAGTTATGCTGCTCCAACTGTTCAGCACAGCCAGAACACATAGAAATTATTTTGCTTTTAGTTTGGTGGAGGGTTTTTTTGGGCCCAGTTTATTTCCTTTGCATTAGACACTTGTACCTACTGACTTGACACAGGGTCTTTAAGAGTGGCACAATTTACTTGGAGTGGTAAATTCCCAACATCTGGAGCACTGCCTTGAGACCAGGGAGGAAAGTCAGTCATCACTCAACTTGGTGCTTCCTCATCTATGTTCTGTGGATTCTCCTCTTCCCCTTATGTGGAAGGATCAGAGAGATGCTCAGAACTCTTCCTGAAGTGCTTGTACTATCCAAGGAGCTAATACAGTGTTGTTCCTCCAAGGCAGGTGAATGGGTGCTTGCTCTTGCAGCCTGTTATTTTAGCTAATCCTCCCCTCTGAAGACCCAGACAAACTGTGGTTATACTCCAGGAGAGGAGGAGATAGCAAAAAACCTTAAATTGCTCTAGATTTTTTTCCCAATCTAGTCTTGGAGGCACTACTTTGTGTTGGAAAACAACCCACAGCTGCCCATCACAGCAGTGAGGTCAAAGCTAAGAGATTTAGGATACAGCTTGAAATGGTTCCAAGCAGAGCTGTATGATTTAGTTGCTTCTAAGAGACTGCTGAACTTGATTTTCCAGGTAGGTCCTTACTGCTCTCTGCCTAAAATGCTTGTGTAGTGCTAAGTAGATCTGGAAGGTGGCTGAAGTAATATAATTCTTTTTGTGTTTATTTCAGAAGATGATGCTCCAGACAGTGTCCTCCCAGCAGCCACTTCTGCATCAGCATCAAAACCTGGTAAGAGTTCAAATTCACTGTTATCTGGTACTCTGAAGCTCCCATTGCCTTTTTAGCTTTCAGGTTTTCCCAGGTTCAGGAAGAAATTAGGTGAATTGTTTCATGTCAGGTGATTGTAGGGCAATGTATTTCCCTGGAACTCTTATAATAAAAGTGTGGAGAAGAAAGGATTAAGCTATCTTAGTAAGGAGACAGTTAATTTCAGCAGACTGCATTTCTTCTTTCAGGTAAAAAAGGCTGAAATTGTGAGTTCCTGTGTTCTCAAGGGATGGTTAAAGTGTGGTCAGATACTTGAAAATTAGCCAAGACTTGTAATTCAAGAGCTCATCAGACTGAGAATAATTTAGGCAACAGCATCTCTTGAGGGACTGGGCAGCAGGGAGCAGCTGACTTAATGTGTGTAGGGTGATGGGAGAGGACATGGACTTTAAGAACAAAAAATCATCAATATATGCCAATCTGGGGCCATAATTTGTAGGGAAAAATAGATGTAGGTAAAGCTGGTACTTGCAGAAATGCTGCTGGTAACTTCTTGAAACTACTGAGGTCAAGGTTCACTTTTGGGGGCAATGGGGAGGCATCAATATCCAAAGCTGCATTCTCTCTTTTGTCTGGGAGTTGTTGTTACTTGATCCAACTTGAAGTCATTAAAATTATGGAGACTTAACACAGAAAATATCTGCTTCATATGATTAAAGTCTGTGATTCTTGTTTACATCTTTGACTGGCATACTCAGTTCTCTTTGTTTTGTGGCTTTGTAGTTATGAGAAATCAACATTGACCATTTATCATTCATGTGAGCTAAGTATCTGCTCCTCTGTTAGGATGAATATTGAAAGCCACTGCATTTAATAAGTGATGAGAGGAGGAAACTTGGACACAGGATTATATTTTTTGATAACTAGAGACATTAACGAGTCTGTTTTGGAGCTGAAAGCACTGAGATTATAATGATGTATGAACTTGAAATGCTATTAATGGAGGTGAACAAAATGCAGCCAGGTGAAGTATGCATATGTTATGTTTATTAGAGCAGAAGAATTGGTCCATTTCAAACTGTGTTGCAGTTCTTTTATGTTTCAAAAACCTGATGTTCATGTTTGTTTCAAAGACATTTAATGAAGGACCGACATCTCACAGTGAATGAGCTCTTGAAATGTTTCACTGAAGTTTCTCTTTCAGCTTTTTGTCACGGAAGGGAAAAGAGTATTGTTATTTATGCCTGTGAGAAAAATATCAAAGCCCAGTGTGAGATTAAACACCTCAGAGGTGTGGAACAAGCACACAAGAAGGTCCATTCTTTGAGGCACTGCTGTTCCAGGTGAACAGCCAGCAAATGAGAATGAGGAAGAGAGTATCATAGAATGGTTTGGAAAGAACCTCAAAGACCATCTAGTTCTCATCCCTTCTCCTATTAAAAGGGTATGTGGCAAAGTGCTGGTCCAATCTGGCAGCCTGGTGACCCCATCCATTCCTGCCAGGTTCCCTTTCCCTCTCCCCTTCCCTTGGCAGCCATTCCAAGCACCTCTGTTTCACTCCCAGAGGGCAGAGACCTCTTCCTTAGGGATGGCTGGAAGGTGCAGCTGCTCCCTTCCAGGGGCCAACTTGTGGATTGTCCACAGGCCAAACCTTCCCCCCAACACCAACCACAGGAACATGGAATCCTCTTTAAAACTGTGTAGGTGAGGAAGCTCCCTAAGGGGCAGGCTTTAACATAAATTCACTGCTTTTGTGAGAGAGGGCAGCCAGAGGTGTGAGATGTTTCTTTAGGCATGACAAAATAAATCAATAAAGATGTGAATACCTTCCTTGCAGTAACAGAAAGTGTGAAAGCAGCAGATTCCCAAGCAACAACATTGGAAGCATCAGTGCTGACAACAACTGCCACCAGAACTACAGTGGAACACACAAGCAGTAAGTTGAAGTTTCTTTGAGCTAATTGTTGGTGCTGTTCCAGCAGTCATTCAGGAAATGAAGCTTAAATTACACACTCTTTGATCATGTGAAATCAGTCAGGCAATAGCTGTGGTTTGTGTGTCTGCATCTGTCTGTATACAAAATAGAGAAAGTAATTGGAATGTCATTTCTTTATTAGCCTCCCTGCCTTCTCCACCTACAACTACACAGCAAATCACACAAGGTGCAACAACACAACCACCAACAAAAGTGGCCACTACAACAGCAGCAGCAGCAGCAGATCAAACAACAACAAGCAGTAAGTGATAACTTCATTGAGACATCTCTGGTCCATTGTATGCTGTGTTTCTGTAAAACCCTGCAGAGCAATAAAAGGGGGTCTAGAAGAGTAGTTTGGGTTATGGCTTTGGAGATTTGGGGAAGCAGAGATATTCATCCCACCATATTACATATCTTAAATGAACCTTGCCCTACAATCTGACACAAATAGTATTCCTTTGGTAGGCAGTGGGGGTGATCTGCAGTCATTACGTAGGATTTGAATCTCCCTCTAAGTGGGAGACATGTACTTGGAAGGGTTTTTCACTTTTTATTTTCTTCTGTGCTTTTGCTTTGCATTTTTTAAAAGAAACATTTCATTGAAAGTAAACTATTCAGTGTGATAATAGTGGTGTCAGAACAGCCCCCTTTATTTATTGTTTTCATATATACTACAATGCTGCAGTTAATTATTCTCCATATTACTGTGAGTCACAGTGCTGAAAGCAGAGGTGTGATACTTATTACCCTGCATCAGTCTTAGAAAATACCTCAGTCTTGGGATTGGATTCTAGAAACAAATAGTTTTTTAAAAAAAAGCCTAGTTATCCAACAAATAGTTGCATATATTTAATCAAGTCTAATAGCATCCAAAAGGAGCTCAGTTAACTTAAGGTGAAATTCCATCTCCCTTTTTTGTCTGTGAACCACAGTGTAAATGTTTGCTCAAGTCTTTTGCTGAACTGGAGCTTTGAAATACTACATTTGTTAAACTTAATTGACTCAAGCAATTAAAATAAGAATAATACTCCAGGTATTTAACTCAGCAGTCAGAGGTACACATGTTCTCACAGCTGATATTTAGAGCATACTGAACTGTGACAAATTGTTAGAACTTGACTTCTCTTCCTTGCCTAAAAAGAGACTCCTGTGAAACAGCCTGCATGCTTTCCCTGTGCAAATTTCTTCTTTAAAGCCACCCTGCATGGACCTGAGCCTAATAAGGGGCCTGGACAGCAATTAAATATTTCTGGTTACATCTTCTCCTGATGCAGCTCTCCCACTGTGCTTGCTATAGGGAGTAGTCTGACTGTATCCCCAAAATCTTTTGTGTTTTGGCCTGGCTTTTAAATGCCAGTATCAGTGAGGCACAGGACAAGGTCTGGCTGATGCAGAAGCTGCTGGAGTGACACTGAAGGCCACAGGGAATATTTTTGGGCTTGCATTTGTCACCCTCTGGGCCTGTCAAAAGCCTGAGGCATGGAGCATCACATCATTGATGTGATTCCTGGGCCTTCCTGGCCTGAGGGTACCAGAGCAGCACAGCCACCTGGAACTAAACCTTGGTGACAGGTAAAGCTCCCAGCAGGGGAAGGAAAGCTGACAAGTAGAGGCATTCCTGCCAGTGTGGCTTAGCTCTGGCCACTGGTTTGCACTCTTGCCTCAGAAGAATGGTGCTGGATGTAGGATGGACCTGGATGTGAGGTTTTCACCAGCACACTTCCCTTCTGTTCCTCTTGTGCTCTCTTGCCACCAGCCAGAGTTCAGTCCTTAGCTGCTTGGGTTGTGATTTCATGTTGAAAACCTTCATTTGGGCTAAAAACCAAACAAAACCAAACAAAACTTGTTATAAAGATGTTTCATAATCAAGCCTAAAAAAGGAGGGCTTATCTGCCTCTCACTCCCCTTTGTGAGCAGGAAAATTAAAAGAGACCTTGGGAACTGCCTTGCATTAAAATGTTTTATATTTTCTTTCAACATGAAGCAGTATTGGGAAAATCCATCCGTGAAAACTATTGTTAATGGGGTTTTTAAAAAAAAACCTGCCTTTGAGGAAAGACAGACCTTGGCTTCAGCACAGAGTGGGAGGATGGGGCACAAGGTTGTGGCTTTGGGAGAGGGCACAGGGGCTGTGCAGATACGTGGTGAGCCCTTGCAGAAAATCCACAGACCCCTCACCCATCCTGTATGGGACAGAGGCAGACTTGGCAGTGCCTTTGTGACACTCCAGAATTTACCTTTACTTCACCTGCTTTTTGGGGCAAAGCAGGTGCCTCTGTCATTTTGTGATGGAGCTTATTTCTTTCACTGCTTCAGCCCCTTCTAAAAGCTCCAGCAAATGATTGCATCCCCACAGCAGAGATGTGACAGGGCTTCCTGTCTCTGCTGCAATTTCTGTGGCTGCTGTCACCTTTTATTATAAATTCAGGAAAAGCCCCCAGTGCTCCACACACTATGAAATCATGCAAATGATTCTGTGAGTCTGTCCCTTTTTTTTTGTTAGCTCCCCAGTATTATTTTCTTGTGCAGTCCCTAAGTACAAACTCACCTGCTTTGCCCTCCTGCCCTGTTTTTGTATTGAGAGCCAGCAATCACACTGATCTCCTTGACTTTCTGATTTTCTTACATAAGAGACAAAACAAATAGCTCACATTTGGGCAAAAGAATTAACTCACTTGTGCAGTTGAGGCCCCAAAACAAGAACTTACATGGTGCCACGGAACAGCAGCTTGCACCTGCACTCCAGATTTCATATCCTGAGGTGCTTGGAGACACTTTCAAAAAGAGAATGAAATGAAATGCAACAAAAGATTAGGTTCTTCCTGCCTTGGATACAGAGCAAGCATCTTATGCAAGGTCAGTGCTCAAGGTGTTAAATCATGGGTGGATTTCTGGCTGTTTTACTCCTAATTGATCTCATGCTACTCTCCTGCATGCTGAGACATCGCAGGGCAATGAAACCTGAAGTGTTAAAAAGTGAGAAAAGGAGAGAGTGGGAGAGATACCTTTTCTCTTTTTATTGTATTCCTGGTAATTTAGAAGGAAGTTTTACTTCAGTAAAACTATCAGACAAGGGTTGTGGTAATATGTATTGCTCAGTTGTCCTCAGGTTGTTGCTGCATGCTGTAGGTAATACACTGAGTGTATTTGGCTGCTGAGACAGGTTGGGCAGAGAGATGCTTTAAAACACATTTTAAAATACTTGGGGTTTTTAGCTTTACAGAAGTGTAAAGCTGGCAGACAGCAGATGCAGGCAGCCATGGGTGTCCACACAAAAACTGAGATCTGCTTGGTTACCTCCCTAGCCAATTCCTCTTCCTCTGAATGGGCATTAAGTTGCATGGGTTTTGCTACACTGGGATTTTTCAAAGTTTTCACAAATGCATTTGCTAATGGAAATAGTTTCCTAAGCTGCTGGTTTCAGGGGCTAGGCCTGTATGTGTGTTTGTGTGAGATAGCAGCTCAAGGGAGGAGGTGTAGTTTTCCACATTACAAAGCCCTGTGCTGCCATTTTAAGATGGTTTGGGTGCAGTTCCTTCTATCCTGGAAAGTAAGGTTTTAGCACACGTACAGATATCTATATTCTTTGTAGTGCATGGAGCTTATGCAGAGTATTTTCTGCTTGCTTGAAGCATTTCATGATGTCAAAGCCAGTTAGGTAACAGCCTGCTACAAAGAAAATTTAGAGTTCTGTTGGGAAATGCCAAAATATATGTGAATTATACATAGGTTAAGTAGAAAATCATGCCAAGATCAAGTAAGATCAACTGGATTTCAGCTGCTTGAAGAAAATGAAGGGTTGCAGAGCACAAAGAGGAAGGGAATACCTGAGGCTCAGAGCTTTGCAGAGAGGCTTCAGCTTCCCCGTTGTTGATTATCCCTTTGACAAACCCATGTTAACATGCCATCATTTACCTTATCAAAATATCAGCAAGGAAGGCTGCCTCACCACCAGGGAGTTCTGCTGCTGCAGCAACCAGCTCCATCGGGACAGCTTTTCTGCAGTCTTTACTCCTTTCCCTTTTTTATTGATGCTAAGCTCTTGACAACAAACCCATTAACCCAGGATGCTTCTCTGCTGCTTTTCTGTGAGCCCGGGCCTTCCCCTGCCAGGCAGGCAGAAATCTGTGCTGCAGCTGGCTGAGCCAGGGCCTGATGTGATGGATGGCTGCAGGGATGTGTCAGTGGGGACAACAGGACTGGGGTCACTGGGTACCCGGGCAGGGTCCCCCCAGCAGCTCCCACACGGAGCAGGGGCCCTGCAGGAAGGACCTTGTGCTGCCTCCTCCTGTGTCGAGTGGCATTAAACCTTGCACAGAGGGTGAGTTATGGGATTTACCAAAAAGGCAGGTTTCTAGCACTGTGCTGCTGCTGCATCCCTGAGCAGGGGCTGGTAAGGATGCCTCTGTTCCCATAGGCTTTGGGCTCGTGGAGCTGTTGGGTGTGTTGGTGGCGGAGGGGATGCTGTGTGCCAGGCAAAAGGCTTGGATGCTGCTGCAAACCTGCCATGGGTCAGCAGAGAATTGGGTTGCTAGGATTTCATCTTGTGCTACTACAGGGGAATTTAAGGAAACTTCCCCACCAGGTTGAGGGCTGTTTTTGTGTCTTGGTAGCAGCAAAAAACAGCACACAGACTTTTGCACCCCAGCACATTTACTTCACCGATCGCTGCCGGAGAGCAGAGAGCCTGTTCTGCAGTCTGCTGAAAGCAACGCAGCAAAAACCACACTCCAAGCCCTGGATAACAGCATGAGTCATACTCCGTGCTACCCCTGAGTTGTAGGAAGAATTTCATCCAGGATGAATTACCCAAAAAAAAAAAAAAAAAAAAGGAATGGAAATGCCAGCATCCCTCCCTCCCAATCCCCCCCGCCGAGGCGCATCCAGCGTGCCGCCCGCTTTCCCCAGCACAATCTGTTCTCACAGCTCCCCAGCACAAGAGGAGCACCCAGGGCTGGGCTGCTGCCAGGACTGATAGGATGCCTGGAACGTGTGATCCCCATGGGAAAGCAGCTCTCTGCAGGGTTAGGAGGCAACTGGCTGCCTCCTCTCTCCCACACACCTGATTGTTTGGCGGCGTTCCTGGAGCATGTTTGTGTTCAAGTGTCTCTGCACATGAAGGCTTGCTGCTGGTTTGCCTTGGGTTTTTCTTCTCCCATGCAAGCTCTTAGGAACTTCTGACAGGGGAGAAACAAGATGGTAGCTGTTGCTGTTATCAGCCCTTGTGTCTCAAAGAGGGAAGGAGGTTCTTGGGGTTGTGGGCTTTTTTATTGAATCCACCTCAGATTCAAATTCAGAATTTCAAATGGGAATCTGAGGCAACTGCAGGAAGAACCAGAAGTGGTAAAAATTAGCTTTTAAAGCTTCATTTAAAGCTTCTGTGATGAGAATGCAGGGATAATTAAAGTTCACAGATCCTTGCCTTACACTGTAGTAAAAAATTATGTAGAGAGGCTTCTTACTCTCATCTCTACTGCACATGAGGCTGCAGATTGCTGAGGTACAGTGATGAGGTTTCTGGATGGAGCTGACAGTGAAATTAGGCTTCTCATAGAGTCCCAGGGAAGCTTCAAAATATTTAAGCTTTTTTATCATAATTTTCACTATGGTTTCCTTCCAATGCCTTGCTCTTCAGAGTTACTGTCCCTGGCTGTTCACCTCCTCTCAGTTTCCAAAACTGTAGAGGTATCCCCTGACACCAGGGGCTCCAGCTCACTCATTCTTGGCTCAGTGACTTTTGAAGCTTGCCTCTCCACAGTATTGCACTGAATAAACCAAAGAGGAAGGGAAGGGCCCCACACAAAGGTTTGTGGCAACAGAACTTAGGGCGTGGGACCTTCTTCCTGAGATAAGGGCTCTCTGAGGGGTAAGCAGAGTGTATGAATAAAGCATGTGATGAAGCATTCCTCAACATTCACATGTTGTCTGTGCTCCTGTTGGCAGTCTTTTGACTGAAACTTGTCCTAAAGTTGTTTTAGTTTCCAGTGTTTGAAATTCACATGGAGAGGCACTGGAAGCAGTTTACCACTCAGTGGCATCTCTGATTTATATCAGAAAGGAGGTGTAAGGTTATTCTTGGGCACCCCTATGTTTTATTCAGGAGCTGTCTTGCCTTTTGTTATGCTGAGGTTAGAGCATAGAGGTAGGAATTATCAGCTGTGCTGAAGCATTTGGTGACCTTCAGTTCCAGAGGCAGTGCCCTGCCCCACTCTTTTGGAGTCACCCTGGGCTGGAAAACTTGTGACAGAGGTGGCCTTGGTTCTCTCTTGGCTGTGTGAGAACAGAAATGAGACACTTCCATTTTTTGTACCTTGATTTCTAGGGATATGTTCTTTCCTAGACCTTAACAGTGCAGATTGCAATAATTAACTCTGCACTTAATTAAAATCCCTAAAACTTTTTACAATATCACTTTATGTTGTGGTTGAAGCTTGCATTTTTTTTTTTTTCTGTTTTCATTTTTTTAAAAATGAAGGTTTAACATAGAGGGCAGTAAGGGAGCTTCTTTCTTTGTGTTGCTTTTGGTGCACAACTATCTAGCTAACCTGGGCTCCCAAGTCTGAGCTCTGGGCTGTCTTATTGCACAGCTGTGGGGCTGTTCCTCAGGCTGGGATGTGCTTTAAGGGTGCTTTGTCCTACAGCTCTGTAGGGCTGGTTCATGGCTGGACAAATGCTTACCAGAAGCTGTGGTGCTTTCTGACCTTGGGTCTCTTTTATCATGGTGGGGAGCATTTGTTAGGGGGTGGTCCAGAATCTAGGGCAATCTACAGGTGTACCTTACCTGCATGTCTGTCTCAGTTGCAGCTCCACAAGAAAATGGAACACAATTGACACCACAAAACAGGACTTTGGAGGCTCCATCTACCAAGGGATCGACTTTGTCTTCTACAACTTCTCTACAAAAAACCACTTCTACATCTGGGAGCTCAGGTAAGGCCTGAAAACACACACTCTGTTTTCCTACATGGGCAGTTCAAAAGATACAAGAAGGTTTTGAATCTCTTGTGCACTGTCCTAGAATAAGAGCCAGCTCCTTATTCATGCAGGGTACACTCTGTCTGTGTCACCTTGGTACAGAGCTGTGATGGGTGAACTCAAAACCGTTCAGTTGGGATACTCAGTGTTGTTGCAGGAGGAGATAAATTACAGAAGATAATAGCAACCATTATATATGCCATATGTGGTCAGTGTGTGGCACTGAGGAGGTCACTGAGATAAATTTTCTGACTGCAAAGCAGAGGAGACAAAGGAGAAAACTTGCAATCCCATTTTACATTTAAAATATGTCCCTAAAGCTTTACAACCTTCCTTGGGTCTCTGCAAAAATCATCATCTTACTCAGGTAACATTCCATTACTCACCCAGATGAGTTAAGCAGCTTATTCCAAATGGGTAACACCTTTAGACCACCCTTGCTCTCTTATTCTTTGCATCTGTTAAAGAAAATAATGCTTTGGTTCCCTCTAAGCAGATTTCTTCTCCTGCATGCAATAGCTCAGGGCCAAGGGAAGCCATATGCTGCACCCTAATAAGTTTTAAAGCAAAGCAAGTGTGAAGCCATTTGTTTCATTCTGTGCTGAGAAATGCTGAGTCTCACTGCCACGAGATTATTTCTTCCCAAATCTTTCAACTTTCACATTCAGGGGCTTCTATAGGAACTGGATACCTTTTGTTCACCAGAGCTGGTATGAAAAACAGGGATGTGCAGCCCATAGGGGAAAGAACAGCTTGCAAGCCAAAGGCACCCAAACCACAGCTACTGTGTGGGGGCTCAGGGGATGACAAATTAATATGAAATTGGTCCAAACCAGAACATTTCTATTTGGCATGCTCAACCAAAAGAAGTCAGCTGGCTAACTTCAATGCAAAAGAGCATATTTATCTTTGAGATAATTTTCCATTTAAAAAAAAAAAAAAAAAAAAAAGTCATTTTGGTGAAAATTTCCTTCCTTGCTGCAGGAAAAAAAAAAAAAAAAGCAAAAAAGTACATTTTGAAGAGAAATTTCCAATCAACCGTATCAAAAGATCAGAGTGTGGGAGGAGTGCCACAGAGAGCTGGAGAGCAACTTGAAAATGAGTGGGGAGCCTAGGAAAGAACTTGGAGAAAGATCAGAGAACAGCAGTGCTGCAGTAAAAAGCCTGAAAGCAGCACCCCTGGAGGAGGGGCTGTGCAGTGCTCTGCCAGGCTGGGGAAGGCAACAGGGATGATTTTCAGCAAATAAAGCAACCTGCATGTGTGCCATTGACACACACACCTCTTTAACTTTGGCTGGCATGTATAATGTACCTCCTACTCATTATCCACCTCCACAGAGGACTGCTTGCTAATATTTACTTTTTCTATTGTTTAATAATGAAAAATCAGAGATGTATTGCATCAGTGAGAATCTAAATACACCAGAGTGCAGATTTTGTGACTTTTTATCCTGTGACCTAGACAGCAAAAAAATCCAAAGCAATATGAGCCTAGGTTCACCCATCAGGGTAGTAAGATCAAATGATTAATTATAATAAACTGTCAGATCTATCAACCTGCTGCCTCTATTGCTATCTTTATCACATTATAAATCCTACCTGATTCAAAGGAGTCATCTCTCCCTAAGACAAATTCTTATGAGTAAGACAAGGAGGGTTTGACTTTTTCTGTATGCAGCCTGTGTAGCAACTCTGGGTAGTGATATCAGGTAAAAATGAACCACCATATCTTCAGCTTTTTCACAGAGAGAGATAAAAATCCAAGTGCCTGGCAGATGGAAGAGGTGGCAAAGCCTCAGTTCATACAATTACAGATCTATAGCATGACCAGGGCAAGGAGGGATTTTTAAAGTTCTTAATTTTGCTTTGATTTATATTGTGGTATCCCCTCTGAGTAATCAGCCAAATGTATTCATTTGTTTTGCCAGTGAACACAGTTTCATGTGGCTGCTCTCCAAAACCAGAAGCAGCAAACTGCAGGGTTTCCAGGCTGCTTAGGTAGCAGTTGTTGGAGAGCAGAGTTGGGGGAGAGATTACTTACTGGTCTCTTTCTCCATCTGTCAGGTTTCTAACCAGCCCTGCACTGACTCAGGCAGATCTTTTCAAATCAAACCCTCACCACGTGCCAACTATTTTTTATCCTTGTCCTGCTTTCTGCACAGTGAGGCCTCAGCACAGCCAGTGTGGCACACCTCACTTTTCATGAGGAAGCTGGGAATCTTCCCAGATTATTTATGCAGAGCATCTGCCCCCTAACTCCCAGCCCCAAAGGACGTGGCACACTCAGAGCAGGCAGGTAGGACAGCAAGTCCTGTGCTGCTTCTCCTTCTGTCCTCCTGTTCCTGGAGAACAGCAGCGTGTGACCCCACCACCAGAAAGGGCACTGGATGGTTTTTTAGAAAATGCAAACTGACATTACCTGCTGGAGTGCTCTGATAAGCAGAGATTTGTTTGTGTGGCAGGGCTGAGCAATCTCTGCACGGAGGGTGAGGTGGCATCTTGCTTGCATGCTGGAGAAGGGGGGAGGAGAGAGAGAGAGAAGGGCACAAGATTTTTCCTCTTTAATTTTTCATGTTCTAGCAGAATGTGGCAGCCGTAGCTTTAACAAAGAAGCCTGTGGTTTTGTGGTGTAAATGTGTAGAGGTTTTTACAAATGACAGCCTCAGGAGGCTGTTGCAGTCCTTGAAGGAAGGGCAGGGACCAGCTGTCATGTCTCCTACCTGGGATCATTTCTGCTCTCTGGTTTTAGTGAAGCAATGAGCTCTGGCTGGGTTTTGGTTGTGCCTTTGGGTACTGAACCCCAGGCTACCTCACCCTGCCTGTTCACAGAGCCAACAACTGATAAACTTGAAGTCTTTGGTGAACTTGGATGTGAGTCTCGGGCTTGACACACTTTATTTATGTATTTGCTCTGCTCTGGGCCAAGATGATTCACTCTCTTTGGGAGAGAGGAGCTGAGGGAAAATGTGCAATGATCTCATGATCTTGGGAGGTTTCCTTAGGAAAGCTCAACTCTCCTCAGGCTGGGGAAACAAGACTTGAAGTTTCAGAGAGAAGAGACCTATTTGTAGGACTTGACAACATCTTCTGCCTTTCTCCAAGAATGTGCACACACAGGGCTTTTCCATTTGCTTGTTCAGCTGTTGCTGTGTGATCACTTGGCAATTTTTCCATGGTATCCCACTCCTTGTAGGCTGAAGGAAAGGCAGTATTGGGGTAAGAAGCAATCATATATTATTTGGGTCTTTTCTTCATGCAAGGTGTATGTCCTGCTGCTTTCTGTACTGTGTGTCATTCCAAACCTCCCTTGCCAGGTGAGTTACTGACTTCCCAGAAGTTTTTCCTTGGCTTTTCTCATGAATGTTGCCCAGACAGGCTACAGACATTGCCTGATGAATTACCACAGAGCAAGCAAGGTGTCACTGCTTTCTGCAGGTGCATTGAGGAAATGATAAAAAGCTTAGGAATAAGAGTCTCCTTTGGATGCTGGAAGCCAGGGTGAGATAACTGTATAACTTCAGAGTACTCAGCATCACTAATACCTGGGATGTTCAAGAACAGCTCTTACTGATTACTTTTAAGCATAAATGTGGTTTTCGTGCATGGCTATGATCAAAATGCAGTTAAAGCTCCATCCTCTACATCACTACCATAACTGGTTATTTGCAGCCCAGTGGGTGCAGAGAGGAGGAAAAACAGGAGCAGCCACTTTGGTGTTCAAAGAGTACCTTGGCAGGAGTAGAACAATGTGCTTCCCTGGTATTACAGCTCTGGTGGAGGAGCTGTCTTTGTGCAAAACATCAGCCCAGGGCACAGAAAGTGCAGAGAGGCTGTGAGGGTGGATTTGTACTCCCCAGGGGCACCAGTTTGAGGAGGAGGAGGAGAAGGAGGAGGAGCAGGACTGCAGGGCAGCAGCTCAGTGCCCTCTTGGAGTGGTGGCTGCCTTCACACTGCTTCCTCTGGAGTCTCCCAGCCTGGTGCAGCTCAGACCTGGCCCATGTGCTGGTGTCAGGTTCCCTACATTCCCTACAGATGCTCTGATAGCAGTGAACCCTGAAAAGACCCAGCAAGAGGGATTTACAGTGCCCTTCAGCCTAGAAGAAGATGGCCAAACTCTGTGGTTTTACCTCAAAATAATGAATGACTGCTAAGGATATAGCACCTAAGGGTTTCTGTTGGTTTTGTTTTAATATTGTAGCTCCAGTAATCTAGTGTGAGAAGCCTTAGAGTGCCAGCCACTCACCCCTGGCAAGAGGCAGTCTGTCTAGGACAAACAGATCAATGTTTTACTGCCAGTAAATGTGGGGATTCTCAGAGGCATGGATGAGTGAGGTGCTGAGCTCCCTGGGACTGCAGAGTGATCCCAGAACTGATTTATTGCAACGTAATCAAAGGCACTATGTGGATGGATGCTTGGCTGTGGCTGACCTCCAGCTCTGAAGTGTCCATGGCCACCTTCATTTCCAAGCCTGCCACAGTCTAGACACAGAAAAGCAGCAGCATACTAACAAGAAGCTAACAAAAGATGAGTGTTCTGCCCTCAGAACTTGTGGAGGGGCTGGGGAGAGCTGGCAGCAGCAGGTCAGGAAGCATTGCTCACAGCATTGCTCTGCAAGGTCCATTTTGTCTTCATTACCAGGGCCTCTTTGCTCCTGCTGCTTGGCAGTCTGCTGACAAAAAGCACCAAAGTAATTAATGAAGATGAATTTTTAAAGGGTTCTGTGACACTTGGAGATGTGTCTCAATTAGGCATTTAAGGTTCCTTTATTAAAACACATATTTGTCAGTTAAATGCCAGCTCTTCACTCCCAGGCACTTCCTTCGTTTAGGCAGAAGGAATCTTTTAGCAATATATCCATTAATTCAGGTTTTTCTTCTCTTAAACAGAATAACAGCTCAGTTTAGTTGTGTTTTGGATTCTGCTCCCATCTCTAAGGGATGTCTTCAGACTTTCACAACACAGACTTCCTGGGCTTGGGAATAATGTCTGAGTGCCAGCTCTGGATCAGGATTTCTTGTGGGGTTCTGGAGCACTTTGTGAGCCTGGTTTGCATGCTGTAGAGACTCTGGATATGTGACCTTAAACCACTCACTAACAAACCTGTTCCTTCTGGTTTATTGCAGACCTTCACTTGAGCTCCCCAACAAAATCAACAGGTAAGAGTTCTCTGCACACTGGCAAGAAGGGCTGGGGTGGGAGTGGGACAGCCTGGGAAAAGGAAACATTCAGGGATCAAGGAGGCTCTGGGGGAAGAATGGACCTGAGGGGTAGCACAGAGAAGCAGAGAAGTGATGCTCAGCTTGCACAGTCAGTAACTTTGCTGTGACTTCAGCTGAGTGCCATGCTGGATGAGCAGAGAGGGAAAAGAAAGTGGGGTGGGAGCACAAGGAAAATGATGCCTGGAGTATTGGGTCATGCCATGGGAAATAGTGTTTACCAAGGAGCTTGTTCTTGTCAGTGGCTCTCAGTCTTCTCCTGTGGTTAGGAGCAGCAGGTTTCAAGCTAAGGTGAGAGTTTCCTCTGCTAGCAAACCTGTTTTGTCCTATTTTCCCTTCTCTGGACTTATCAGGAATCCAGGATCTTCTTTACTGGTACCTGCAGTTCTAGCTGCTGCCAGCAAGAAGTTTGTCCCTCTGGTTACCCTGATGGACACATTACTCCAATTGTTATTTTGATCCCAGGTCCATTCCATGGCTGGAAAATATCTTCCAGGTTTGCTTTCCAGATCCAGTGAAAATAGACATGGTGGGCTGGCATGTGAGAAACTTCAGTGAATGTGGTGGATAACTGAGTTAAAGGTTTAATTCCTTCATCTCTTTAGTTCATTGAGTAGAGCTGCTTTGTAGTGCTGTTTCCATCCTTACCTTATCAGCCCTCAGCAGACTGCCACACTTCTGCTTTAAAGAAGCAGTGATTTTTCAGAGATAAGGGTCCCAGACAGATATTGTTTCTTACACTCCACCACCAGCATGCCTCAGCTCTGGCTCTCCTGTTTAGACACCACACAGGCACACAGAAAGTGATCGTTTTTCCCCAGGAGGCTTCAGTCTTTGGGCAGACAAATGAAAGGGGCAGAAGGACTATAGCTGTTTATATTCTTGAGCAGAACTGTAGGACTGTAACAAATGGCACCAGAACTGGAGACACAGGAGTTGTTTTAGGATGGCAATTTTTCAAGGAGGTGTTGTTTGGGGAGTTGTGGCAGTGACATGTTAACCTGAAAGGCAATATTTCTTCTGCACATCTAGCTTCTGGCAGCACTGGAAGCAGCTCTGGAAACAAGAAAGGAACTGAGAGTGCTATCCACTATTCCAGTGAGTGTTCCTGCTTTACTGTCAAGCTCTTGAGTTTTCAGTTATTGATCAGTTTGGCTTTCAATGAGTGATTTTGTAGCAGCAGAGAAATGGAACTGGGAGTTTTATTTCTAGCCTTGCCAGACGTAGCCCCAAACAAACCCAGTTTAACTGCGTGTTACAAAGCTCTCAAAGAGAAACAGAGCTTAACAAGTTGACTCCATGCTCACTGGAGAGCAACACAATTATTTCCCAAGGACTGAGGTCAAAGTGATATAATTGAAAAAACAAAAAAGGGTGAACAGAACCATCCCCTGTGGGAGGAGATGCAAGAAAACATGAAGGTGTGGCTCATGTGCTGTTATGAGCACCTATTATATGAATGTATTGTTTTGAATCTGTTTTATTAATAAAAACTGTTCCTGTTATCATGGGAGAGAAGGACTAGGAGGGAGTCTTCTGCAGTCTCTTCAAGCAGTTGATATTTGCATGAGGCATGTTATTTCATCTTTTATTTTAATGTTATGCATCTCTAGGGCAAGAGCACTGCTGCAGACCTGCTCTTTCCTACCCAAAGTACTGGCCTAGCAAAACACATTTGATGTTTTCCCAACTGCAAACTTGTCTCTGGGTTCTCCCTCTGGCTGCAGTGATGCAGACTCCCATCTCTATCAGTATTAAATATTAATTGCTTCAAGAGCCATCAAAGGTGGTAGTGCTAGCTAAAGGGTGGGCATGACAACTGCAGGAAGGCTGGGGGAATGCTGCTGCTCAGCCTCCTCCATCACAGGGCTGAGGCCAGCAGGCAAGAGAGTGCCTGCTACATTTGAATGTGGCCAATTGCTACCAGAAAAAAAAAATATAAATAAAATAAATGGGAGAGAAACTGAGCTTCTGTATTTCCCCAGGAAAGCTTCTCTTAGTTACATAATTCTTTCCTTTTTGCTTCTTGGCTGGGAAACACCTGTCAGGAAATGGCAGATGGTGGGAAATAATAAAAAAAAAAAGAGAAATGTCCTCATTTAAAAAGGAGATCTTGTGTTTTCTATCCCTGGTTGCAAGTGCTGTTGGGGAACATTGCTGGGTTGTGTAACTCCTTGGTGTCTTTCCTGGGCTTTCAGTGTTAAAAGAGAAAGAATCACTTCAATTGCTGAATTTCAGATGTGTCTTGATTTTATAAAGAAAAAATAATAATAAAAAAAAAAAAAAAGGAAAAATCTTTTGCATATATAAAAAATTTAGCACTGAAATGAGACTTCTACAAAAGCTCTGGAGGGGACCTTGAGCCCTGGCCCAATGACTGACACATTGATTGTTCTCCCTCCTTTGCAGGTGTTATCTTGCCAGTTGTCATCACCCTGATAGTCATTACTCTTTCTGTCTTCTCACTGGTGGCTTTGTACAGAGTGTGTCAGAAGAAAACTCCAGGTATTTGGTTTGCTTTCTCTACAAAAGAAAAGAAGATATGTGTATTTTTATTAGTAAAAGATCTCTAGGGTCTGTTCAGGTTACCATAGATGTTGCAGTAGCCTGATAGGAGAGCTTACTGTATTTCAAAGTATTTTGTCTAAAGTAGGAAAGTAACACTTTGTGTTCAAAATCAGTAGGAAGAACAGAGGGAGAAAAAATGTCTCTGATTTTTGGAGAATATGTAATGCCATAAAGCTTCTTGTTCACACTTCTGCAGCTACAAAGAGCTAACAAACAGCCCTGCTAACACAATCAGTCAATCAGGTAGAAGAAGTGAAAACTTTTGAAATAGAGTTTGGAGATCTTGTTTAACCAAATTGCTATTTTTATTTCATCTCTGTTGAGATACAGGCAAAGAAAAATCAATTCTTTCTTTTAGGAAATGCCTGATACACTCACACACACACAGAGAGGTAAAAGTTTCCACTCACAGTATAATGCACATGGGCACAAAACCCTTGAGCAAACAGTATTTTCAGGAGCAGTTGTTTTGACAGATCAGCTAAAGCCAGCCTTTGTCACACTGCTGTCCCTGCAATACTTAGAATAATGGGGGGGTGATTCCATTAAATTCCATTTGCCAAATGTTTCAGAGAGTTGCCTGAGCAAGCCACAGGCAAGTGTAATTCTCCATTAAGTGAAAACCCAGATCTGACTCCAGACTGTGGTTTTCCTCTCCCTGAGAGCTGGCGTGAGTCAGGAGAGCTGTGAAATCACCAGGCCTTGGAAATACAAAATCACAGCAGGGTGGTGAAGCTGTAGAGCAAAGCAAACAGTGTGTCACAACCAATTTAACCAATGACATGGAAAACCAGACCCAGACAGAGGAAGGTGTGATCCTTCCTTAGGAAATTACTGAATATTTGGAGTCAGGAGGTAAAGATGTGAGGTGAGGAGCCTCTCCTTGCCCCTGTGCACAAATGCCAGCAGGCACAGTACAGCAAATTCCCTGGGAAGAAAGACTCCATCAATTCTTGTGGTGCTTCCTGCAGGATTTGTTCAGGTCTCCCCAGGGTGCTTCCCCTGCTCATGGAGAGCCCTGTGCCATGGGGCTAGAATTGGCTCTGGGGCTCTAGTTTGACCCTTCAGCCTCATCCATCTGCCATCTGTATTTGCACCCAAGAACACAGTCTGTTCAGTGGATGATTCATTTGGGTGAGAAACCCATTTCTCATCATCAGGGATTGCCAGGCTCTGTTCTCAGATGCCATGCCAGGTTAAACCCCCTGGAAAGCAGAGCCTGGCAGCTTGTCCCCTCACTCTCCTCCTCCTGTATCCTTGGGCTCAGCTGTTATGTACTCAAGAGGTGTTGCATGCTCACCTCCTCTGTGCCAGCTACCCAGGGCCTTGGGAGCTGCAGGGAAATGGGCTTCTGTTCTGCTCCTGCACAAGACACATCTCCTTCTCCCTCATTGCCAGCAGTGCTGATTCAAGCAGCAGCAGTTCATCTTCATAGATGGCATGGTTATCTTTTGGGGAGAAGAACCAGAAAAGTCCTAATTAGTATTCAGGCTGGTGGGTTTTGTTAATGTACTTAATGCAACACAGCAAAATCACAATGAAGCCTTCTGCTAGCAGCTGCAATAGCTATGTCTAAATGTGCACTTCAATGAGTTCCAGCAATGAAAATGACATTGACTTTGTTTCTTCTTCCAGAGAGACAAGAGAATGGCACTGAACAGTAGGTTGAATCTTCTTTTTTCATTGCTTTGAGATCTGTTGTGGGGCACTTGTGAATGCAGCAGATTCTGCATGAGATTTTCCTTGGTCTTTCTCTGTCTAAGCACAATAAGCAGTGGCCACCCCAGAGAGAGAAGTGTCCTGTTGAAATGCTGTGCTTCCAGTCACTGTACACCTGTATGTATGATAAGCAGCTGTGTTCCAGCATGGATAGAAATGTGGTGACTCTCAGGTGTTTTGCAGGGGATCCTTTAAGAAACAACTAACTGGCTCATACTGTGCCACAAGCCAACTGGCCCTGTCTTTTTTTTTTTTTTTTCTTTTTCAATTTTTGCCCCATTGATTGGGTTTTCCCCCTTCCTTCCCCACCTCCCATCTTCTGTTCATGTTTTCTCTCTTTTTAATGGTTTTTGGTTCTGGATTGTTTTTCTTCTTCTCTTGTCCCCCAGTGTGTCAATTTCCTCTGTTCCATCTTCTCTCCACCAGTGCATTTGCAGAGGCTGACTTCAAACATTATTGGCATAAGGAGTTTCAGGAGAGTGCAACAGAGAAAGAACCATTAGAAGATAAATTGAGTTGGGCTGGGGCCCTCTGGTTTCTATGGCCAAAAGCAGCACCTGGGCTGCTGGTTTGCCTGCTAACCCTGACTCCCTGAACATATCAAGTGCCCTTCTTGCAGTTCAGCCTGACTAAAAGCCTTGTATTGACAGGGGAAAAAGATGACTCCTGCTTTTTCCCCCAAGATAAATTTCTTCCGTGGAGCACTGGATTGAACCTGGAGTCCTGCAACTTGATTTATGACATATTTTTAAGAGAAATGTGTTTTCTGAGGGACTGGTGTGTGGTGTTTTCCAGCAGGAGGACTTAGGCAGGATCCCACCCAAAGCCCATTCCAAGGCTGTCTGTGCAGAATGGCATAGGGGCTGCCTCCTAATCCTAGAGCTTTATTCAGCTGACCTGTGTACATGCTGAGCTGCATCCTGCCTGCCTGCTTCACTCTTTTCTCTCTTCAACAGGGCCCAGTCAGATAAAGAAGGGGTCAAACTGCTTTCTGTGAAGACAACTTCTCCTGAGACTGGTAAGTGTACCTTCTGTGTGTATGCCTGCCTCTCTGAGCCTGCAGAGGAGCAGCTTTGAGATAGCATCTCCAGTAGTAAAACCATCTTCAGGTCAAAGTCACTGCAAACCTTTCCTTTGCAGTGCAGAATCCCAGCTGGGAGCCTGCAGAGCTGCAGTGTAGCTGCACTGAGTGTGATACTGGTGATACCTGGAAGTGATGGCTATGGCTGCCTTAGGGAAAATAACTGCTTAACATTGTTCTGGTCACTGCCCTACAGGTAGGCATGTTCAGAAGTAAGGGTGCTCATGCTGTTTCTCAGCTAGATCTGGCTCTACATGAACTCTGGGGATTGGGGATATTCCAGGGGCCAGGAGTGTCAGTGGTGTGTGTAACCAGGGCTCTGCTGGAGCTGGTGTTGGCAGAGTTCAGTCAGCCCTGTGCCCAGCCAAGCTTTGGATTCACAGTCCTGCTCTCATGGCAGATTCCTCTGTCCTCTGCTTCATTTCCAGATCCTTGCAAAATCTGTCTGCAATAAAAGCTAAAGGAGCAGAGGCTATAGATAACAGGCACAACAGGGACAAATCATCACTGCCAGCTGAGAGATGGGTGCAGTTACAGGTTTTGCAAGAAATGGAGTACCACAGAATAAGACAGAACAAAATTCCAACTAATCTGATTCCCAGCTACTCAACACAAACAGGACACACACACAAAAAAATAATTCAACCCTCAAATCACCTCATGGTAGAGCTACTCATGGTGAAACTGCCCCCTTCACCCATTGCAATTGATTTCTTTAGCCATATAGCTCCCACCTTTGCTCCTGTGTCATCTTCAGAAGCCCTCCAGGAAAAACAGCCCATTACTGTATGCTTTTTTAGGTATAAAACCCTTTTTTGGGGGGTTGGGGTTTTTGTTTTTTTCTTTTAAGGTTTCTGTCAGGAGGGTTTTCCCTCCTGACATTTCAGAGTTTTTCCTGCAGCTGCTCTCCCCTTTCCTCTAAACTCTCCAGAAATCCTCTGGAACACACCACTTGATCTGAGCTGTCCTCCCCTTGCTGGGGAGTCACAGTTTTCATGTTACAACCTACTCTGCAGTTCTGAGCAGCTCCTGTGCAATCCCAAAGACCCCCAGGGCAGCTCTGCCAGCAGCTTTTTTTGCCCCATTGCTGCTGCACAAATGCAAACTATGTTGTGGCACTTCAGAGGTTTGTGATTTGGGATTTTTTTAGTTGCCTTTTTTTAAATTATGTGTCTTTTGAATGGACCTTTAGCTTGATTTTAAGATATATGGAGCAGTGTGTATGTTTACATTTAAACCATAGTTTTGTTTGTTTTTTTTTTAAAAGCTGAATGAAGCCAGAAACTGCAATTTGTAGCCATCTTTTGATGGCTCAAAAAACTCATACCAGTTTCAACAACAACAACAAAAAGTAACTTTATTGACAGGAGTGGAATTATTTGTGTTTCACAGCAGGGTAAATGAGGAAAGAGTCAGGCTCACTGTTTTTTTCACAGGATGAAGTCTGGTGCCTACTAATCAGCTACTGGTCCACCAAGTATCTGAGTTTCTTCCACCCAGAGGATGCTTGATACTCTTTTTGTTACTGAAGTGTGATGTATGCATGCTATAATTGGAAAGTCTGAGTCATAACCACTTAGAAGACAAGATTCTTGCCCTCTTCTCATGAATACAATTCATATTTAAACTAGCTGCTGTTTTCTTGAATTCTTACATTTTTATATGTTTCAACATTAAAATGGAAGTCCTGCTTTTCCCTGGGTTTTTAGAGACACTTCTTAAATAAAAAGCACCCTGAAAGAAGGACTCACAGAAAGTGCTGAGGGCTGGAAATTCTTCAGAAAGGTTGATGAGTAGCAGTTTGGCTGAAGTTACTCCATACAGATGAATGATGCTTGATAGAAACTGATACCTGAGTAATGTTTTATGGCCCTTCCTGGGGTGCCCATTCTAACACAGGTAAAATATATGAAGGGCTTTTATAGCAGCAGGATACCTGCTCAGTATTCAGCTCCAGCTCTATAGAAATGTGTCAAGTGGTGTAATATTTCAGGTACTCAACGTGGCAGCTGAGCAGAGGATGATTCCTTAGGGCATGTTTCCTAACCAGTGTTGAGATGATAAGTAGGATATGACTTACTGGCTTCCAGGGTTGCTGCCTGCTCAGTGCTGGAAGGACATGGAATGTGTGAAAGCTGATGTGGCTCAGCTTTGGGTGAGGTATCTGGTGTGGGTGGTGGCTGGGGATGGGGACATGGGACATAGCTGCCTTGTGACTGCCCAGGACATCCACTGGCCACAAATGAACACTGCTAGTTGCTAGTAAACAAAGTTAGGAAAATGTACCTGGCAGGCATGGACATTTGAGGAGACACCTGAGCTGTCCCCTGTGTCACACCTGGAACTTGCTGTGATCACCCTGGTGGAAGGGATCAGTCAGGCTCTGGAGGTGCTCTCAGGTGGCAGGGCAGTACCAAGTGGTGTTGCAGATGCAGAACCAGCATTCCCCATATGCTCAGCAGCTCTTCCAAAAGCTGCTGTTGGTTAACAGCAGTAATGACCTTAGAGCCATTACCTACTTCTTCAGCTGGATCTGCTCCCTGCCTGGGGATTTTTATAACATTTTTTGAATGCATCCCTTGCAGAAGGTAAGCTACCTGCCTTGAAGATCCGTGGGATTTCATGGCATAGATTAATTGGAGGCCATAATTTCTGTCACTTTTGGGATGATCCTGGTTTGTCCTTGCAACATTCCTCTGTACTTCCTGAATTTCCAAAGCCTTCTCTGCACAGGCCTTGAGGATTCCTGGCCTTTTATGTCAGAGGCTGATGGCTGTACTACACATAAGGGACTGAGCACCAAAATCCTCACAGAAGAAACCAAGTCCTTGCTGTGACTCAGCACAAAAACTTGCCTCAGCCATTGGAATACACACCAAGTTCAGCACCTAATGAGACAGCCCACTGTGGTGCTAGGGGCTGGACCTGAAAAATCCTGTGATCTTCTGAAATTCTGGGGCTGGATGACAATATCTTCATCACTGCTTTCCATCAATCTCCAAAGGCTGGGACTCTTTTAATTATTCTGCCTGTGACTGTGGTAACATGGGACAAACCTTGAGCTGAGGTAGAGGATTATTCTCCTTGGTTTCTGTTATGCTGTGCACACCTGAGCAGGGACCATGGCATTTAAGGAGGTAAGAAATCTTTATTTATTACCTCATTAGGTCCCCAGCCTGGGGAGCCTCAGCCCTGCCAGGGCCCATAGTTCCAGAGCAGGCCAGGGGGCTTCTTGCCATTCATTGGTAGTTTCATCTCTCTCTCATTTTGTCTAGGGTCAAAGTGGATGCCTGCATGGCCAGGTGAAGAAGGCAGGTCTCTAGGTGAGGCAATCCATCACTGAAAATTCCCTTCCCATCTCCTCTCCCTTGCAAGATAAGCAGTGCAGGTCAGCAGAGAGCAGGCTGCTGGCACCCTGTGTGCTCAGAGAGTAGGAGCTGGATGTTCTGCTGCTCTGAGGCTATGAGACAGATTAGTTCTTTTTCCTATTGTGAGCTGTACTCTCAATGTCTTTTTTTTATCCTCTAGGTAGAAAAACTAGAAGATTCTTCATAGAAAAGTGTCCCCTCACAACAAAGATATAGATCAAGTATCTGCTTCCCTTTTCTTCTCTTTCTCATGTTCTGATACTCTGGTTTTTGATCTTGTACTGTACAATGGTCTCCAGCTTTGTATTCTTTCTTCAGAGCAAATGAAGAATAAAGTCTCTTTGCTTTTTGCCACTCGTGGTAGGATTGTGTTTGTGTTTACTCACACCACAAAGAGGTGACTGCACACACCTCCAGCTGATAGCTTTGAGCAAAGCCCAAAAACCTGAAACAGTGGATGCTTCCTTCTCTATTTTTAATTCTGTTTGTGAGCTGTGCATGTTTACAAGAGTTTTTCAAGCAGTCTCTGAGAGTCAGAGCCCCCTGAAGGCCAGGTGCTGTTTCCATCCGTGGAGGGTTTGCCAACTTCCCAGCCTTTCTGAGATGGCCCACCCCAAGCCCAGCCAGCACATCCAGGCTCTGGGTCCTGCTCAGTGCTCTTCTCCAGCATCTGTAATGCACCCTTCCTTCTTTCAGGCCAGCAGGGTAAAACCAGACTTGTAGATTCCTGTGTCTGCAAAGGTAGTTTTATTACATTTATAAAAAAAATAGGTTTCTGCAATCATATTTTGTGAAAAACTTGCTTTAATTCTTTGCCCCAAAACAGATTGCCACTTGTGAGTAATTTCTCAGCAGCAGATATAACTGTGAAATAACAGTACAGCCCATTTTTTCTTACAGTGCACTCTGAGATGCAGTACAACCTATTTTTTATGTCAAAGGCTGTTTTTTATATATTCTTTTTCTTCCAGCTTTCCCAATAACGTCAGAGAAGGCTTTGCCCAGGTCACAGATTTTCTGTCACAGTGATATGACCTACTAACTCTCTTTGATATTACCCTGTTCTGCAGTGTGTGTGTACTCTGAATAATACATTCAGACTCAGAATCGAATGGAGGGCAGGGAGGAAACTGCAGGGAGATTAATACAATAGCCTTCCACAAAGGTGAGACTAAGAACTGTTTGTTTCAGAGTTCCAAAACTGGCTTTCTACAGCCTGTAATTTCAGCTGGCTGTGTGCTCATTACTTATTCACACACTCTGCCATCAGGATGGAACATTAACAGTCATAAAGGAGTATATTTGTGAGAGTGAGAAGTCAAATCAAATACAGCACAAGTGAAATTTTAATCAGGAAGGAAAGCTTGCATTTTCATTGAAATACTCTTACTTTCCTGCTTAAACAATTAGCTTTGAGAGTCTTCAGCATCTGTGTGCTCAGTCTACTTCCCATGCACTTGAAACAAATAATGCTGAAGGACCAGGAGCTGTGAATACAGATTTTTTCCTATTGCATTTTCCCTGTCCTGATACTTTTTAAGCATGGCTGTGTTTTAGGGGAGGATGTGTGCAGAAGTCTGTGGCTGGGCAGCAACCTGAGGCTGTGTCTATCTGTGGTGTTTCAGGTTTCTCAGTGGTTTTTGTTTCCCTGAGTTTGTTATATCCCCTGGGACATCCTGGGGCAATAACTTAGTTCTGCTGCAGATCCCTCTGTAGTGCTTGACAGAAGTGTTTACAGACCTCATAGTGCCAAGGTCTTTGTGTTTGAATCCAGTTTCAGTCAGAAATTACCAAAGGGTACAACATCAGTGGTGAACTTGTGGTGTTGGTCAAAGGGTACAGCATTACTGGTGAACTTCTGGTGTTGGTCAAAGGGTACAGCATGACTGGTGAACTTCTGGTGTTGGTCAAAGGGTACAGCATTGCTGGTGAACTTCTGGTGTTGGTCAAAGGCTGAAGGTGTCTTCCAACCCAAGACATTCTGTCATTCTGTAACATCAGAGGATAAGAGGTTTAAAGGAAGAGTTTGCATGTCAACTAAAACTTCTGTGTCAGCATCAATCCAATTTCATTTTCAAGATAATTCTCCTAAGGCCTCTGTCTCAAACTGTGCATCATTTCTTTCAGTTTTTGTAGCAGTGTGTGATATACATGAGGTTGGCTTCTCCCTGCCCTCTGCCAACCTCTGTGAGCCCCCAGCTCCTGCTGCATCAGGAGAGGTGTCACAAGGCAGGAGCACAGGTAATGGGGGTGACTTTGCACTCACAGCTCTGCAGATGGCAGTGCTTTGGTAACTGCACCAAATACTTTCTTCCATCCCCTGCTTCTCCACTTCCTGCAGTTCACTCATTTATTTAGCAAAGCAGGTGACTGTGCAGTGAGCTTTCAAGCCATGACCAGCATGTGATTGCCATAGTTCCTATCAAGTGGGCTCAGCCAACATGAGGTTCCCTGTGTGCAGGATGCTGCAGAGCTATGGCATGAGAAGCTGGTGGTTCAGGGCTCTCTTTATGCCTTCTGCCTCCTGCTGACCAGCACTGGAGTTTAAGTGTGTCACCCTTCACTAAGTGGGGAATCCAGAATCAGCAAAAGTCACTTTTCCTGGGTGCTGCCCAGCAGTTTTGCTCCTCTTGGAACTCCTGACCCCCTGTCTCTTGCCAGCAGCCTCCAGCCCATGCAGATAATCCCCTGCAGCCTGGCTGAGCCCTGCACTGCAGACTGTCTGCCTTGGCAAGCAGCTCAGTGGGAAATAAGGCCTCCAGTCAATTAACATGTCATCTGTCCTAACAAAATACCAAACACAACTATTTGGTTTTCATTTCCTTTATGGGATGCAAGGACTTGGTTTTAGTGGGTGATAGCTTAGGGGCTAGTTTGGTTCTGGTTGGGTTTTTTTTGCAGTCTCAGAATTTCTGCCTGTTAAGGCTGTTTGGAGATCAATAAAACTGCCCACTTGCAACAAGCCTGAATGGTTCTCTTTACTTGCTCTTTGTGTTGCTACTGGGTATTTAGCACAACATCAAACTGCTGAACCATTAGGCTCCAAAATTGTTCTGAACACCTCTCTGTGCAGTCTTAGGGCATACTGCAGCCCTGTGTCTAAAAACAAGTGTTACCCTTGTTTCTCTTATCCGAGCATCTGGGTGACTGCCCTACTCTGTACTTGTTCTCTCTTCATCACTGAATTGGCAGCTGACACTACTGGATTATATCCTGGAGTGTAAAACCCTTCAGATTTCTGTAAAATAAGTTTTGTAATGTAAAAATCTTCCTGGCATGTGCCACCATGGAGCAGTGATGACTTGGTTTCATTTCACAACTCTTGCAGGATTCTGCCCTCTTGGGAGTGCAGTGGCAAAGCCCCAGAGAGCATCCCTGCCTGCATCCAACCCTCACTGGGCAACCACTGATATTCCAGGAGGAATTGATATTCCAGTTCACTATTCCCAGGGGTTGTGTCCAGAGCAGCAGAAAATCTGCACAGGGCATGTGAGTGTCCAGCAGGCAAAGGAGCAACCAGCTCAGAGTGGAGCTGATAACCATAATAATAATATAGATGTTCATCATGATAATAGCTGTTATTTATTACAGCTATTGAACATTAATTTCTCCATGGTTATATATCTTAATGAATTTCTCCTACATTTTTAAGCAATCTTCCCCATTTCTCCTCCTCAACCCCTGTTAAATCTCCTGTTTCTCTGGGTTGAACAAGGCAAGTAGGAACACACAGAAGGAAGCAATAATAGAGGAAGAATCAAAAGTGAACTAAAAAAAATGCAAGTTCTTAAAAATCTCGTTCCTTTGTCAGGGTAAAACTAAAATATTTGATCAAAATATTGATCACCTTATTTTAATTTTTCAAAATGATAATATCTTTATCTAACAAAAACTTTTCACCTCCCAAAAATGTTTCAATCTTGTTGAACTGTCTGACTTGTTTAGTTTTACTTTCTACCTGAAACTTGTGCTTTCCTTTTCTCTTAAAAATTGTGTTATGAATTACTGAAGTAGCTGCAGAAGTCCTTTGCAGCTGAAATTTAACATCATCAGAATTTCTGAAGCTCTAACTAAGCAACACATTACAATGTTTTTAAAACAATTTTACTCAAAATTGGACACTTGGGAAGCAAACACCATCCCAGCATGTTGTTGTTGAACCATTTTGGTATTTCTCATTGGACCTCATTAGATACCAAGTTTTCTACTCATCCACAAAAGGCTGAACTAAACTGAACAGCTCTTTTTGCTGCCAAGAAAAGCTGTCCAAAAAGCCATTGATGAGTCTTGTCTATTTTCTTCAGGAATACAACTGTTCATTCTGACTGCTAATTATTTGAATACCTGATCAGTGAAGTTGTTGTAACCCAAGTTCCTATTACAGCTTTCAACCCCAGGCTCTAAATCACCTGCAAGCTTTTTAATACACACTCAGTTTTGCTGGAATGTTCATCTCCCTGCACGGATCTCTCATGCAAAGAAATTCCACTGCCATTCCTGGGACACAGGCTTGGAAACAGGACAACTGTAAACACATCCTCATCTGGAGGCTCATTTCTCTGCCTTTAATTGCTGGCAGCAGCTGCACTTCCTCAGGGAAGGAGGAGTGAGAACTGGCTCTAGACTGACATTGTTAAATGCTCATTTTTCTGCTTTGGAGGAACTGAGCTGCTGTCAGCAGTATCAGCAAAAATTAATTTATTTTTTTAATATAAAATCAATTTTCTAGTTGCATCTTTTGCTGTTTATAATTTAGTGTTCTAATCATAGTTAAAAGGGAAAGTCTTATGCCTTTTCTAGCCCCCTGAGAACCATCTTGGAAATCCTTGGGATTCGTAACCCATCATTTCAGAGCAAATCATAAGGGAAATAATCTGTAAAATGCAGAGAGTGGTAAAAATCTGTTGTGTGGACAGTTTTTGCTGGCCTGGCTGGTGTGTAGAGTGGGTGGTGATGTGTTCACACACAGGTCCTGTTGTCTCTGCACATTTCACTGATGCCAATGTATGTTCTGTTCCTCAGGAGAGCACTCAGCCCAGGGCAAGAGCAAAACTCGGCAGCTCTTCACCCCTCAGCAGTAAATCTGTAAGTTTATTGCTTTTGTCTCCTCATCCTGGAAGGGCTGTGTTTGGTAGGCTCAGGGATGCTGCTTAGTCTCACTATTGTGCCACAAGACTAAAGAAAAGGGTTACAAATGCAAAGCAAGGAGAGCCAGGACCTCAGCTGGCAGCAGCCCAGGGAGCTGGCACAACAGAACTGGGCTTGAGCACACATCACATACAGAGGGCAGGGAAATGGAAGGAAGAAGCTGCCACCTCAAAGAGAAAGACCTTTCTTGGAACAGCCTTTGGATTTAATGTTCAGCATTCCCTGGCTGTAATTCTCCAGGTGAATTTTCCTTTTTACTCTTCTGAGGAGAGATTTTTTTTTTTTTAAGATGTAAAAAAAAGGAGCTTGGTACCAGAAGAGTTCAGCCTCTTTGGTTGTATGAAATGTCTGTGTCTGTTCCATGCTGTGCTGGTGCAGACACTTTTGTTGAGGTGGTTTTTATGTCCTGGAATCCTTGGTGGCTGATGTGCAAAACTGGCAGGTGTTGAGCAGTGTATTTACATGTGCTAGACCACCTCTGAAACCCCCTCTTCATCATGTGGGCACTGCATCTCCTCTCGTTTGTGGGAAAATGGGGTCCTTTCCTGAGGGTGGGAGAGGAACTGGCTGCAGGGAAGGTAGAGGAGAATGGCCTGAGGAACCAGATGGCACAGCCCAGCCAGCCACCCTCACTGGAGGTCCCACCACCCTGACTCAGTCACATCTGGTTGGCCTGAAATACAGAGAGACCCTTTTGGAAAACATCCTTCTTCAATGGTTTTGGCCTCTTCTTTTTTCTCTGAGCTTTCCTGATAACAGCAGTAAGGACAAAATAAGACTTTTTGTCCCTTGAACTAGAGCAGCAGAATGCAATTTTGCCTACAGTGCTGAAAACCCAGAGGTGGTTCTGTTTGTGCAGATGCAGGACAATATCCTGGACAATGGATTTACTCTTTATTGTCTGTCTCAGGTTGCATTTACTCTGTGTTGTCCATTTCAGCTTACTCTTACATTCCTGAGAAGCCTTGCCTGAAATAATAACCCTGAGATATTGCTGTCTTTTCAGGTGTCAAGCTGCCTGTTTAACCCCAATGTGCAGGAAGATGCCACCAGAGTTGCAGTTGCACAGAAACTGTGGAGCAGCAGAAGCTTTTTACCAAGCAGGACACTTGGGTTAATGACCAGCTCATGACTTGTAAATCTCAAGTGTCTCCTGACCCTTTTGGAATGACACATAATTTTTTTGATGGCTTAATAACTGGTATATCATATGTATTTATTTTCACATATAGTAAAAGCTGAAAAACTTTCAAGGAGGTTGAAAAGAATGTAAAAAATCAGGTGGTGTTTGCATAGTAGTTACTAAAATATTTTCTGCACACACAGGAAGATGTTAGCATACTCTGAATTTAGGGTAGATAGGGTTCTTTTAATTGTATGTAGCAAAACACAACCAGGGCCTGACCCTTGAAACAGTACAGGGCAAATTGCCACTATGAAAATGAACTCAGTGATTTCCATGGGACTCCTGACTGTAGCACATACTTTGCTTGTCATCATTGTTTACAGGCTGGGATGCTTGGGGGAAATGCTGGGTGGGGGGTGTGCTTTTTTTCTGTGAAGGGGGAAATATACCTTGCACTGAGGCTCTTTGAAGTTCTGTGAATTATTGGAGATGCTCCTTGTGATGTAGCAGGCAAGATAGTTTGTTTTCACCTGTTCTTGGCTGACTGCATCACCTGTGCCTCATATACAGCCTGGGGGGCAAGAAAGGCATCAGCAAGATAAGGAAATGCCCATGTGAACCTTTTTCTCTCTGTTCTAAGGAATGTGTGGGATTCCTGTGGGTTGTTGAGTAACTCTGGAAGTTTAAAGAGTGTTTCAAGTGCTAATTACGGACTCTCTTAATTTGTACAGAGCTGGCAATTCAAAGCTATCAAGCAGTGCCTCTACCTGAGTGTATCCTACTTTTCTAGAAAGAGAAATGTTTGAAAATGATATTACTGTGAGCATCTGCTCAGTCTCAATCCACTGGCTCTGGTAGCATGCCAAGAACCTCCATTGTTTTATTGGCAAATGGAAAGAAGGCACCTGGCAGTGGAAGAGCAGGACCAAGAGTCAGGGTGATGATCTGAGTTTTGAAACCTATTGATACAATGCTTTGGAGGAGCTGCTCTCTAGGATTTCCCTCTGTGAAATAACAAAGCTTCTCTGGCAGTGTGGTAAGAGATTGAGCAGATTTGTTAGTTGATGTTTCTATGTGAAGCTGAAAAGTGTTCATTTCCTTGTGTCTGACCATTGCTTTTACTTCTGCTTGGGTGTGTCCTATAATCCTCTGTCTTAGTGGCACCAAGAGAAACTTTCTATGAAGCTCTGTAAGAAATAGGGAACCAATAAGTGTCCTCCAGGCTGCAGCTGAACTGACAGGGTTCACTCTGGTATTCCTGGATCACTCGGATTGCTCAGGAGCAGAGGAGTCTTGGATGCTTACTTTGGACAGGTCAGGCCATCTAAAATATGCTACTGGGCATCTGTAACTATTGAAATTCCTGATTGATAAAGCTTACTGTGGGGAAAAAAAAAAACAAACCAAAAAAACCCAGACAGTGGAGGATTTTCATGTTGATTTAAAAGAAGTATTTTGTAGCATGTGGCATCACACTGAAGGGACAGTAGAAAAAAAAATCAGAGAAAGATTATGAAATATATATATATATATATATTTGTGCAAAATTTGTTCAGAAACCATCACGGTGTGTCAAGAAAAAAAAAATAACTGCCTATTAAAAGTTATTCTCTTTATTAAGCTGCTCTTATTTCTCTCTTTGCAGAAGTGCAATTCACTGGCCATACCTAGTGCAACCATTGTTCATAACTGTGCATCCCTTGGCACAGAGGGAGCTCAGCTACTGCCAGTGACCCTAGGGAGCAGCCAGCAGGTATTCTGGGCATGGTGGTGGCAGGAGGAGCAGGAGAGCTTGCAGAAAGCATCCTGGGGGCTGCAAGGGGAGCAGAGAAAACTCCCCTTTACAAGAACTGCTGGGGAGAAGACAGGGCTCACTGCAAAGTCTTGCCACTAGGAAAGTGAAAACCACCAGACCAGGAGATGTTTGGGCTTCTCATGAGGCAGCAACCTTGTGGGGAAAGGAAATGTGTGAATGTCTGCCAGCCTTGTGAAGGATCAGGGCTGAACTGGTGCTTATGTGAAGGAGAGAAGACAAATGAGGTGGAAGGATACCTGTGAAGCACAGAAGGGATCTGAAAGAATATTTGGGGCTCTTTCTTCTGCAAAGATTCTGGAGTTAGCTTTAATGGGAGGTAATGAACTGCCTTGAGGGAGAACCTGGTTAGTAAGGAAGAGAATTTCCATGCAATGGCTCAGGCAGATGACAAAGAAATGAAAAATCAATCCCAGGTGTCTGGCTCAACAGAGACCTGTCTAAAAGATCAGCTCAAGTTGTTCTAGTCACTAGCACCACTAAAATCCCCCAGAGGAAGAGCTGCTGCTCCACGTGTGAAGCTGGTCTGTATGAGGATACCCAGAAAACTGGAGCTACCTTTATAAACACTTCCCACTGAAGGCTGAATAAACCTCCTGTGGCCAGCCCCAGCTAAACTCAGGGTTCCTCAGCTTCCCTGTCACAATGTGCTACAGAACATCCACTCCAGTGAGGAATAGCAGACTAGTTCAGCTGAGGAGTTACTGGTTAAACAAGGTTTCAGGTCAAGCACAGGATTCTGATCTAAATAACATAACTGGCTGCAGGGTCTGGAGGATTGTAAGTCATGGGCAGTAAAACCTGCAGGGCTGAGGATGGGCAGGAGGAAGTTGTTCTCACCACTGTGCACTTCAGGCTCAAGTTAATCCCTTTCTCCAAGGACAGAAAAGTTTCCCTGAGCACCTTCCAAAGTCCTAACCCTGGTCAGTTAAAAGCCTTGCAATATTTGGGGCGTGACCAGTTGCAGCAAACAAACAACCCAAAAAGGAATGTTGACCAAAAAAAGGTATGTTGACTATTGGCTTTCTTTTCCAAGAGGCTGTATCAAGCAGCTTACTTGAAGTACATAACATATACCAGAAATAGAAAGAATTTGATCATTATTTACAGGAAAAGGTCTAGAAATGAGAAAACAGAGAAAAACAAAGATAATTATTTCTAAGAAGTAGGGACTGAAGAGGTGGGCATTAAGTGCTTTTGGAATTGCCACGAGCAGCTTATTAGCTTTCTAAGTACTTAAATAATTGTTTCTGATGTTTGGTGAGGGCCTCTTGTGGGCTGCTCATGACTGGGTCAGTCTTCTGTTTGTTTTTCTGCTCACTGGAACCTCACAGGAACCATTCCAGGCTCTGACAGCCCAGGGTCTGCAGCCATGACTATTTACAGACTGCTTCTGCCACCACTTAGAATGGTGTCTGACTAAAAAATATTCCTCAGGGACCACCTGTTTGGGGTGGGAAAGGTGTCCTGCCTGCTGGATACTTCATCCTCCAAAACCCCCCAAAGGTTTTTGTGTTTTTGGAGTCACTGAACACTCAGCCCACTCAACATGGGGGTGAACCACTGAACCCCAGACCAGCACGCAGGAGACTTGGAGAAGGGCACGAAGCACCTAAGTCTCACAGGGCCAGGATGGACAAGGGGTTTGCAGCATCTCTGGGACAGCTTGGTGGCCAGCAGCTGGCTGCTGACCCCAGGATCTGGTTTTCCTGCTGTGGCAGTGTGGTGACAACCAAAACCCCTCCAGTTTTGGGGTGAGGCTGTGGTGCAGCATGGTGGCTGCTGGACTTGTGCAACATTAGAGCATCCCCCAGCCCCACTGCTGCTCCCTGGGCACTTCCAGCACATGGCAGCCTCCAGGCAACACGTTCTCCTCAGGAAGTTTTGGACATGTATCTCAGGACCTCTCTGGCACCATTAATTACAGCCCTTCAATTTCTTCAAATTAGTACTCTGTATCTAATAAAATAAATGAGCTTAAAGATTACTCTATTGATTCCCAATTGAGGCAGCTTCTCAGTTTATAGCTGAGGGCAATCCATAAAACACAGGCTTTAATTAACCCTGGTGAATGCCACTGATGTGAAATGCCATTACCTTCAAAATATTCAGCATGGGCAGCTGCAGGATCTGCTCAGCCTCTTTCTTTTCCACACTGCACACCCCCCTGTTAGAAGAGCTGTGCTGGAGGCACTTCTCCACCAGGGCCAGGGGCAGAAACCAACATTTTCCTTGCTGGAAGCCCCAGCTATTCCTTGGTGATGTGTCCATCTCTTTGCTTCCCACCCAGGGCTTTGCAGGTAGCCAGGAGAAAGCCCCACAGGAGCCTTTCTGATGGGCTGCACAGGACAACAAGAAGGTTCTGCTGGGACCTTCAGGTGTCTGCAGGTAACCAGGCTGTGGCTGGGCGTTCCCTCTGTTCCCTGGAAGGGTCTCCTGGCACTGAAGGGTATTAAGCAGCTCCAGGGGCTGCACAGAGTTCATTATTTGAGGTTAAACTGCAGCAGTGCTCAGCAGGGCAGCCCTGACAGGGGCTCTGATGTGCATCAGGATGTTCACAGGGGCCAAAATTTGTTTCTTTTATCAACAGCACATGATCCAAGCTCTTCATCCAACCCTTTTGGTCCCCACAGGCAGGCTTTCCAGAGGAGGATAAAGGAGATGCACTTTCTGCCCAACTTGTGCAAGCACAGGGGCCGTGTACCACCCATCCTACCCCTTGGGTTTTGCCTCTGCCCTGCCACTGCTGGGGGACAGCCCTGGGAATTGCTCTTTCCCCAGGGATTTGCACCTGCAGCATCTTTTTGGGAAGCAAAAGGAGCAGTGTCAGGACTTCTAGCTGCCCAGGGACAAAACATGAGCCTGCCAGCAGGAAATGTGCCTTGAGAGCAGAAATGGCACCTTCTGGGGTCTCGTTGTAGCCCCCCAGGGAACACCCCTGAGCAGTGCAACCACAGGACTCAGCCCTGCAAAAAAAAAAAAAAACAAACCCAAACCCCCCCCCCAAAACCCACAAAATCAAGTTGTGAGGGAAGACAGGGCTATGGGGGCATTTTGCTGGTTTCTGCTCTCCAAGCAAATTAAATTCTTCCAGATGTGGAGCTTTCTGATAGCAAAGCAGCTGTGTTCTTGTGCTCTTTACTATTATTAACAATTTTCAGCATTCTTATTGCAGCAGTAGGATGCTCCCCTGGCCAGGGCTTCTCTTCTTCTTTTGACCATGGTTCATTGGCCTTGCCCCCTCCCTCCTCACTCTGCTTTTGGTCTGCTTGCTCTTTGGGCAGGGATTTGATGTGTGGAGCTCTGCCCACCTCCTCTGCCCCCGGGGCTGGAGCTCTGCCTCTGCTGAACAATTAAAATGCAATGCAATTACAGGCAGGGCAGAGGGGCAGAGAACAACCCGGCAGAGCATTCAGCCCTGCATGACTGGGTGGCTGTCAGTCCCCGGCTCCAGGAGATGATTTGATTTTCCTAAGAAGCAATAATTGAGCTTTTTTTTTAATGTGCCCCGGGTCTGAGCTGGCCACAAGCTGTGCAGCCAGGAGCAAGGGGTGGGTTGGAGGGGAGGTACCTACCTGCAGCTCCTGGGGGGCTGCCAGCTATACACTTTCCTACCTCCTCTGCTCCAAAGGTATTTATCCTTGGCACAGCTTTGCTTGCGTGCCAGCACCTTGTCTGAGATGAGGTGGCCAAGGGAGGGAGGAAGGGCGAGGAAGAGCTCCCCATGACTGGGGGAGGTCAGAGCCAGAGCTGAACTTGCTCACCCCACCCCATTCACCCCACAAAAAAACAAAACCCACAGGAGAAACAAAACCTTCAGCCCTCAGCTCACAGCTTCTTGCTCTGGGTGCCCCACACCAGCCAGGCACTTCCAGGACTGCTGTTGGGAACCTCATGTGTACTTGTCCAAAGAAGACACAGCACCAAGGAGCTCAGAAAAGAGCTGCTACTATAAAAAATATAAAATAAAGTCAGTGGGGAGAGGCTTTTCTCCTGGGATGAAGTGGCTTAGCTCAGTGACCCCCAGCAAAGGGCAGAGAGGAGGAGCCTGGGGGGCTCCCTATGCTTGGGCAAAGGTTCTCACCCCCTGGGGGTGCTGGCCCTGAGACACAGCTGCTCCCCATCACCATCATCATTCTCTCCAGGTGCCACCACTGTGTGATCAGCAGGGAAACCTCCCTCCCAGGCAGGTTTCTTATTGCTGCCTCCTCCATGGCAGTGGAGGTGTTGCTGTTTGCACAGGATGGAATCTTTGGGGTGTCTTCCACCCACCCCCAAAAACCTGGGTGCACTTAGGGCCCTGGGCTTGGCTGGAGGAGATGTTTGCTGGGGGTCTGGGCACTGCATCTTGGTTCCTGGAATACTTGGAAAGTTATTCTGAGAAACTACTGCAGGTGAGGGGAAAATTGTTATGGTCCTGGAGCTGTGTTTCTTCTCTCTTGAGAGCTGCTGCTTGTGGCTGGTCTGCTTTTGCCCTCACCTGAAAACTCGGGGTGTTACAGGGTGGAAAGATTCCCTGCATCTCTCCAGGCTCTGTCTGCAGAGCCATGAAAGCATCTGAAAGAAGAGCTACTTGTGTCAGGCACCCCCTCACTCTGTGCAAGGCCACCACTGACCTCTGTGTTTAGCAGAAAAAAACCAGTTAAAAATCTCCATTTCAAGTTCAAGGGTGAAGTTTGGAGCCTGACTGCCCAGCTAGTGCACCCAGCCTTGAAACCTGTGAAGGAACAGAGTGATGCTTGCTCCTTTCAGATGGCTTCTCAAAGCTCATAATTGTTTTTAAATGTTTTTTTGAGACTTTTAACTGCATTTTAGCATTTGCAGCTGTGCTGTCCTGTGTCAGTAGTGTGTGCAGGAGCATGGCCCAGCAGAGGTGATGAGGAGTTCCCTCTCTCCAGCATCCAGGGACATGGAAGGAGCAGCAGAAGCAGGAGCCTGGCAGGCAAGAAGGGCTTTGGGCTGCTGCTCCAGACAAAGGTAAGGGGTAGCTTTTGATCACTGACTACCAGAACTAAGCTGTCTCTCTGCTCTGGGCTTCCAGTGTTTCAAACAAACCTTTTTCCCTGTGCTTAGGGTTGGGGATGGTGCCCCTGGTGGTGTGTGTACCATACACTGTTTGGGAACACAGGAGTTTGTGCCAGGCTTCTCTGTGCCCCTTCTAGGCTGGCAAACACAGCCCTGCCTTTCTGTGGGCAGCTTTGCTCACCCATACCAGGGCAGGTCCTCTACAGCTTTGTCCACATCCTCAGTTTTCCATCCCCACTCAGGTCATAAATGAAACCCCAAGTACCAGGAGGAGAAATCCTGACAGTGAAAAAGCCACTGCTGTGTCCTCGGGGCAAGTGTGGGGGTATTTCTGTCCCTCTGCATGCCCTGGGAGTTGAAAATCCAAGTGCTTGTCCCTATGTATTTGCTTGCTCTGAGCCAGGTGATCTGATAATATCCGATCCCTCTCTGAGGGCCAAGAAGGACAGAAACCACTGCAAGGCAGGGCTGGGATTTGGAAAAGGGAGAGGAAGATTTTTGTTTTCTTGCATTTGCAAAAACTACCTGGAAAACTGCAGCTTTCTGAGGCTTGCTGTGGATTGCAAGGTGACTTCTAGGACCAGAAATACTGGATTTAAAATATTCCAGACTTTTTCTGTGTTTTTTGTTTTGTTTTGTTTTCTTCCCCATTAAATGGGGGAGCTCGTTTACTGTGCTGCTTTTAGGAACACAATCATTAGGGCTGAGCTGCAATGCAAAGGCAATGCACTAACTTTAGCTGAGCCTCAGTCCTTAGGCACGTATGGCTTGGGGGTTTTTTATCTTCCATAGCTGGGTCTGGCAAATAAAATTATCTATTTTGCCTCTGTGTGCTGGAAAGAGGAGGAATTAGTGTAGAATACAAGCAGCATACCCGATGGAGCAAAATAAGGAGAAGATAATGGGCCTAATTACTGCAAGGAGCAGTCCAAGTATTCAAGGCTGTGTGCAGGGAAAGAGAAACCCTAACTATTATAGATAAAATCATTCCTAGACTCTCAGGGATCCCTTTCAGATGGAGCAGGTTAATGCTTTGAGTCTGTGTTTTCTAACTGAGACTGAGGAACATTATTCCCACATCAGCAGAACTGAGGGTGCAAGCACCCCCCAGTGCTGAAGCCTGGCCTGTGTCTGCAGAGGGGATGGAGGCAGCAGCTCACCAGGGCTCACATGGGCCCTGCTCCTGCTCTGCAGGGTTAAAACCCAGGAAAATTCATTTCAGGCTGAAGTGTTGCAAGTGCAAGAGAGATCAAGGGAAGCTGCCACTGCTGGTTGTCTTTTTAAAGGATAATATTAGGGTGATGTCAACTGCTCTCTTTTTATTTCTATTTTTTCCCCTCCAAATGGTTCACCCCCACATGGTGTTTACAGCTCCCCTGGTGCTATTTGCCACCAGCTGCCTCCCAGCAATCCTTGGCACTGAGTTTCTGTGTCACCCTCCCAAACCTCCTCTCACCACCTCTCACCAGCATCCTTGCCCTGTTTGCTGGGCAGGAGCCAGCGTGAGCTGAGCCCAACACCAAGGAGCTCCTGTGCCATTTGCATGCTCCTCTCTCATCATTTCACATCTATTTTCAGTCAGGCTGGCTTGCAGTTCCCAGCACACCATGACAAAATCCCAGGGAAACAGTGAAGCCTTCTGGTGCAAACCCAACCTCTCCATGCAGAGCAGCAGTCTCAGCCCGTCTGTGTTTACACAGAGGAAACTTCCCTGGCAGCATCCCAGAGCAATGGCCCAGAGCCCCTGACAGGTGAGCCTACAGCACTTCAGGTCTGGGATCTTGGTCAGGTTAATTTTCTTAATTGTGTATGTTGTGTTGAGAAAATAGCCTGAAGTGACATAAAACACCAGCTAGATAAATGAGGACATTCACCTTGGTCACTTCACAAAAAGTAAAAAGGGACATGAGACAGTCTTGGGCTGGTTCAGATGGAAAATATGGAATTTCTTTCCCTGGTAAAACCACCAAGAGCCAGAGCTGGGAAACTGTGGGGTAAATGTGGGTCCCCAAGGCAGGAGGTGGCCATGCAGGGACTCTGGTGTTTATTTATTTATCTGTAATACATGTCTGGGTCAAGCTGGGGGTGGTTCTGGTGCTGGGGGTGGGTTTGGGTTGTGGTGATGTGAAGGTTCTGGCCCAACTCTTGGCTTCTCCAAACGGGCAGGGGGTTATTAGAAGCAAACCCACCACAGGCTGGGTTATTATGGTTATTGTTATTCTTGGTTATTCTGGCTGTGCTTTGGTACTGAGCAGGGACAGGCACAGCAGTGGGGTGGGGAGTGGTGTCATTACATGGACACTGTGTCATCCCCCCAAGGAGCTTATCAGCACTGTCCCACTGCCTCCAGGTCACTTATAGGGTTATTGACCAGAGGGTTTGCTGACCTCTGCTTTTATAGGAGTCAATCCCAACACCAGCCATGTCCTGAGGGGGGTGAGAACAGTGGGAATTCATCCAGTGCTGTGGGCAGCTCATGCTCTGCACAGGGAGGATCATTTCTTACAGGTTTCTCTGTTATTAATGCTGGTACTTGCAGTTAATTGGCAAAGCAGTGTGTATTTAAGGATACGTGGGGATGGCTGTCCCATTTCCCTTGGTCTTGTGTTTAGGTAGTGAAGCAAAGGTTCATTTTTGTTGTTGTATTTGCATCCCTCATTTCTCATATTCAGAGACTGGTGTGTGTGTGTGTGTATATTTATATGCAGTATAGATCATGTAATATATTTGGGATTGCTGTAGCTCCTTAGCATTTTTAGAGGAAGCCTTAAATCTCCTTTAGATTTCTTCTTATCTGAGCTTCTGCTGTTTGCACCTAACATTCTGTGGAAAGCACAAGCATTTAAGCCAAGCTGAAGCACAAGTGAATTTATTGGAGTCTCAGGCATCCCAGGTTATCAGGGAGCACATTATCAGGGAGGAGGGAGCACTGAGGAAGAGGAGGAGCAGCTTTTATTAAACCAGGAATTTGAAGGCTTGATCTTCCTCAAGGCTGCCAGACACTCAGAGCCAGGGGGCTGGGACTTGTTTATTGGAAGGCTCAACAGTTTTTAATTAAAGCTGCTATTGAAAAGATTAATCACCCTGTGGTGGGAGAGAGAGAAACCTCCTGCTTCTCTGCAGGTCACAGCTGGAAAGGTCACATACCTGTTTCATCACCTCCCAGGAGGGAGCCTTGAAGCAGGGTGTAAAACCTCTGCAACACCCCCATGCCTTGCCAGTTCAGGGGGAGAGAAGTTTCCATCTGTTCACTTCCAAGAAGAAAAGGTTGATTAAAGCCAACAGCCTAAGCTGAGCCCAGGCTGGACTGGGTTGGTACAGGAATCACCTGGAGCCACAGCATCAGGATTTCCACACTGTGGCTGAGGCTTGGCAGGAGAAGACGCCTCAGAAAGGCAGAAACCCATGGTTCAGGGGTTGTCACCTCTGTACTCTCCCAAATCAAGGGGTGCTCTGGGGTTACAAGCAAATGTCATAAAGTCATTTCAGCAGGGTAAATTTAATAGAGGATATTGGATACCAAAGTGTGCTGCTTCAGGGCCATCACAGATACCAAGAAACTCTACAATGACATGAGAAAGCTCACTTCCCCCCCCAGCTGGGTCAGTGCTGCAGGGAAATATTATATATTATTATTATTTTATTATATTATTATAAAAATACATATAATATATTATAAGATTATTGACCAGTAACTTGAACTTGCCTCCCTGCTGACTGTGATCCAGTTTCATGCACCAAAATGTGCCTTTGATTGATGATAGCAATGGTTGTGACTTGAAAGTTTATCTCCTGAAATCTTCACAGGGAAGTGCTGGGAGAAGGTCTAGTAGAGAAGGGCATACTAAGACTGCTCAAAATAAGTGAAAAAAACCTTTTTTTTTTGCCCCCCCCGGTGGTAGGCAATAGCTGGATGGTTTGTTCTGCAGGACAAACATCTCTCTCTGCTATTCTTCTCCCTGGTTTTTTCCCTCATTCTCCACAGGGGAGGATTCTTGTGCAGAGTCTACCTGGGCTGGAAACCTGAGGAAGATTTGTAGCTTGCACCAAGTGTGAGGCAGTGTCTGTGAGTGTGCTTGCAGGGAAAGGTGCCCAGGAGGCTCTCAGGCAGTCACCAGAAGGGTATTATTTTCCCCACGTAGCCTCCAGTGCTGTTTCCTACCCAAGGCCTAACACTTGGAAATCTCATCTTCATAAATTGCTTTCTGTGCAGGCAGGTATCATATAGGGTTTTATGCAACATTGGGGGAAAATTATCTGTAAGGGCTGGGTCACTATGGTAACCACTTCTTATCTCAGAATCAAAAAGCAGTGATGATTGTAATTAAAAAAAATGCATGCTTTTTACCAAGAATTATTCTGAATTATAATTCATTTTCTGTCACACGCTGGAGTTATTTTTATTGCCCCCAAAGGCATCAGCATTTGTTATAATTCAGCACTGGAACACTTCCTAGAGACAGGCTGTAACTTGCAAGATACTGTCAGAAACTGTGGTCAGGGACTTCAGCAGGCTCCAGCAAAACACCAGGGATGCTTTTGGCTCTTAGAGAGGGGAAAGCTGAAGATAAACAAGGCCTCCTGAAAAATCATGCTTCACCACAACTCCACTTGTGTCCTGAGCCCTGCACAGAGAGGGGTCCAGGTTGGATGCTCCCTTCCAGCCCAACCCACTCTGGGATTCTAAGACAATTTCCATGCTCAGGAGCCAAGATGGATGTTGAAGAAATATCTGAAAAGATCCTTTTTAAGTCAGCAATGAATTGATAGTGCTGGGGAGCTGAGTGCTTGGCAGCTTCAAGGCAAGCCTTTCCAAAAGCAAATAAGAGGAGAGGGAAGGCAGGTGCCATCATGATATATGGGCAAGAAACCCAAGGACCATGCAGGGTCACATCTGAGTGACAACTTGTCACCACTCCAGCAAAGTTTGCATGTAAACACACCCCAGTGGCTCCGTATTGATCTAACCAACAGGAACCTGCTCTTCAGTTTGAATTTTATGAGGTATTAAATGGCACTTAGAGAGCACTGGACTGCATGCCTGACAGGCTGTGAACATGGGGTTTGGTCACAAAACTTGCCCCTTGCATGCAACCAAGTGTAAAGACAGCTGGGAAGGGATGGGACTGGCTGCTGGGGATGCTCTGCTGAGGACACAGCCTCCTCTGCTTGGGGACATGGGACAGGACCAGAGGAAAGGGATGGAGGCTGCAGCAGGGGAGGTTGAGGCTGGGTATTAGGAAACATTTTTTCTCTGGAAGGGCTGTCAGACATTGGAGAAGTGCCCAGGGCAGTGGTGGGGTCACCAGCCCTGGAGGTATTTAACTGGCCCTTAGGGCCATGGCTTAGTGGTGAGCTTCCAGTGTTGGTCAGAGGTTGGACTGGATGGGCTGGAGGGTCTCTTCCAGACAAAGGCATTCTGTGATTCATGGAGCCTGTCCTTCAGCCCCTAAGCTGAGCACTCATCCTGTGAGTGATGGAAATACATTTCAGTTGGCTTTTTCTGAATGCTGGAGTGTCCATAAGAGCCTTTTCATTTTACAGTGTGTGTGTGTGTATATATATATGTGAAATATCCTAAATCATGTCTTGCAAATGGCTTCAGGAAACCACTTACTGGTCTGGTTCCCATCTCATGTAGGAAGGAGAATACGTGTGCCTGGGTTTCCCCCCAGCTCTAAAACAGTGAGTTATATTACAGTTGTTACTGCTCCTGGATTTGAGTTGTTCCCATTCTTGGGTTTTGTGAACCAAGCTTCCAGCCTGGGAACTGCTGAATGTGCCAGAGACCCAAGGCCCTGACTCAGTTGTTCATCCCACTCTATAAAATGATTTAATATAAAATAATTTAAGCGTGGACTTAAGTGTGTTGCTGAATCGGGACTTTGGGACAAAATCTGCCTGATTAAGTTAATCTGAAGCAGATATTTATCTGAGCTTGGGTAAAGCCACTAATGTTTTTCTGATGACACAGAAGTGCTGTTGGTGATAAGCTGGACACCAGCACCCAGGCATTCTGAGAACCAAGTGAGGATCAGTCAGTGTTGTGCTGGATGAGTCACAGAGGAGGGGGGAGGAGGGGAAATTGGCTGATTTTTCTATTTTTAAGGCAGTTGGCCATGCTGGTGTGAGTAGCAAACAGAGGAGAGGCAGCCCTGGTAGAGCCCGGGATGGCTGACTATTCATTTCAAGGAAAATTGGCAGGAAAAGGGGATCTGGTCAGTGTTAAGCTCTGGCAGCATTTATTCTGATTTTGATGAGCTGGCTCCTTAATGAAGCAGCCACTTGACAGGGAGCAGGGGAAGTATCAGCTGTGGGGTGGCAAGAGGTGAAGGTTTGGCATCCCCATTCACCTGCTTTTTCTGAATGCTGCAAAAACATTTTCTACCTCTGAGTGGATCCATGGATTTCTGTGACAATTTACATTTATGTAAAAATACCATGAAATGCTGACATGGTTCCCCAAAAACTGGGATAGAGACACGTTTAGTTCCATCTGGGAGACAGTCCCCATGTTGCAGGTCAGTGCAGGTTGCATCTCCTTGGCTCTCTCTGGAGAGTGAAACCAGTGGAACTTTTCCTCCACATTTCTGTGGAGGGGCAGGATCACAGGCATTTGGCTGGGGGTGTGTAAGTGCATGGAATATTATCCTGCTTATGCTTTTGGGCAACTGGGGAAATTTTCCTAGGATTTGGAAGCCACTACAGAGATAGAGTCCTGTTGTACTTAGTAAGGTCTGACTGAGGTATGGCAAACAAATACTGATGAAAACAGCCAAAAATGTAGGGTACCACAAAGGTATCCTAAAAAATGTCCTCATTGTGCCATGACAACACTCAGAGCTCATAAATCTAGAGATTGTCTTACAGAAAACTGTGGTGGCTTATCACTCTTGGGAAGTCACCACTACAGCTGAAACCCATCCCCTTCCTCATCAGTTCTGGGGTTTTGTTGCCTTGCCCCTGCATCTAATATCTTGCCTGGATCCCCTCTTTCTGGCCTGCTCAAGTTTTCCCTTGAGTTTTTATGACTGACTCACCCCAAACTCTCTCTCAAAGATGTCCAGGGGAAGAGCTGCAGTCTCCTGCCAAGGCTGGGGCTCCAGTACTGCCTCTACCACTTGGCTCCTGCCAGGGCTCCCTCCAGCTCCTCCCTTTGTCACTTTCAGTGTTAGAAAATCGGTTTGCCAATGGAAGAAGCTTTGTTCTAGCAGAGACAGTGTTTGCAGAAGGTCCCAAGCAGGAACCAGGTGCAGGAGAACAGCTGATGGAAAGCACCCTGGGCAGAAGGCTGCCCGAGAAGGTATGAGATGCTCACCTGGCATCTGTCTTGCACTAACTGGTATATATCATGTGGTATTTGTCCCATTGCCATCTAGGGGGAGAAGTGATGAAGGTTATCCCATGAGCTGATCTCCAAGAGCTGAATTACAGAGCTGTAAGCCATGGGACACTGAAATGGCAGCCCTTCTAAGTGCTCTCAGGCTCTTGGACACCACTCCAAACCCTCATTTCAGTCTTGGGAAGACAAACCCACCCTCTCTTCCCTGGCAGGGAGGTGCCTTCATTTAAAGTGCTGCTATTGAGTCGTGGGATACATAACAAAACCCCTTCCTTGAAGGTGTTTGCACTGGAAGTAGCATCTCCCCTCCCAGTGGCCAGAGTCACATCATCACCATACAGGGGGCTTTAAGCAGGGTACCCCAAATACAGAGCACTTCTGCAGGGCCTGTGCCCTCCGTGAAGCTCTGATCTTGGGGGCTGGTGTACAAGAGCCCTTTCATATGAGCTGCTGGGCTCTGCAGCTCTCAGCTGAAACCCACCACTCCCCATCCCTGCCTGCTTCAGTGCCCCAGGGAAAAATTGGAAAAAGCAGCCAGATAAAACCAACCCTTTGGAGCACTTGCAGTTAAGAGCAAAATGGGGCAGAAAGCTCTGAGGCTTGACTTTGGGCAGGAAGAAAAAGCCCTTCCCAAGAGGCTGAGGCTTCTGTAAGCACAGCCCAGTGGCTGCTGCCTTCGCTTTACGTCAGAGCATCAGTGCTGTTGTTTTGCCCCTGGTATCAACAGAGCTTGCCTGGTAGGTGGGTTGGGGTATTGGGATTTAGATTGTGGAGAAATTCAGGAAGGCTCCAGTTAGTTTTGTTTGGCTGTTTTTCCTTTTTTTTTTTTTTTTCCTCCCAGTCCAGCTTTTGAAAGTCCACTGGGGACCCCTAATGTTCAGCTGCTGCTGAAGCAGACACTTGAGAGCCAGAGCTGCAGCACTCTCTGGCTGTCATTGCTTAGGATGGGGTTTTATTGTGGGCAATAACGCTTCCTTCCCCTCATCAGAAGCCATCTTTCTGGGAAGCTCTGAGAGCTCCTCAGGACGTTTGGTACGCAGTGTTTCCCCAGTCAGAATCCATGGCAGCTGCATCAAACCAGGATGCCCCTGGAGATGCTTTGGAAGGCAGAAACCTCAGTGCTGCCCATGCAATGTGTAGAACCCTTCCCAGCCTGGAGCTCTGCTACCAAACAAGCCCAGCGTGCCCAACAGAAGAGTTTGCATGAGAAAAGCAGTCAGAAGTCACGGCCATTGTAAAGGACAGTGCGGGGAATTACCCTGTGCAGTGTTTAAGGACATCAGTGAAGGTTGGCAGGCACTCAGCCCTCCAGAAACTCCCCCTGTTCCCACACACCTCCCCGTGGTTGTGACTCTCTTACCTCCTCCCCAAAAAATATCTCCATTGCCCATCTTGGAACAGAATCACAGAATCTTTCAGGCTGGAGAAGCCCCTTGGGATCCTGGAGTCCAACCATCATCCCTTCTCTGCAAAGTCCTCCCCTAAACCACATCCCCCAGCACCACATCCAAAGGACCCTAAAACCCCTCCAGGGATGGTGACCCCACCATCTCCCTGGGCAGCCCATCCCAGTGTCTATCTCTAAACCTACACTGAGCTGGGCAGCCCCCACCAAGACATCCCACACTGTGCTGCTTAGGGCAGTCAGGAATTGCTGCTTCCATGGGGCTTTGCCCCAATTTCCATTGCCTCTGCTGGCAGGGCACACAAAGCCCTTTGCCACAGCCTGTTTGAAGAGGTTTTTGTCCCAGACCCTTGGGGTCAGCTTCCTTCCCCCTTATCTCTGGAACCCATCCCTTCTGCCAGACCAACATCCTGACCATTGTGTTTTTTCCCTGGCAGGCAGAGGCAGCAGCGTGGCTGCCACGGGCAGCAACCCCAAACCCACCCAGAGGTTTGGGCAGGAAAAGGTTTGGAATTCCACTGGGGTAAGTCACCCTTCTCTCTTCACGTCCTCCAAACCCAAGCAAATCAGAAAATTCTGTGGTTTTAAAGTGGCTTCTAAGATAATGCAAGCCAATTAGAGGGATGAAAATGGAGCTGATAACTGCAGGTTTTCATCACTGACTCTGTGCTAAATGTCTGCTCTGTGTGGTTTGTGAGGAAGTAAAGGGATCATGGAGAGGAAAGGATGGGTGGTTTTTTGTTTTTTGTTGTTTTTTTAAAGCAGCTAAATTGCCTCTAATTAGCAACACAACTGTAGTCAAAACATAATGTGAGGATAATAAATTGATATTTGCATAATGGAAATGCTACCAAAACGTACTTCAAATAAGCTGAATTAGATTATAATTAGAGCTGTGTTTTGGGAAAGAAAACCCTTCTAATTGCCTGTGTACAGGCAGTGCCAAGGAGAGGGCTGGCAGCTGCTGGGGAGGTCCAGCTGGTGCTGTGTGGGACAAGTGACATGGGGGGACAGGAGGGTCCCCCCAGTGGGAGCCAGTGCCACCCTGGTGAGGCTGGGGGGTGGAGAAAGAGGGAACCAGGCAGGAGGAACAAGGCACACCCTGGGCTATGGGCTCCTAACCCCTCTGCTGGGGGGTTGGACTGAGAGAAACCCCCAGGGGGATGTTGTGCAAACATCAGTCAGGGTGGGAGACACTCCTGACCCAGGGGAGCCTGGAAATGCAGGAGCTGATCCTGCAGGAAACCACTGAACACCTTTTCTTCCCCAATTCCCCACACCTTGCTGAGGTGCCACAGCCTTCCCCTGCTGCTCTTTGATAACTGGCTTGACAAAACCTGCAGTTATTTCTCACTGCTGAAACACCCGCAAGGCTGCTTGTGGTTTATTTTCCAGCTCTGCAGGATGCTCCCTGTGTGTTCACCCTGGAAGGATCCTGAGGCTCACACCTGGGAGGGAATGGGGATATGGGAGCCCGAGCAAAATCCTCCAGGCTTTTAATTGTGAGTCATGGCACAAGAGCAATTATCAGAAACTCAAACCTGGCCTCTGTTGCTTGCTGTCCTATTTGCTCCCTGCAGCACCAACCCCTGGATCCTCAGGCTCACCCAGAGGGAGTGCAGGACCTCAGGTAATGCAACAAGGCAGCTGGATAATCACAGTAGGAAAAAAGGGGAAAAAAACCCAAAACCAATCAGCCCTGGGAACGAAGTTCATTGCTAGCAAAGTGCTGCAGATCTTTGCTCAGAAATGCAATTCCTCCCAGTGTGGTTTTAAACTGAGACCACCCTGAAAATGAAGGCAGTTTCCATTACATTTAATGACTTTTCCCTGAAGCTGCATGGCAATAGTATCATTGATAAGGAATGGTAGCTAGTAAGTGAGGGCATTATTTACATTTTCAGTTAAATCTCTGTCATGTCTGTTACAAATGCCACCATGCATGCATGTCACACTGACTTATAGTGACAGAGCCTGGTGCTGACCACTGATTGCAGGAGCAGAGCATGAAATGCACAGAGCACCAGCCCAGAAACTGCCCCTGATCAAACCCAAATCCATCTCTGCTCTCAGTCAGCACCAGCAGGTGAGTGGGTGCAATGCCAGCACTTCATATCCCTGTTCACATCCCTGTCACCCTATAACCCATCTCTCTCCCCCATCCCACCCTCCCAGCCCTGAGCAGAAGAGGTGAGCCAGGGAGCAAGAGGAGAAGGAGCAGCAACACAGCCCTGCCATGGGTCTGGCCATGGGAATCCCCTGCAAAGCAAATGTCTTGTCCCACAAATGATCCTAATGCCAAGAGGCCAGAAGCTCAAGGAGGAGAAAGTGGGGTAGTGCAGTGAAGAAGAGGGTAAGGCTGGAGGAGCAGCAGTGTTGCTGGGATTGTTCAGGGAATGTTTCTGCTCTTGAGGATGGCTTCCAAAAGCTGCTGAGCTTCTCTGAGCCCCTGGGCTGCTGCCACACTGAGGAGTTTCTCCACCTCCCTGCAGGACAGGAAAACTTCATCAGGAAAATCTGGAAGAGGGTTTTGATTGGTTCCTAGCTACTTTTCATTTATTTAGCCTTTTGTAAGAGGACCACAGAGGTCTGAAAACACCTGTAAAGTTAGCTCCACTCTATTTGGAAAATTATCTGATGTTCTTTTGTTTTGTTTTTCCCTGTGGTCTGGGCATGTGTATTTCAGGTTTGCTGATTTTCTGGTCTGAACTGAATTGGAGATAGATTTGGAGCTCTTAAAACACACACTCCTGTTACCACTCAGTGCCTCAGTCTGCCTGATCATGCCATGTGCAGCAGAGACTGAAATGAGAATGCACTGTCTCCAGTCACAGGGTTTACCCAAAGGTTGCTTTTCTTAGTTCCAGGTAGCTTAAGACTGCTCTCTCCTACCTCAGCTTTAATTTTCAGAGTTGGAGTGAACATCAGCTCAAACTAAAATAAGTCAAACCCAACTCTTTGGTTGTTTTATCTCCACTTAGCCCAGGCCAAGCTGGTGCAGTACAAAGCCCAAGGCAAGGTTGCTGTGGCTGTGGGCACTGCTGGGGTGCAGTGTGGGGGCAAACTGGGGACAGAAACCTGTCCTGGATGGTTCCAATCCAACCTCTGGGTAGGCAACAGAAAGCTTCTCACTGAGTGGAAAGGAGAGTGCAAAGGAGTGAAAACCCCTTAAAGAAAGACAGCAAAATATTCACATGGCTTCAATAGCTCTCTCTGCACCACCATGGGTCTTGTCCCTTGCCTGGCCTGGGAAATCACCAAAGGAAATAGATATGTAGTTAGACCACAGGTATTTTTGATTTTGTGTCACCTAATTTTTAAACTCTTGTTGGTGCTAACTGGGTTTTCAGTTTCCTTGGTGCAGGTAGCATTCCATTACTGCCAGCACAAGCAGAGGGCATCGGGAATGCTGGAGCAGCTTCATGAGTGGGGCATCTACAGCTCTGGGTTCCCCTCTGCCAGGATCTGAGAATGGTGCAGCTGTAATGGGAAGGAAGAAGGAGAGGTGAAGTTACCCTTCTTCAAGTGCCAGGCTCATGTTTCTGAGTGCCCCCAGTGCCAGGTTGAAGGAGGAGTGAGGATGGCCCTGCCCTGCAGCCTGCCTGCAGGGGGAGAGAGGAGAAAAGAGGGTGGTAAGAAAGCACAAAAGAAGCAAACCCGAGTTCAAATGCTTTATAAAGGGGGAATTGAAGCAGCAAAAGGGATGTAGGAATTCCTTTCCTGGAAGGTGACCCCTTTAGAATTTCCAGGCCCTGGTTTGGGAAACATCCTGATTCAAAAAGGTGCCAGAGCTTCAGGATTTCCCTGTGTCCAGATGTCCTTAAAGATGCCTTCTTGGATCACAGCCCTGCTGTCACAGGCAGAGGTATTTCAGCCCTAGAAATCCTGCTGCTGGGTACTGTTCCATGCCTTGAGAAGACACAGAGGAAGCCACCCCAAAAGGCTGTCCAGCAGCACCAGCATCCCCCCACACTCTGGCTGCCAGGATATTTATTTGCTTCCCACTGATTTAAAACCCAAACCAAACAACACAGCAATAGCAGGTGGGGAAAGCAGAGTGAAGCAACCAAGCAAGGAGCTGGGAGCTCCTGGTCCCTCCCTGCTGCCCTCTGCACCTCCCTCCCATGGGCTGAGCACTGGGAGCCTGGCCCCAGGAGAGGATCATTTCCCAGGAGTTGGGGTTTTGCTGGCAGGACCATGTCCCAGGGCAGGAGTTGGGGGTTTTCTGGCAGGACCACTTCCCAGAGCAGGAGTTGAGGGTTTTCTGGTACCTCACCTGAACCAGTGCATGGCCATGGCCTCGTTTTTTTCCACTCCGGCTCCTGGGTGTGAGACGAGGTAGCAAAGTCACATAAAAACATATAAAATTATAAAATATAATTTATAAAAATACTTATTATATAAATATATATAATGTTTAAAAAAAAGCTATATGAAATATAGTTTTTTAAGGATCTAAAACCTCAGTGTCCAAACTCCAGTGTACCCCATAGCCCAGAGGTGTGTTCTTGCTTCAGGCTGATGCCCTTCCCTGCTCTGGCAGGAGGTTAGCCATGGCTTGGGGAAACCTTACCTTGCAGATACCTCTGTCCCAGGAGGTGCTGGGCACTGGGGTAGCCCAGACGAGCATACAGATGAGCCACGTGGAAGTGGAAGTCCTCACAGCAGAGGAAGATGTAGAGCAGCAGGAGGGCTGTGGTGATCACTGCTGCCAGCTGTGCAAGAGAGAAGCAGTCGTGGAGCAAGGAGGAAAAGCAGCTTAGGACCAGCTACAGCAAGTATTTCATCCCAGCTCTAAAGCCTTCCAGTGGTATTCCCTGCAGAGAGATGTGAGGAAGGGCTCACACAGCCTCAGCTTTGATGGAGAGCAGGTTCCAGCACCCACTGGAGCTGGCAGGAAAGGCACCAGTGACTGCAGGAAGGAGTGGATCAGCTCCTGAGTTAGTATCTCCTTTTAGCTCTGCTACAGCAAAGGAAACTCCAATCACTTCATTCCCTAGTGGTCCTCTTGAAGAAAATAAAATAAAAAAAGCCATGAGGTGGCATCATGCTTTAGCAAGCAATTCATCAAGGTTTGCCAGGAGCTTCATTCCCAAGCAGCCAGGTCCTTCACCCATCACTGCTCCTGCTTCTTTCCTGGACCTCCCTGGCTTAGAAGCCTTTTCACCCAACATTGCAGTGGGGACATGTCACCAACACACACACCTGGCAGAAGAGGGACTTCAGGGCTGAAACTTCTTGTATCTGAGCTACAAATCAGTGGAAAGCCTGAGGTACTGCACCAGCAGGGGAAAATAAGGTGAGAGACCAGAACTGGGCTGTTTGCTTTTTGATGCCAAATGGGATTGAGTTTGTTCAGTGAGCTGGTTATTAACTCCCAGTTAACACTGGTAATAACCAGTATAATAAGTTATTATTTTAAGTTAGTTATTAGTTATATTAGTGATTATAGTTACTATAAGTTAATAAACTTCCAGACAGAGGAGCTGGCAACTTGAGCAACCATGGCTTGGAGGGGTTTGAGATCCCAGGCTGGGCAGAGGAGAGCAGGGTTAGGAAAAGGCTGTAGGAGCCCCTCCTGCCCACCCAATTTCCCAGGAGTCCTTAGGGACAAAAGCAGAGGTGTGGGATGGACGCTGCCCTGCTGCTCCTGCACTCCCACACCACAACCAGCTCCAGGAACTGCTGGAGGCAGCAGCCTGCCAGGAGCTTGTCACCTCCTGATGGGGACCCAGCTCCTCCTTCACACCCATCCCTAACTGGAATTAGCACATGCTGAGGATTAATGAAGCTAGATGGCTAATTAGGCTAAGCAGATAAAATTGGTAAGCAGTGGTGATGTGTTTGGTTTCCTGGCAGATGAGTTTAGGAAGGGGGGAAATGTGGCTGTTCTGTTTGAGGAGGCATCCACACCTCCCACCATCCATCCAGCCCACTCATTCCACAAGGTTTTCACAGCCCATTCCCAGATGCTTTGGCAAACACAGCTCTCCTGTAATGCAACAGGGACTGCAGAGCCTGGGAGTAAGTAAATGATGAGTACACTGGTGGGTAAGTAAACCCCTGAAAGCCAATGGCAAGTCCAAGAGGAAATGCAAGTCACAGATTGAGCCAGTGACTGCTGGAAGGTTTGGTTTGCATTTAAAGAGGAGGAAATGATAACCCTGGAAAAAACAAAACCAAAAAGAAAACAGGACTAGAAGCTTAGTGAGAAGTGTTCCTTGCTGGAGACACAGGTGGTGGTAAGAGCTCAGCTCAGGCAAAGGTGAGAGCAGATCCATGGTGAAGGCAAGGGCAGGGTTTCTGAGGAAGAGGAAAGGCTGGGCAGTAAGCAGCTGGGTTTGCACAGTGCCTGTGCACTGCCTCCTGCTGTCACTGTGCTGTTTCATCATCCCTGCTGCTGGGGATGGGATATGGGATATGGGAGGGAATGTCCCAGGTGGCTGCAGCAGATCAGGTGCAGGATGCTGCAAGAGGCAGCATTGGTTCTTTTTCTGGGGACAGATTTGGGGGGCTGCAAGATCCTCACAGCTTTGACTCCTCTTTTATGTTCCCTGCAAGGCTGCCTGAAGCCTCAGGAAAGGACTGAAAGGGGACTCTGGTGTCTGGGAGAAGCTGGTGGCATCACTGCCTGCCATGCCCAGCCAGCTGCAGGGTCCAGGGTGTCACACAGCAGCCCCCCAGTGCCACCACTCCTGCCCCTAACCCATCCCCATGCTTACCTCCCACTTGCTCCACGCCAGGCCAGGAGGATGGAGGCTCCCACGGGCTGCAGAAGGATTTTCTGGGCAGGTCCCAGCACTGCCCCTTCCTTCCCTTCTCCGCCAGGCTGCAGGTTTGGGGTCCCTCATCCCTGCCTCCTGCAGCAGCTCTGGGTGCCTCAGCCCAGCCTGCCCTGCTCTCTGTCTGTGCCCAGCACTGCTGCTGCCCTCCCTGCAGCCTCTCACATCACCTTGCCTCCTGATTTATGGGAGCAGTAGCCCAGCTGCTGCAGTAAGATAAGAGGGATGGATACACGTCCCCAGGAAGCATCCTAGAAAAGGAGATGCTCCAGCCCAAACTCATTAAAACCTTTGCTGTTTAACTCTCTGCTGGGTATTCCTCTTCCTCCAGAGATGTGCCAGATGTTGCAGGCCCCTGATGGTAAATCACTGTACTTAACAAACTTGATTTTATTTTTTTTTTTCTTTTTTTCTTCTTCTTTTCACATGAGAAGGAGAGCTCTTCAGAAGCAATGCTGCTGCTGCTGCTGCCCACTGCTGCAGATGGTCAGGATCTTGTTATCTCAACTGCACAGCCCCCCCAGGCACGTGAGCTCTGATGTGTTGGGTTTTGGGTTAGTGCAAGGACACACGGGCCCAGCTGCAGGTCAGAAAATTAGAAAAGGTGCAGTCAGGATTCAGGAAGTCAGCAGAACACACAGGACTTCCAGAAGGTTCTAAAGGATAGGATTTTTATTTCTTTTTTTTAAGCTATAAAAGAGTTTCAAGGCAGTCATTTTATAGGTGTCTAATTACGCCTCTAATCATCTGCAGTAACTCCACCCAGTGGCTTTCAGACATTAAATTCTGGTTTGCCTTCACCTCTGGAAGAAAACATCTCCCTAACACAAGATCCTGGCTGCATGTTACCTGAAGCCATGGCAGAGAATCCTGCCTGGATGGCTGTAAGAAAAGGTCCATCCTGTGCCAAGTGCTGACCTTGTCTGGGTGCCTGACAGTAACAAATAAGATGTTTTTCTTCCCAGTTTTACAGCGAGACAAGTGCTGTGCTTTGCTTTTAAAGGCAGCTCTCCCCCCCTCACAAAGAACAAGGCCACCTTTTTGCTAGTCATGACTCAGCCTAAAAACCTCACTGAACAGAAACCCCTCCATGCTTTTTTCAGTTTTATTCCTTATGTTATGCTGCCACCATTGGGTCCAATGCATTTGCTGAGCCACAGCCCTGTTACAGCTGAAGAGATTGATCTGAATGGCTCTGGTCAAAGCGTGGATCATTTTCAGAGTCTGTCAGATTTCATTGGAAATCAATAGCCAGACTGGAGCATCAGTGGCTTCCAAGTGCAAACTTCTGCATTAAGACATGTAAAGTAACTTGGAAATGTCTAAAATGAGTCCAGAGCAGAAGGACCTTCACTGCAGCAAAGGGCAAGAAAGTGGTTGAAGTTCCCATACCTACTTAGGAGTTGGGCTTTGGGTTTGTTGTTTGGGGATTTTTTTTTTTAGCTGCTATTTCTAGAATGGACAAATAATTTTTTGAAAAAGATAAAATCTCAGTGAGATTGGTGTTCATTCTTTCTCAGTTGTTTAATGTTTGATGTTCTTTGCTCCAAGTTAACTTAAACCTTTTAGTCAGCAGGCTGAAGGAGCACACACTTCTTGGAAGAACCACACAATATCTGTAGGAGAACTACACAATACCTGTTATTGAAGGAATAAGCCAAAATGATCCACACTGATAGCACACTGCCAGCTCACATCTTTCAAACCAATATAAATCTTCCTGTTGACTTCACCACCTCAGGTGCACACAGTGCTTACAACCCAGGCTTACTCCAGGAGTGGTGGTAGAGTAAACAAGAAGCAGCAAGAATCCCCCAAAGATTGCTTTCTTAGGAAAATAAATGGGTATAACCCTCCTTACTGATGGTGTTCCCTGCGCACAGGTGTCAGAGGGGAGCACCCAGCCCTCCATCCATCCAGCCCTCCATTCATCCATCCATCCCTCCATCCATCCAGCCAGCCCTCCCTCCACCCATCCATCCATCCCTCCCTCCATCCCTCCATTCATCCAGCCCTCCATCCATCCATCTAGCCCTCCACCCAGCCCTCCATCCAGCCCTCCATCCATCCATCCAGCCCTCCATCCATCCCTCCATCCATGCTCAGAGTTCCCCAGGCTGCAGGTGGCAGGGGTGGGTGCTTGCACGTGGCTTTAGAGTACAAGACAACCCATTGCACAAATGTCACTTCAGTCACTGTGCTGGATGGATCTGGTCTGGGCAAGAGGGAGAATCAGGGCACTGGGGGAGGATGAGGGTAAAGCTTTCCATCTCTGAGACTCATTTCATTTTGCTCAAAGAGCTAGAGCTTCCTTTCACAGCTGGCTAAACAAGACCAAGACAAAAGATCTCTTCCGAGATTGTCCCACCATTAACAGCTGATCCCAGGGTGTGCAGTGAGCACCCCAGAGCCAGCAGAGCAGCCCAGGTCTCTCTGAAATCAGGATGCCAGTGTTACCCACAGATCCCTTACAGAGATGTGTGAGGCTGCTTCCAGACACCAGGTTAATAAATGTATCTGCTAAACCAGACAGCTGCATCCATTAATCACTGTGCAGGAACACAGCAATGGGACCAGAGAGGCCGTGATCCTCCTGAAGAGAAAAAAAAATAAATAAAGCAGCCACCAGGACGAATCATCTGAGCAGGACCCTGGTGTTTGATAGAGGTCCTGCAAAAGGGCAGCAGGGAAGTGTCCTCTGCTAGGAGAGGGGACCCAGGGGCAAATACAGGCTGTGATGTGATGGATCTCAGCACAACGGGAGAGTCTGAAGGGATATAAGTGGTGGTTATGGATGTGGGGGGGAAAAAAGAAAAAGAAAAAAAAAAAAACCAAGCCACACACACACAAAAAAACCCCAACCCAACCCAAAAAAACCCCAACACATTAATAACTAAATTACTCACCCAAGGGGTGGTGAGGTCACACTTAGGCCTGTTAAAAACTGTACATTAAAACCTGAGCTGTCTCAGCTGTCCACTCTAAACTTAATCCCCTAAGCTTGCTGTGCTCTTGAAGCTCATGTCCCCTCTCCCTAGGGAGATGGTGACATTATACAGACTGGGTGAGACCCGTGGGGTGGTGGCCTTGCTACTGGTTCCATCAGGGAGATGGAGGTGTGAGTGCTCCCTTTGCATCTTTGGGATCGAGGCTGTTTGTGCTCACAGCTGGCTCTGAGGCTGCTCTGGGGTTTTTCCAGGTGTACCCAAGTTATTTTTCATTCCTCTCTTTAAATATTGGGAGAGGGGAATTCAGATGGTGCTGGTCAGGTCAGAGAGGCTCGTTAGCTAGCAGAGGGGCATCTGAAGGAAGGTACCTACATCTCCTCTAGCTGACATTTGCCTAGCCTGATCTGTCTGGAAAATACAGCCCTGGTGTTACCTTAACCTTCAGCATCAGCCTGGCAGCCCCAAGCAGCTGGGAGCACGGAGCCTGAGCCATGGGGAAGCTCCCGTGGGAAGCAGGGAACATCTGTGCCAGGGATTAGCTCCATCTGCTAGGAGCTCTTCTCATGTCTAATGCTTCTGTGGAGAGAAACCAGGGAGGAAAAGAATTCTTTTTTTCCCCTGCCTGTATCTCCAGTTCTCCTCTGTTGTGTCTCCCCTGTTCCCAGAGGGTTTGATAGCCTGTGATTTGGCTTCTCCTCCCTGCAAGGGAAAGGGGAAATGGATCCTTGCTGTGGGCACTTTGGACAGAAATAATTCGTACAATAGCAAGAGGAACAAAACCTTCTGTAGGCTTCTGTAAAATCTTCAGCTTTGTCTTCAAACTTAAAAAAAAATAATAAAAATTATCCAAACGCTCTTATCTTCTTGCTTGCTGAAGGACACCACCAATGCTTCAAACAGGCTGAGCCAGCAGACAGAAACAAGGCACCAGATTCCTGCAGTAATTTGGTGCTTCCCTCTTGGGGGGTACATGGAAGGAGGTCTCACACCCCACAGAGGTAGCACAAACCTCAGCTCCTGAAGGTTTTGTTGCCTGGGGCAAAGGAGGGTCCTTTGTAAGCAGGGGACACAGGGCTTGGGGTCAGCTGGAGGAGCAGAAGAGCCAAAAAGTTTTAAATCTTTACTAATTTTTTGTTTTTTTACTGTGTCCAGTTCTGGAGTCCCCAACACCAGGAGGACACAGAGCTCCTGGAAGGTGTCCAGAGGAGCCACTGAAATGCTCAGAGGGCTGAGCAGCTCCCTGGGAAGCCAGGCTGAGGGATTGGGGTTGTTCAGCCTGGAGAAGAGGAGGCTCCCAGGTGAGCTCAGAGCAACCTCCCAGTATCTGAAGGGGCTACAAGAGAGCTGGGGAGGGCTTTGGACACGGAGGGGTAGGGAGAGGACAAGGGAAATGGGTTAAAACTTGGAGAGAAAGGGGAGATTGAGGTTGGGCATGAAGTGTCCGCTCCCCCCGGCCGCTCTGTTTTATTCCATTTTATTAATGCTCAGTCAGAACTCAGTTCTCAGAGGAGTCAGACAGCTACCGGGGATCCGTGATGCCATTCCCACGCCCGGCATCCCGCGGTCAGGGCAGCCCCACCGGGACACTGCGCCTCTATTCCCCACAAATAACGGCGGAGAGCAGCCTGGGGGCGGCGGCTCCGGGACGGGCAGCTCGCCCAGCGGACACGAAGCGAAGCCCCGTCCCAGAGCCCCTCATTCCCCGCATGTCCCCGCAAGGCCCCGCACCCCTCACTCGGTGCCCCGGGTCGCGGTGCCCCCGCCCCCGCCGCTCTGCCGGGGCATCCCCGCGCCGCCCCGCCCTTTAAAGGGGGGCGTGGCCAGCCCGGCGATGCGGACCGCGAGACGGGCCCCGCCCCTCCCCGCCATTGGTTGTCGCTAGGGGAGACGGAGAGCCCTTCGCCCGCAGCCATTGGCTGGAGGCGAGGCCGGGGTTCCCGGATGCAGGCGCGCTCGGCGGTTATAAAGCGGCGGGGGAAGGCGGGAGCGGGCGCAGTTTGAATCGCGGCGGGTCGGGGTAGGTGTGTGCTGGCGCTGCGGGATCGCTCTGTGCGGGACGTGCTTTGGCTCTGACCCTCCCTGCGGCCCGGTTCGCGATGGTGAGGCGCTCTCGGGGGGACCGGGAAGGCAAAACATTGTGTGTGTGTGGGGAGGGAGGGAGGAGGGAGTCGCTGTGTTGCGTGGGTGCGGCCGCGGCGCCGTGGGGGTGACGGCGGGGCCTGAGGTGCTGCGGGCGTGAGGCTGAGGAGGAGGAGGAGGCCTGAGGGTTGGGGGGGGGGGAGAGCGGCGGGTGCGCATGCGCGCGGGGAGCGTCTCGTGCCGCTTGGCGTGGCGGGCACTGCGCACGCGCGTCGGGGCCCCTCCCGTGGGGCTGCGGGAGGGGAGGGGGGAGCGGGGAGCGCATGCGCGGGAATGGCGGCTGCGGGGAGGGCAGGGCAGGGGGAAGCGGCTCCGGGGGTGCCGGTTCTGAAGCGCTCTCTGCCAGGCTGGCGGGAAGGCTGGGAAGGACTCTGGGAAGACCAAGACTAAAGCGGTGTCCCGTTCGCAGCGTGCCGGACTGCAGGTGAGCAGGGAATGGGGCCTGGAGTGGGCAGCTCTGCGGTGTGCCCTGTGAAACCCGCACGGGCTGCGTGCGTTCTGTCTGTGTCCCACCTCTGTTTGTGTCTGGCATGAGTATTTCTGCATGTCTCGCGTGTCTGTGCAGGACGGGAGAGAATTCCCCAGTGGCTGTTGGCACTGCTTGTGGTTAGAATTGTGGAGTTGTAAATGCGGCGTACTGTGTCCTTAGCTGGTTATTCTGGTATTGAAATGTAGTCTGGTACTAGTTCTGCTTCTGCCACTGGGGTTTTGTTGCCAGCACGTGGCTTAACGTAGTGGCTTTCTCTGTCTGTTGTCCCAGCCTCTTGACACTTGTGTTATTTTCTAGTTCCCTGTTGGGCGCATCCACAGGCACCTGAAGTCTAGGACTACCAGCCATGGGCGTGTGGGAGCCACAGCTGCAGTCTATAGTGCTGCGATCCTGGAGTACTTGACAGCTGAGGTAAAGCTCTCCTGTGAGGGGGGCAGGCAAGCTGGGAAACTCAAATGGCATCATCGCCAGAGCTTAGTGAGGCAGTTTGGGCTGCACAGTGAGCTTTTCACTTGTTTTGAGCTAGCCTTAAGTGTGTCCATCATCAGGAGACACAGAAACGTGCGTGGGACTTCTGGGTCTGTGTCTTGTGCAGGTCAAGTAGCTGTGACTTAGGGGAAAGACACGTGAAGTGTTTGTTTTTTAATAAAAATGTGCCATTACACAAATGTCTTGCATCTGCTCTAAGCACGTTTTATCCTTGGGGATAGGGAAACTGGAAAGGCAGAGCTCAGAAGGAGGAAACCTGGCCAGAAGCATTGGTTGTTGTCGTGGTGTCACAAAAGCTGTTGGTCTTGCTTGATCTGTGCCACAATTCAAAAAATGACCTTGTTCTCAGGTTCTTGAGCTGGCAGGAAATGCCTCCAAAGACTTGAAGGTGAAACGTATCACTCCCCGCCACTTGCAGCTGGCAATTAGAGGAGATGAAGAGTTGGATTCTCTCATTAAGGCAACAATTGCTGGTGGTGGTATGTAAATGCCTTGCTGTCTCTGATGAGCTGGGGGGCAAGAACTCTTAAAAAAAACAACCCTAGAGGTTGCTTGATACTGTTGTTCTGTTTGTAGTGGAGTTGAGGAGAAATAATGTGGTGTTAATTGTTGTCCTTTCTTAGGTGTAATACCACATATCCACAAGTCTCTGATTGGAAAGAAAGGACAACAGAAAACTGTCTAAAGGATACCAGGACTTCTTGTTATCTCAGGATTTGAAGTACTTAATTGTCCAGTGTTGGTGATTCCAGTGGACTGTATCTGTGAAACACGATTTTGCCTTTTTGTAACTTTGAGAAAGTTGAAGCTGTCTGGAGCTTCCTAACAAACCAAATTTCTGCATTGAAGTCTTAACCGTATTTAAGTGTTACCATGGCTTCAGAGAAGCTATTGTATTTGCAGTGGGTTTTGGTTGAGTTTGACTGGTTTTAGATTGGTTGAAGTAAAGGAAATGTTTGGTTTTGTACAGACTTTTCATCCACTAGAGTGGAAATATTCAATAAATGTTATATCAAGACTGAGTGTCTCTTGTCCAGTGACTGGAAAATACTTGGTCTTGCCTGGCCAGCTCTTGGAAGGGTTGTTCCCAGCACAGTGGCTCTGACAGTCCCACCAGCTGTGCTGTGGCTGTCTGGAAAGGCTGGTGGGTGGATGGATGGATGGCAGGAGGGGTTTGTGCTGCAAAGTGACCTTCTGGATAAGTGCAGTGAAACAGTTGTTGTGTTGAGCAGGCTGGGTGGGGTGGAAGGACAGTGTTCCTTGATGGGTGAGATCTGTCATGGGGAAGGAAAGAAGCAAACAATGGATGTTGAAAATCAACTGGAGTTTTGGATTTCTCTTAAAGCAGCCTCCCCCACTAGCTTGGAGCTTGGGAACTTTGAAGAGTCTTAAAACTTTCTTCCTGCAAAACAGCAAACCTCTTCTGGTGTGGTTCCGTCCTGGGTGGGCTTTACTTCTGTCTGCAGGGCTCTGAACCTGAAAGCACCAGCTTGCTATGGGTCTCAAGCCTTGCAGTGGAGAGGGGACAAGCTACATGTGTGGAGGTCAAGGATGGAGCCTTCTCCTCTCTGCCTTGCTGTACTTTTCCTCAGTAGGAGCAGGTTAGAGCAGCCTCTGTCACACCTTCAGTTGTGCTCCTCCAGCTCTGCACATGTTTAACACACAGCCAGCTGTGGGAAAGGAAACCTGGCCTTTGGGGTGAGGCAAAAGTGCTGTTGGGATAGGAAGCTGCAGGCCTTGCAGAGCTGCTCCTGCAGCAGTGAAACACTTCCCACAAGGATGCTGCTGCTGTGAAGAGGCTCGTGTTTCCATAGCCTCCCTCAGGTGGTGCTGAGCCAGGCTCTGAGATGATGCGGGGTTGGGCTCCAGGAGGGACACGGGTGCCCTGGAGCCAAGGGCTCTGCGGGAACAGCCCCTGGGTGCTTCCCTGCCAGCAGGGCGGCCGTGGGCAGGGTGGAACTCGTGTGGCTGATTGCAGCGCTGGCTCCCAGGTGGTAACCAGCACCTTACAGCACAATGACCAAGCCCGGTGACGCCGCGGGTTCCTCTCGCTTCTCTACGGAACGCAGAAAGGCGGCGTTGGCGGCCCGGGGGCCGCTGCGGCCCTGCCCGGGCCGCAGTGCAGCGCTAGCCCGCCCGGTACTTTTCCATCGCACCCGGCTCCCTCGGGCCGCTCCTAGGCTGCGGCGGGGCCCCGCGGGCCTGCGCCTCCGCACGGGACGAGACCGGCGCTCGTTGCGGCACGGCCCCCCCCGCCCGGTAAGCCCCCCGGTTAACCTCTCCGGTAAAGCCCTCCCGGCGGGGCCGTTACCGGAGCCCCGGGGCGGGCGGGGCGGCTGCCGGAGCCGCGGGGAGGGCGGGCGGGGCGCATGCGCACGGCGGTCCCGGAAGCAGGCAGCGGGCCGGGCTGGTGCCGGGCCGAGCGCGGCGCTGGGGCTGCGGGTACCGGCGGCGCAATGAGCCGTGCGGAGTGAGCCTCCTCCGGAACGCTCCCCTCCTCTCTCTGCCCCGCTGACTCGCCCGGCTCCGCTCTGGCTTCGGGCCCCTTCTCACTGCGCTGCGGCGGGCGGAGGCGGCGGAAGGAGAAGCCGATGGAGGGGAACCGGGATGAGGCCGAGAAATGCATCGGGATCGCGCGGGAGGCGCTGGAGGCCGGGAACCGCGACCGCGCCCTCCGCTTCCTCGGCAAGGCCCAGAAGCTCTACCCCACCGAGACGGCCCGAGGTGAAGTCCTGCGCCCTCTCGGAGCCTCCCCGGCCTCATCTCCCCTCTCCTTGCTCCCCCGGGGCCTGCGGGAGGGCCGGGGGGAAGGCCGGGCTGTCTGCTCGCCCCGGCGCTGAGGGGACCCGGAGGGGCCAGCGGGGCTGCGGGCCCTGGCGGTGTGAGGGAAAGGCCCTCTGTGTGTGGCTGGGGCGGCAGGCGGGGGGAGCACCGGGGTCACCTCCCGCCCTCCTCAGGGGCTCCCTCGTCTCCTCAGAGGCTCCCTCCTCTCCTCAGGGGTTCTCTCCTCACCTCAGGGGCTCTCTCCTCTCCTCATGGGCTCCCTCCTCTCCTCAGGGGTTCTCTCCTCTCCTCAGGGGTTCTCTCCTCTCCTCAGGGGCTCTCTCCTCTCCTCATGGGCTCCCTCCTCTCCTCAGGGGCTCTCTTCTCTCCTCAGGGGCTCCCTCCTCACCTCAGGGGTTCCCTCCTCACCTCAGGGGTTCCCTCCTCACCTCAGGGGTTCCCTCCTCACCTCAGGGGTTCCCTCCTCACCTCAGGGGTTCCCTCCTCACCTCAGGGGTTCTCTCCTCACCTCAGGGGTTTTCTCCTCTCCTGAAGGGCTCCCTCCTCTCCTGAAGGGCTCCCTCCTCTCCTGAAGGGCTCCCTCCTCTCCTCAGGGCTTCTCTCCTCTCCTCAGGGGCTCCATCCTCTCCTCAGGGATTCTCTCCTCGCCTCTCAGCCATCGCTCCCTGTGTAGCCATGCAGGCTGGGGCCCCAGGCCGAGGCAGGCTGAGTTGGCTTCTCCTGTGTCACTGTGGATTATTTCTTCCTGCAGCAAGAGCTGATGCTCCAGACTGGAGTGTGTCCTCAGCCTCTTCACATACTCGTGGTTTGGGTTTTCTTGATTTTATTTCCTTTCCATTCCTGGAGCTGCATAGGAATTGCACACGGGTTTAACTTTGCTGGGGAAAGCGGGGTCGGTGTCTCCCGTTTGACTTCATTGCCTCTCGAGGCACTTATGTGGTAAAAGTTGGGAAATAATTAGCATCCTCCTAGGAAAGAGTGTTTAGTAATTATTTTTAAAAGCAACAGTAGTCAGGTTTCATTGTATGCAGAGCTGTTGCCTGTCTTGGAGTCTCTCTGTCATACAGCCTCAGAAGTCAGCCTGAAATACCTTTGAGTGCAGCTGCTTGTGTTCCTCTGGTCCTTGCTCACACTGTCTGTGCCATGGAAGGAAGAGGGCAAACATCAGTGCTCTGTACTGACTTAAAGCCCTCAGCATTTACCATTTTTGGAACATGACTTTGGGGTGAAATCCTGACTGGTTGTGTTCTGTACTGTATTTCATTCCACAGACAAGCCCTCAAGACAGATGAGCAGATTCAGGGAATGTTTTTCTGGCCTCTCTTAGCCCCTGACTGCTTTTTTTATATGCAAACAAGCGAAGGGCTCATCAGTGCTGTTCTATTTTATAGTGTATAGTTTTGGGCTAAGTGCTGGTGTTTCACCTGCAAGACAGGATGGATGTTGCTGATAGATCACCTAGAAGGTAACCATTGCTTTAAATCAGGATATATGTATATATTCTTGCCACATTATATACTTCTCTGAAAGAAAAACAAGCAGAAGTTTGCCATATTCCCCTAAATTTCTGGAGTTTAAGATGATAATGTGCATGGAAGTGCTTCCAGCTTTTTGGGAGCTGTGTTGGTCAGCAGACACTAAGGGTTTCAATTCAGCTGGTTCCACCAAAGAGGGTGAATAGCTTTGTCTGCCTCACATAGCTTATTGCCATCTTATGCCTCCAAGAGAAGAGTGCCAGTAGCTCTCAGGCAACAAAAACAAACAAAACACTCAAACATTTTTGAGTGTTGGATTATTATTTTTTTTTTCTTCTAAGTAGGGCTGCTACTACATAACCACTATTGTAAAGTGTTCAGAGCAAGAAATAGATGTCTAATTAGGCTATTGTCTGTAGGACACTTGTTTTATTCACTGTGGAAATTAGCAAAGTATGTCACAAATGAGGTGCAGATCTGGTGAGAAAAAAGAAGATGGTTTTGTGGTGAGGGTGGCAAACTAATCTGAAGAACTGTGTGCTGGAGCTAAACACTTCATAGAGTTTTTCTGTGGTGTTAGATGAGTTGCTTGGTTTCCATTAGTGATGGATGATTGTGCCTCATTTTTCAGGTGTTCAGCTTGAAACAAGGGCCTGATTTGTGGAACTAGTGTGCAGGTAAAGCTTGATCTGAAGCTAATGAGAATTGCAGGTGCTCTTAATACCAGTGAAAAAATCAAGCCCTACTCTGATTTGAAGGAGGCACTTAGAAATCAGGAGACTGTATAAACTTGTAGTGTATCTGTGCTTCATTTTTGTGGCTGTGGAGCTTGGTAATTCTTCTGGACTCATCCCTGTTCCTCCAAAACCACCAACAACTCATTGAATTGTTTGTTTTGTTGTTTTTTTTTAATTTGAGGTGTTTTTTAAATAGCCCTCTTGGAAGTGCAGAAAGCTGAAGGACACTGAATGTCCTGTTTTCAGGACAGGAACTGTGAGGTGTGCAATAAATTAGAACTGGCATTTTATACTGATGAGAACAAATGAAATGACTGCTTCACTGTCTCATTGCCATCTTTTAGATGAATGAAGTGGGGGTCCTCTGGAAGCCCCCCAACAGTAATTCATTAGAGAATTAAAAATGTCTCATAGCACACACCCAAGAGAACGAGATAGTTGAGGTTTTTCTGGGCTCTCTCAGTTCTGACACCACTTCTTATCTTACAGTCATAACATGTTGGGTTTCTGTGGTGCTAGGGCAATCTGGTGCAGCCCCCATCCTCACTGTGCTCCTTTGGTTTCTCTTTTGGGGCGTGAGAAGGGAGTTGCGCCAGTTTGTTACTGGAGCCACCAGTGCTTCCAGGTGGTGCCTCGGGTACCCTTTTGGTGCATCAGTGGGATGCCACAGGATGGTGGTGCTGAGTCTTGCAGTGGTGGGGGCTTCCTCCTCCTGGTGTTAAGTGTGGTGCAAAGGGCAGAGAGCAGGTTTTAACTCTTGGGCTCTGCAACCATGCTGTGTCTGGTTGGGTTGTGGCAGGGGCTGCATTCAGAGTGGGTTTGGCACTGGTTCAGTCAGCACTGGAGTTTGGTTTTGCTAAACAAAGCTGCTGGCTGCAATGTGCTGACTGCAGCAGCACGGTTCTGAGGCTTCACCAGGGGAAATGTGAGCTCAGGACATAGTCTGTGGTACTTGGCTGATGACTTCATAGCAGCAGTGTTTTTGTTGACGTCACTCTTTGCTAGAAAATCCTGTTTTAGGATTGAGCTGCTCAAAATATTTTCAGAATCACAGAGTTGTCAGGGTTGGAAAAGACCTCCAAGATCACCAAGTCCAGCCATCAACCCAGGAAAACCCACCATGCCTACTAGAGCATGTCCTGAAGTGCCACATCTGGGTGGGTTTTGAACACCTTCAGGGATGGTGACTCCACCACCCTGTTCCAGGGCCTGACTACTCTTTCAGTAAATAAATTCTTACGGTTTGATTATGCTTTTTACTTTACTTGATCATGCTTTCAGACTTGCAACTGAATGGAAGCTAAATGCTTGTCTGGAAAAGGTTTGTAAGAGTGGATCTGAAGCTGGCAAAAGGCAAGATCTCCTTTTGAAACTGAGGTGCCATTCTTTTTAAAGGTAGAAAACAACATCAAGGGCAGCTTTACTTTTCAGTGCTTCTTAAGAACTTCTTGCACTATTTCTGATGCTACCCATAAAACCAAACTTTCCAGGAGTAGGTGAGCTTAGTTTCTTGGGGTGTTATGTCAGTGTGAATTCTGAATTCAGCAGCTCCTCCATCAGTGCAGGTGGGGGTCATGTTCAATGCATGGTGGAATCAAATGCAATGCAAGGATCTCTCAGGCAGCAGCAGGTAACACTACACACAGGAGAGCATTCAGACACATTTGGAGATAAGATGCATTGTCTGAGCTGCTAGCAAAGTCTTTGGTTCCACCTGTGTCCTCTTTTAAAACACCCAGATGCACAGTGAAGGTTTTCTTGATTACTGCAGTGCTAACAGCTGGTTTTGCCACCAGCAGTTCATAGAAGAGTCAAAGTTGTTTCTGAAATCTGAACTGTATCTTTTGTTTGATGAAAACAATGGCCCCAGAACCTTTGTATGGTTTTCTTTTCCAAGGTAGAACAATGGCATGTTTGTTTATGCTGTGTCCTGCTCTCTGAAGAAGTTAACACTTAGAGATATTTGGGTTTTTTTTATTCATTGCAAATGTCCTGTACTGGCTTCTCAGCAGTGGAGCTCTGTTATGGAGATGTGAGATCTGAGAAGGTGATAAGGAAGTAGTAATGTTGATAGTGCAGGTGAACCTTAAAAAGACTTTACCAGCTAAGCTTGCTGTGAAGGAGCCACTGGGCAGTAAAAATGGGAACTGTTACCTATACCTGTCTGGCTGCCATTATTGCTGCTACTGGTTTTGCACAAGCATTAGTGCAGATAGAGGGGTTTTCTAGAGCAGAAGCAATATAAAGGCAGAATTTGCAAAACTGTCAAGTAAGAACTCTTTCCAGAGGGTGAGTCAGTCACATGTTCAGTAGGATCCCATGTGATAGCACTGTTAAACATCTAATGTCACAGAACAGAAAAAGAATAACATTTTCTGTTATCACAAGTCCAGAGCCTATTCCAACTGAAACTGTTTCCTTCTCAGGGCACTGCATGTTCACATCTCTGTTCTTGATTAGCTCTTAGCCTGCAGACACACTCACTTGCTGGACTAGCTAGTTCTTCACCTCACAACTTCAAGTGCCACAACAGATGATGTTACCATAAACTATTGTAAATATTTGGATATGTGCTTCAGCTGTAATCCATAATGCAGCTCTCCTCTTTTCAAGAACTGGATCTCTCTTGAAGTGAAAGCATCCACTTGGTATATAGCTCAGCATCCCAGTGTTAGCCTTTTCTTTATTTCTGCAGTAAAAAGCCTGATCTGATCCATTGATGAAGCTTGCTGAGGCCCACAGGACCAGCACTGAGATCAGCTGCCTTTCTGGTTCAGGCCAAGTGTGTCATCTGACTCCTGTGGCCAGTGGGTAATAAGTGAATGAATAAGTCAAAACAAATCCTGGAGGGGTTTTAGAAACATCTTAGGGAACTGGTTCTTCTTTGGAGCCAAGTTCCACTTTCTCTTTGCTGTGCATCTCTAAGATACAGGCTGTGATATACAGGATCCTGTTGTGCTGCTGCTTTAAGGGACACCATGGTGGTCAGAGATGACATTTTAAAATTAGATTTAGGAGAAATGTTTCAGGTTGCTTCTCACTAGCTTCTCTGGTAGATTTTTCATGGTGTAGCTTTGACAATGAGTGGGACATTTTTCTTTGGGGATTTTTATTAGGGCAATTTTTATGCAGATAGTAACTCAGTTTTATGAAACAAATTGGCCTATGCAGTTTGCCATCTTGCTCTGAAGGGATCTCTTTTAAGGAAAAAGTGTTTAATTATCTTCAGTCCACATCTTGCTTCCTGTGCAGTTCCTAAATGAGAATGGTGCTGTTCCTGATTGATTGCTAAGACAAATACCCCCTAAACATAGGCTTAAGTCAAGTGGGGAAAATTAAAACAAAAAACCTCACGATTTATTAAAAGTGCTTAAATTGAGAGCTCTTTGGACATGGAAGGAAAGAGGCTTTTGAGATCCATCAAAAGCATGCTAGATTCCGAGATCCAGGTCTCAAGGATTGGGTGTAGTTTTCTGCTCCTGACTTATCTGTGGCATTTAACAGTAGTTGGAATTTCAGCTGGAGCATGGGTTTGGGCCAAGGAACGGCTCAGGTTACAAATGGCTGTGTATTGTGACAACTGGAATGTGCTGGAGGTCAGCTTGGTCTCTGTGGGGAGTCCTTTGCAGGTTTTACAGAGCATTGTTTATGGGTCCTTATTCGGGGGAACAAGAACACAAGAGTGGGTTCAGTGCCTCTCAGAACTACATAGAAATTAAAGACCCGGACAGATTCTCTCCAATACAAAGGGATGCACGAGGAGGAAGCAGCATGTCGTGGCTAACCTTCCAGTATGTGGTGCTCCCATTTAAGACACTTGAGAGCCCCCTGTTGCTCCCCTGCTGCCTGTAATGATGCTGTGGTATCCTGTTGTTTTGTAGTTTTGTTGGAAGCTATCATGAAGAATGGAAGTGCTGCTGGGGGAGGCGCTTACTGCCGCAAGCCAGCCAGTAGCAGTGAGCAGACTAAGGCCAGTAGCACCAAGGAGAGCAATGCATCTGCTGCAGGTGAAAGTGGGAAAGGCTACACCAAAGACCAAATGGAAGGAGTGTTCAGGTATGGCCTTGTTTAAGTACATCACTGCTTCTCATTCTGTGTGTTCGTGTCCCTGTGCGTTCAGCTCCAGTGTCTAAGGAAGCTACAGAAAACTCCAGGTTAGCTGAGAGGCTTTACTTGTTCTGAACTAGAAGGAAGAGGAGAGGTTTGTGTTTAAGCACTCACTTTCTGCAAGAAAGATGATGCTCAGCTTTCTATAAAGTAGCCTTGATGTTTTAAAAAGAAAATATTCAACATGGCTCAGTAGATCTCATGTCAAATGGAAGAAGTTATAAGACTTGGTCTAGTAGGTGTCCCTCTCGATGCAGGGGGGTTGGAACTGGATGATCTTAAAGGTCCCTTCCAACTGAAACCATTCTATGATTCTACAGTGCAATTTGCAGGAGAGTTTTTCTACTCTTAAATAGTTCAGTACTCACAATACAGTAAGTTTACTTTACATGCTTGCTCCTAAAGTTTATTTGCAAGCTAATCTTGCTGTATAGGCTGCTCTTAGCCTAGTGTTAAAACTGCTTTGTTCTGGAAGTGCAGGTATAGAGAAATACTGAAGCACACAGTCTGAGTTGCATTATAAATTCTGTCTGGACTTTCTGCAGCATGGTAGTGTTAAGATGGGGCAGCATCAGGAAAGGAGGATGTGCTGGAAGGCAGAAAGATCAATACAGAAGTCCTTTTGAAGCAAGTAACTCTGAAGTCATGTTGTCATTACACACTTTTTGGCTGTAGGAGTGAAAAAAAACATTTTTTTTGATCTGTGCCCTGATTTCTGCTACAGAAGTATGGACACAGCCACTGTAAAACTGCACACCTGTATTTTTAGATAAGCCTGGACCATTTTTGAGTGGTGCTCAAAGAAGGGACATCAAGAGGTCCTTGACTCCTGGTTTGTGTGGATGGGGCAGACTGTTGTGCAGACCAGAAATCTGCACGTACTTTTTTATGCCAAACTATGCTGCTGTTGATATTATCTTAGGATCTTTTTCTGAAGTTCACAGATTTGTTAGTTGTGCTACCAGTGTGGAAATAGCAGCTTTTCTTTGTTGGTACAGTGGCTCTGCATTCAGGCAGGGAGGACAGCAGCATCCTTGGAATGGTTGTTTTCTTGGAGTTACTATTTAGTGGAGCTTTTCATTTACCATCATCTCTGCTTAAGTGATGTGTTGGCCTCCAGGATACATCTAAAGTAAAACCTGGCTAAGCATGTACATTTCTTGCTGCCTTGAAAAGTTAAAATGAATGTGTTTGTGCAGATGTGGGTGAGACAAAACATCCAGAAAGAAGCCCTCTGTAAAATAAGGCTTAACTCAAATTAAGACATGTAACACACTTTTAGAAAGCTGCTACAGGGAGGCTGTAATCCTGCCAGTGTTCACTGACCTGTGACATGCTGTTCTGAGCTGCAGTCTGCTTTCTATCAGGCTCCCTCCAAGTTCTTTTTTAGCACTGTTTTTGGTTGGGTTTGTTGGGTTTTTTTACCAGAAAGTAGTGGTGCCTATTTTTCCTTGTTGTCCAGCCAACTTCTCTGCATGGTGTGCTTTCATGGTATTGAGTCTTGCTTCCTTGCAGGGATTCACTGGATACCAGGTGAAATGAGTCCAGTTTGTTGAGATCAGAACCAGATTTAGGGGCATTCAGGAGATCTGTGCCTTGATGATGGTCTTGGTGGAACATTGCTTCTTAGTACCTATTTCAAAAATTTGCCTTGTGAATAAAAGATTTGGATTTTTGCAAAGAAGCAATTTTAATTACTTGCAGAACAATCTCTGTTTGTTTGTATTTTATTTACTATGAAAATCAGCTGTTAAAGTAATGTCTTGAACTTATCTTGAGAGATGCCACCATCCTTTAGCTTAGCAGTTTGTAAACCTTTGCAGAGGGGCTGAATATTGGCTTAGATGTACATGAATCAACAGAGCAAGCCCCTAGTTCTTGTTGGGAGTTTTGAGAAGTTTGTCATGCTGTTGGTTAGTGACATCAACACACCACTTAAAAAATGTGTGGTTAAGCATTAAAAAGTGAGTGTGCCTTGGCAAGGAGAACAGAATTAAATACAAACAGTGGTCTGAAATTTAATGGAAAAACATAACACATTCAGTGATGATAGCTGAGGGCAAGCTCATGGTTAAACCGCAGTGAGAGTGAGCTTTGCAGATGCAAACTTGATGGGCTGCATGTGTTATTGCTGCAGTCAAGCCCCAGACTTTCCCAATTAAATGAAATGTGCTCCTCTGGGGAGGGTATTCCTCAGAGAGCAGAGCTTTTCACCACCTTATGCTTCTGCCATACCACACTGAAATGGTTTTTGAATACTTGAGTTGGTTAAAAAAGAAAAGCTGTGTGAAAAGAGGTGGGTTTAGAAAGTGTTCTGTGCCTGATTTTTCTCTTTTTTTACCTATAGGGAAAGAAATTTCTGGGTGGCAAGAAAGCAGAATCTTCAATTTTTAATGAATTCTGAACCTTGCCATGAATTTGACTCTGTCAAACTAAGTTATTTTGTATGCTTATGCAACAAAAGGTGGTCATTATCCCCAAGGATTCTTCCCTCTAGGAGTGTTTGGTTCTGTAGCAGTAACTGAGTATAGACTGTTAGTGATTTAACCACACGTGGCATTTCCAGCCCTTTTTTTGTGAGCTGTGCCAGGGGCACTGGCTCTGAGCTCTGCCTTGGATCACTGCTCAGGGCTCCTGGAGTTGTGCAGCTGCCTCGAGTTTCCTTGTGACAATAGGTTTAAGGAGCACACTGCAGACACAACTTGAACCAGTGTAATTTAACTGCATGAATTTTCATCAGGGTTACTTTAGTAATGTGGGTGCCTAAGAGCAGAAATAAGCAGCTCCCTGCTGGGTTTATTTATTCCACATTCCCAGGGGACACTGATCTTTAGCAGGCTGCCATAACACTTCTCACAGGAGCTTGAAAACAAGTTGCTTGATGTGGAGAAGCACCAAGGTGCTTTGTATTTCCACTGATTGCATAAGTGCTGTGTGATTCTCTGCCCTTTGTGGGAATGCTCCTTGTTCTTTCAGTGTGACAGTTTGAGCCTTGAGATATCTGAAAGCATTTTCTTACTTTTGAGTGGAAATGCCTTGAAAATGCACCTGTAGTACTGTGCATCTTTTTATTAGTGATAGTTATCTTGTCACTGAGGGCTGCATCAGGTTGCCTTAACACTTTAGGTAACCTGGCTGTTAAAGGTGCTGACAGGAGAGGAGCAGAAATATGTTAGGACCCAGAGGAGACTTGTGTCTTTTTAGAGCAAGTACCCCAGGAGTCTCCAGGCAGTTAAAAGCTACACGAGCTTTGTCAGCTTAAGATAAATGCATGAGAACCAAGTGCACAACAGAAAAGAGGGAAAATTTGCTTTTGCATTCTGTGGTCATTGCTTTAAAGCAGTTCTGTCACTGATGTAGGTTACTGGCTTTATTTTGTGTTTTTTTTTTTTCTGAGATAAAGAAGTGAAAGAAACTATTGTGTGAGAAAATGTAAACTTATTTTTTCCAGTTCACTTAAAACATAAAGTGCTGATCAGGATTACAGGTATCAGAATTCTTAATTTCAAGCAGATTCTGTTGTCACGTCTGCCTGATCATACCAAGTGTGAGACCCTTTAGGAAAGGTGGGGTGGACTAGGATGAGACTGAAAAAAACAATACACCTTCTGTATGTTATTTTTTCCCATTTCTTTTTATGCTGTGAAGAGTGTATTATCTGTGGACCACATGATTTGAAAAAGTAGTTTTGAAGCTACAGTTTGGTCATAGACTTTATAAAGACTCCCTTTAAGGGATCTTAAAATTCATATGGTGTTTAATGTCTCTTGTTTAGTAGATAAGCTGCAGCCTGTATTCCTTGTTGTCTTTTTGACATCTGAAAGGTAACTGTCATGATTAACAGTATGCTGAAGCTGGGTTGCTGTCATGGGTAAGTGCAGCAGAATAATGCTTTTCCTGCCCTGCCCTTGGAAAAAAGCACATGGGTGAAATTTTGTGCTTGGGTCTTTGAGCTAGAACCAAAGCAAACCAGCAGTGAGGCAGGAGGTCTGTAGGAACCTTGCAGGGCAGGATTAAATGTCAGCTGGTAGTGCTTGGGAATAATAGCAGTTTGAATTCATGGAGTTTACCCAGAAATTGCTTCTGCACATTTCGTGGCTCAAACTAGAACTGTAAGCTGTGTGACTGACTTTTCCAGGCCTTGTGTTGAAATTTCAGCAAAATCAGCAAAAAGAGAGAGATGGTTACTTTTTTATCATGGGGTCAAGAAGATAATTAACTGAGAGTGAAATGAGAAGAGCAATCAACACGTGCTGAAATGGAAGGGAAAAATGCACAAAGCAAGGAAATCAGGGCATGCCTTAAATTAGGCTGCTAGAAGTATTGTGAATTGTTGAACCCTCCACTTGGATGGTTGAGAAATCAAGGTGGGAATCCCAGTCACACAGCCCATCATGGAAAAGGGGCACAGAAGATATGGGGGACTTTTGTCAGAAAGCTCCTGCCTTTAATCTACATTTAAAGTAAAAATCTAAACAAAATCTGGGGGAAGGTTTGCTAAGGTAAACACAGTCTTGAGGGTTCCATGTGATACACATAGGAAAGCCAAACTGACCAGGTCCATCCAAGAGCAGAATGGTTAGAGAGGCACCCTGAAGTGTTGCTGAGCATAGCAGTAAAACACAGCTCTGAACCTTCTGGGGCATTCATTGCAGAATCCAGGAGTAGGATGCTATGGACCCTCTCTTCCTAAGCTCTCTGCAGATCACACTTATGTCATCCAAGTGCATTCCCAGCTCAGCTGCAAGGTGCCATTTTCCTCTGGCATCATTGCAAATTCAACCTATGCAGAAATTGGTCTGCATTTTACTGTTTTGGGTTTTTTCTGCTCCACTCTGGGATCAGAAGCCAGCATGACTTTGTCTTCTCAGTTCTTTGCTGCTGACATCTGCATGGCTGCTCCCCCAGCTCAGAAATAATTGTGACTGCCAATGTAAGCTTTTGGAGATGGCAATGGAATGGTTTGGGTTTTGGGCCATCCCTGTGCAGGTAGGGCTTTGGAAGGCCCTCTGAAGTACCTGGTTACACTTCATGATTATGGATCAGTGCAGGTATTTGATACAGAAATGCAAGCACCTCCCATGGGTTGTGTGTGTTGACCTGAGCAAAGCTGTCCCCACTGCCCTGATCTGAATTGGAGATGTGAAAAGGGAAGCAGCACAGCAGTAGGATCACATCATGCTGTGGTCACAGGAGAAGCACCAGGGGTAGCCCCACAAATTTTGGCAGGTGAGAGCAGACATTTCAGGACCTGAAAGGCTTCCTTTGCCTTTGAGGACATGGACTTGGCACAGGAAGGCAAAACCAAGCCCTTAGCCTTTTGTGATTGCCCTGAATTGTGCTTAACTCCTGGCAAAAGCCCCTAATGCCCTCCCTGCAGGTTCCCTGTGCCAGGAAGCAGCAAAGCAATGGCATAAACTGTTGTCTAATGGCAGGGTGTAGCAAGGGCTTCATAGCACAAGGTCTTTGCTCAGGATTCCAGGCTTCCCCTGTGAGCGCATTTCAGCTTTATAGCTTGATTTCCCTCCTAATCCAAAGCCCTGCTAAGCTGAGAAATTGCTGGAGAAATACATGTGTGCATATTCCATGTAATTCCCCCCAAAGTCACTGCAGCAGTGCTCCTGAGGCTGCCTGTCCCTAGAGCACTTTGCAGCTTCTGATGCTGGCTGGGGTTTGTCAGTTTTGTCACTGACTTGGCTGAGCTGTGAAGATGCCAGCAGGCTGGTCAGTGATCAGGGCTTCCATATCTCAGCAGTGATCCTGGACAGGAGAAAGGAGGGCAGTGTAAATAAATGATCTGGGGGATGGGCTACAGGTCTGTTGCAGGCAGGGTGGCTGGGACAGGACCATGGAAAAGAGGATGGAATCAGGGGTGGCTGTCACAAGGTGACAAAGGTTTCTTTCTTTGGGACTGGCCATGCAGCCTCAGGAAGCAGGGCAGGAGAGTGGGCTGATAGAAGATGTGCCTCAAATCCTCAGTTATTAAACCATCCCTTTGTGCAGAATCATGAGTGTTGGAAGAGAGATGCTTGTGTAATTGTGATTATTTTTTTTTGTTTGTTCAACAATGCAGTCACCCGCAAAGACTTGCTAAAAGAAAGTAGGAATAGGAGGAAAAAAGAAGTGGGAAGCTGAGCTGAACACTTGTTTCCTGATAAGCACCAGTAGCTCACTGGTGTCTGAGGTGCAGGGGGGGTGATGCAGGGAGGTGATGACTTGCAGCCCTTGGGAAGGCTGGCACCCAGCAGGCAGCTCTCTCCCTGCCATTTCTCAGCAGGAAACACTGGTTTATGCTCTGGCTCTAACCAGATGGTGCTGTCAGAAACTTGTGAGTTGTGTGCTGAACCTGAACATCTTCCAATGGATACCCACCATAAATCCTTGTCCCAGGAGGGTTTCCCCCTGGAGGACTCTCCCTGGTTGTAAACAGAAGCTCAGGGCTAAGTTTTTGAGGGTTAGAAGAACAGATTGGCGTTTTGGGGGTTCTTTTTATTCCATTTTTCTCTTCCCTGCATCCTGGAGCTGTGAAATAAATGCATGTCAGGTCTGCAAAGAAGTCAAGTTTTGGATCTGTGTTTTATTCCTGTTTATTACTTCCATGAGAAATTGCTATGTGCTGCCGAGGGAGAAACTTGGTGAGGATGCACAATGCTTAAAAGCACTTGAACAAATGTTTAAGGCTAAAAAAAATAAGGTTGCTAAACACTGATGACTCATTACCTGATTTAATATCAACTAAAGGGTTGATAGAAAACTCTCCTATAAAACCAGACTTGTATAAAATCACATACTTTTCCATAAACCATATATTTTTAAAACCATATACATTTCTTATATAAAACCAGTCTCTTTGCTTCTGGAGAGTCTGGTCCACAAATTGATATTTCACATACTGAGTTATTGACAAGACCTTGGATTGGAAGCTGAGATAGCAAGTTATTGAAATAAACTTCATTTGATACTGTAACACTTCTAAGTAAAGCAATTGTTCTTGATACAGCTCTTCAGTAATCCAGGTTTTGAGGCTAAGGATCTGAACATTACCAATTATTTTTTTTTTGTATTGTACAAATCAACAAGCAACAGTTTCTAGTAGTAAAGAGTTTAATGTGTTTTCTTTCTATTCTTTCTTGATGATGAATTTACTGAGGTTTTGGTTTTTTTTCTTTTCAGTTAGCTTATCAGCTTCCTAACAGGAGCTGATTAAATGCTACTTCAGTATAATGAGCTAAATTTGTTTCAGAAGAGGTTGGTGCTGGAGCTGCCAGCACACCCTCCATTCAGTGCTGCTGGGAGCGTGACACCCAGCCTGCCATTGCAGCTCCTGTCAGCTGAGCACAGGAAAAGGCTTCCCTCACATGGAATTTGATTTTGGACCCCCCATCACACTGTGCTTGTACTTCTGATGGTCCCTTACTTGCAGCCCACCCATTCTTCTTTCAAGAAAATCCCAAAGGTTTGCTTCCCCCCCTGTTTTCCCACTTGGCTGCCCTGGGTATAGTCTGTGTAACACTACACCCATATTTGTGCAGAAATCTGTGCATTTAAGAGAATTTGGGCTCAGTTACAGCCACGTGAAGAGACTTACATGGAGCTTTTGTAGTATTTCTGGATGTAATTTCTATTTCTTGCTCAGATCAGCTCTTTTGGTATGCTCCAAATGTCAGTGTGCCTCATTATTTCAGGTCTGTTTTGGCCTTATTTTTCTAATTTTCTGCATTCTTACCCAGGTAACCTGGATGTATTCATTGGTTCACTTAGGTCTTCTGCCTGCCCATATAAAATTAATGTTGTCTCTGTCCTCTGTAACTGCTCTTTCTCTCTTCTGAGTGCTGTAAAGCACACCAAATCATAACACCATTTCCAGGTTCTGCTTTTACTGCCTACAGGAAGAATATTTCCAAGTTTTCAGTTTAGAAAAATGCTGGGTTGAACATCTGAGGTGCACTGAATCCATAACTGCTGGAGCTGTTCTTGCTTCTTTGAGTTCATGTAAACACAGAAAGTTTGCTAAGCTCCAGGTGCCTTTCCAGCAGCCAGAGGTATTTTCACATGACTTATTTCCCCAAAAAGTGAATGCTTCAGTGGTGCTAGGACTTCTGTTAGGAGGAAGGGAGGTATTGTTTGGTTTGATTTAGATCATGCAAACCCAAGTGCGTTTTTTGTTGAGTCCAAATGGGCCTTCCTGTGGTTCTGCAGGCAAAACTGAGCTTCCCCAGCTCTGCAGACTCAGTCTGTGATCTTCGTTTTATGCATTCAGAGCCACATTCACATAGTCAGGGATGAGAAAACATAATTGCCAACTGAAACCTTTCCTTACAGCTGTAGTTCTACAGTAGAAGAGGTAAAATAAATGCATGTAGTAAGTAATTTTTACTACAATAGTTTATCTGCTCAGTAGTTCAGTTTTACTGTGAAAAATGGTGGGGTTTGTTTCTGGAGTTGCATCTTTTAAGAGTTAGTTTTGGAAGTGGGAAATGTATTGCATCAGTGCAGTGTGTTACCTCATTTGCAGCTATAACTACTTTTATGACTACTTCTGCACCGTTTTGTTTACAACATTTCATTTTCTTCTGCAGTATAAAGAAATGTGAAAATTATTATGAAGTCCTTGGGGTGTCAAAGGATGCAGGAGAAGAAGACCTGAAGAAGGCTTATAGGAAACTTGCTTTGAAATTCCACCCAGACAAAAACCATGCACCTGGAGCAACAGAGGCTTTTAAAAGTAAAATACCATATTTACTTGGAATTGATTTTATGATTAAACTTTGTTAGATTAAAAGAAATCCATCTGCATTGATCACTTGTCTTTTTACAAAGCTGTCAGCATGGTGTCTTGTAGGCAATATCAAACTGACATTTTTATCTAAGAAAACAGTTGACCTTTATTTCTAACCAGAACTACAGATAAATAATGTGAGCTTTGCAACAGGGGTCAGTTTCAGAGCACTGACTCTAATTTTCAGGTAAAGGAAGCAAATAGTTGATATGTGAAACTCAGTTGCACTTTGTTGTTGACTTAACACAGTCAAGTGAATCTTACTGTCCTGAATTTTTACTATACTATTTATACTATACTATTTTTACTATAGTTTGGAAAATAAAGATGTAATTCTTAATGGCAAAATGATTTTTTTTTTTAATCAAGAGCCATGCGAGGTTACCTTTTCCTTATCATCTCTTGGTATTTGTAGGTTTACTGCTTTTCCCTCACCAAAATGTGTGTTCAAACATGGCCAACTTATAATAGTTGCCTTTGACCACTTTCTAGGTCATATTTAGAGCCTGACTTGATCTGATCTAAGTCTGCCAAAATCAGCCCTGCACGAGGAAAATAGTTTGGGAAAAGCTTTGCATCTCTTGGAATCTCCTATCAACTTCATTAAAAAACCTTCCTTAGAAAATTTTCAGTATGTATTTTTGGTGGTGTTTTGTTTTGTTTTGTTTTTTCATTTTTCTGTCCTTTATTTCAATGAAATTATATTTTAATCAAGTGGTGTCAAGTGGCATCAAGAAGCAAAAACCAAATGGTCACACAAGATTGCTGGCCATGACACTGAGAGGGTGGTGTCTTCACTCCATGTGCAGCCTTCTGATCTGTGGCTCCCCAAATCCCTAATTGCTGCAAAAATCTGTGAAATGACATTTCAATAAATGGCATTTATATGGTATATTTAATTTATACATGTAATTTATGGGAGGTGTCTGTTGTTCCTTGCTGCAGAGATCGGGAATGCCTACGCTGTGCTGAGCAACCCCGAGAAGCGGAAGCAGTACGACTTCACAGGCAGTGAGGAGCAGACCTGCAGTCACCCCAGCAACAGCAGATTCAACTTCCACAGAGGCTGTGAGGCAGACATTACTCCAGAGGATCTGTTCAACATGTTTTTTGGAGGGGCCTTTCCAACAGGTATTTGTACAGATCAGGATCTTCATCAGGATGCGCTGGTTCTGGCCAGACACAGTGTGGTTGTTCCAACCTGCTTCAGATCCTAACTCTTTGGTCTGCCTCACAGCTTAATTTTCCCCTAAGTGTTGTTTTCATGGAATCATAGAATTGGCTGGGTTGGAAGGGACCTCAGAGATCATCAAGTCCAACCCTTGATCCACTACTGCTGCAGTTCCCAGCCCATGGCACTGAGTGCCACATCCAGGCTCTTTTTAAGTATCTCCAGACACAGAGAATCCACTACTTCCCTGGGCAGCCCATTCCAATGCCAATGTTTTCCCCTAAGTTGAGTTCTTTGGAGTTCCTGTGGTGTTTCTGTGGCACGTGAGATAACAAATGACTTGTCTTAGAGCTTAAAATATTTCTTTAGAACAGCTTTGAGAGTCTCAAATACCTTATGTCATGGTGCAGTGATGTTAAATGCTTTATGCTGTTGCTTCTGTATTGACCTCTATGCAGTTTTGGTTGTTGTTTGGGTCTTTTTACACAATTTGAATGTGGCTGTTTCTTTCCTTAGGTAGTGTACATTCATTTTCTAATGGTCGTGCTGGCTACAGTCACCCCAATCAGCACCGTCAGAGTGGCCATGAGAGGGAGGAAGAGAGGGGTGATGTATGTTTCAGCACCATTGATTTTCAACTGTGGATTGTCAAGTTTTGCTGACAGTCACTTCCAGTGATGTGGCTGTACAGGAGCTCTGTACTGTAGAGGAGACTTTGTACTTAGGAGGCACATATTCTAAAGCTTTGCCAGGTGGTAGTCTTACCCATTGGTAGGTGGACATGCCAGGTTGAGAAGTTTATAGCCTGGTTTTGTAAATCTGTTTTTGTATGTCACTGTCTTCCCTAGTGACTGGTAGGATTAGTCTAAACATGTGACTTATTCTGGTCAGTAATCCTTGTCTACATTTAAAAATGTATTTGGGCCAAGGTAAGATTTGTGCTTAAAGGCTCAATATGAATCTGTAGGAATCAAATAGAGTCCTGTGTAAGTATGTATCACTGTATAGGTGAGGCCAAATCCTGGTGTCCAAAGTAACTGAACCCAGCTGTGTGGTAATTGCTTGTGGCTACTGCTGACCCACTGCAGCTGGAGGGCTTGATGGATATTGTGCATGCACTGGAAAGTTACAATAACACCACAAGTTTGCAGGTTTGGAGTTAAAGTTCTCCTAGAAGCTTTTGATGCTTAAAGCAGACAGTCACACTTATCACTAAATCTTGTTAAATTGACCTTTGATGCACTTGTATGAAATACCTGCCTCTGTTTTGTTCCTCAGGGAGGTTTCTCCATGTTCATTCAGCTGATGCCTATTATTGTGTTGATCCTTGTCTCCTTGTTGAGCCAGCTGATGGTATCTAACCCTCCTTATGCCTTATACCCAAGAACGTAAGTAATGCTCCATTACATTAGCTTGAAACAGAGAAGAGGGTGTTGGAATCACCCTCTCCTACTTAAAAGCATTTTAGAGAGCTTTCTGTGTAGTTGGTCCTTGATTTTCACAGTGTGAAAGGAAAGAGAAGGCATAGACAAAGCAGAACAAAACCTGAAAGTTTGTGAGAATGTGGTGGAGGAAAGAGGTCAGTGTGCTGGTTTGGGCTGGGCTGGGTTTGGTTTTTCTTTTCCAAGATGGAAGCAGCAGAATTTCAGTATTCAGGCAAATAGTAATTTTATTATCTGGCAGATTCTGCAGCCATTTGCTTCATTGCTTGTCTTGAAATCTCAAATGCAGTGATGTTCTTCTGCAATGGTGTTATTTTTTTAAATTGTATTTGTGGTGTAAAACAGAATCAAGTAAATGTCTGTTCTGTCTCTCCCCTCTCCCTCTGTTTTTGCAGAAGTACAGGGCAAACCATAAAAATGCAGACAGAAAACCTGGGTGTTGTTTATTATGTCAACAAGGACTTTAAAAATGAATACAAAGGAGTCTCATTACAGAAAGTGGAGAAGAGTGTGGAAGAGGATTATGTATCCAACATTCGTAATAACTGCTGGAAGGAGAGGCAACAAAGTAAGTTTGCTGATATGTATCTTTTCATGGAATTATGCATTACTATTAAAAAAAAAAAGATTGTCTTAGTTAAGAATGAAGTGCTTGTGTTATTAAAATATCTGAAGGAAAAGGCAAATGTAAGGTTCCCTACTGTTCTAGCACCTCAAATTGTCCCCAATGTCCCCTAATTTCTGTGTTTTACTCAGTGAACTGACCACTATCTGCAAATCAGCAGCAGTTTTAAGATGCTACTCCACTATTTGTGGTCATGTCTCAAAATTAAAGACTACATTGAACTGAAAATGAGAGAGAGAAATTGCTGTCAGGGAGGGATGAAAGCTAAGAATTCTCTTGTCTTCCACACTGTTTTGTCCTGGCAGCATTTCATTGCCCTAGGTGCTTTTGCATAAATACACAAATAAGTAAGTAAATAAACCAAAAGTTTGTTTAGGTGTTTGCAAGGAAGGAAAAAAAAAATGACTCACCTTGGAACACAGTACATACAAGCCAGGTGACCAAGGACATGCAGCATGTCCTGTAAAACATCCTGAGCTGTAGATCAGTGCTTCATCTTCTGCCAGTGCTGATGGGGTTTTCCCCCCTCATTTGGTACTTTGGCCACATCAGACCTTAAACACACTTGTCCATTTTCTTCAGCAGAGTGTAGAGCTGGAAGGCTAGCTTGCTTTTACACAGATTTACTGACATGTTATATTTGTGTCTCCTCTGATATATTTACTGTCTACATGTATTTGAAAAGGCTCATTTAATAGATGCACTTTCCTATTGGGGAGGGAAAGAGAGGAAAGAATCCTTTCCCCACTTTTCAGCATTTATTCCTGATGTGCTTACTTCTATAAGCATGAGCAGAGTGCTGACAACACAGAGGCCCATTATCCCATATATATATACATATATATATATGTGCCAGGGAAAAAAGTGATGGCTGGAGAAAATCCCTGATCCTAGTATCAAGAAGCAAAATTAACTTGCAAGCAGTGAGTGGGATGTTGTTTGCTATTTGTGGCTTTTCAGGCAGTGAGAACTACCCACACTGGTTTTGAGAAAGCAGCCCCTAATAGATTTTCTCTCTTTATAGAAATGGCTGTTTCTCTGGTTTTAAGGATTAAAAATACCTGCTGTGTGTGGATCTCCTTGACAGTTAAAAATCTTTCCAGTGTTGTTTGACATTTTAAAATGCCTTTCTAATCCATTTGGAGTTGATGAGCTGATGTAATGGAATTAAAATGCTCAGCAAGGTTAAGCTATTGAATACCAGTATAATAGAGACCTCTTTTATTAATATCTCTGCACACTGGCAGCATGAAACAGCATCAGCTGAAGGAATGGGCTTCACATTCAGAATGGGTTTGGGGCAAAGAGAGGACACCAGAGGTGTCAGTAATCTGGGAGGTCACAGAGTGCAGCCTGTGTTTGTGGTGTTTAATGAGATGTGACAGAAGCCAGAGGTGGGGGTGGGTGGGTTTGTTTGGCTTGGGGTTTGGTTATATTTTGTTGTGGGGTTTTTGTTTTTAATCAGGCACTGCTGTGTATGAAATATGGGGGTGCTGGGAGGCTCTTTGCTGCTCAAAGAGATGAAATGTTAGTGAAGAGCCAGCAAAGAGAAGCTGTGGTGTTTGTGGGTAGTTAGAACAGCAGGAAAACAGGCGAGGATCAAACCTCGAGACGGCGCCGAGAAGGACCTGCGAATGGGTTGAGTTTTTTAACCTGAAAAATCTCTTTTTTGGTTTTTTTCCTTTTCCCCCTGCAGAAACAGACCTGCTGTATGCAGCTAAGGTGTACCGGGACGACCGTCTCCGCAAGAAAGCAGATTCCATGTCCATGGACAACTGCAAGGAGCTGGAGCGGCTGACCAGCCTCTACCGGGGGGGCTGAGTTGCCCCTGCACACCCACACCTCTGCCCGGGCCCTTACCTCTCTGGTAAAGTGAGATGAGATTTAGTTTCACACAGGAATGCTGGAAAAGAAGGGTTGGATGTCAAACTCTACTGTGTAGCTGTTTCCAGAAACCTTATGCTGAAATATCATTTAATGGCTTCTTTACCTACTGTGAAATATAGGTAACTTTTAATTGTCTAGGTTTTACTTCAAAGCTTCTGTGAATTCTTTCAGCAGAGAGAATAGCTCAGAAAGGATGCTATCCTTGTAGAGACTTAGTCATAGTGGTTCTCCTCTAACATATTTGCCATGTAAATATCTGTGGAAAGAACACTTTGTGTATATACGAGTTAAATGACTTTCTATTTAAAATCTCAAGAGATTTAGTTCCATACAACATTTTGTCTCACTGATGGAATAAATAGTATGATTACATCACTCCTATTCAGATGTCAAGTGTGTGGAGTTGAAACAAGAATTTTTAATATTTTACCTTTAACTCTATGTAAAATCTTCTAGGTTTACCAGCTTAGAGGAGCTTGGTATTTTTAAATATAATGACATATATTCCTAAATATCTGTTGGGGTATATTGAGCTGGTGTAGAGTAGCAGGTAGCTGTTGTAGTTTCTTAGCATTTCTGAGCAATGCTGAGAAAACTAAGAACTACACTGATCTCTTTTCAAAGTCAATATTTGCAAATGCTGTACAGACCATTGCAGGCATTGCTTTTAGTCCTAGCAAGTTTACAGCAGCTCTGCCATTTGGTATTCCAGTTGTGGTAACTCCATCCGTGCAGTTAACTTGCATTCATAGCTTCCTTGATTTTCACTGAAAAGGCAGAGGAAAACGTGCAATATTCAAATTGTAAAGCTAAAAAGAAAAAAAAAAAAAAGGCAACCTATATAAATATTTTTTTTCCTGGGAGGCTTCCATATTCTTACTGCTTTTTTTTTTAATTTATTTATTTTTATTTTTTTTTATTTCAAGCTCGTTCCCAACACCGATCCCTCAATGGGCACCACAAGTGGAACAAGGAAATAATTGCTAAGGGCAAGCTATGTGCCTTTCAACTCTTTTGCCAACTGCTCAGATGCTTTGCTGGTTTGCAGTGTGCTCCTGTGGTCAGAGCCAGATCACTTGTGTGCCAGGGCATGCATTTCTCTGGAGCAGGATGTTGCTGGACTGGCTTCCCAGAAACCAGCCAACATACTGGTCTGGCTCCTGCACACAGCAGGGTGTAACTCAGTGGCCTGGAGGTGGAAACTCTGTGTGGCCACACCTGCTGGTGCAAAGAGGTGTTTTGATGCAGCTGAGTACAATGTACTTGAAGTTTATCAAAAGTGGGTTGAAAAATGTGTTTAGGTTCAGTAGCTGGAGTTTTATCATTTTCACAGTGCTGGGCAGGAGGATGTTTCTTGCATTTGAGAGTGCCTGATGGCTTGTGAGAAGGGCACTGGTTTTTTGTTGGTTTTCTTTGGGGTTTTTTGGGGCTTTTTTCTTGGTTGGTTCTGTTTGTTTTTTTTATTAGACAAAGCTGCTATCTTTGAGCAATGCTGTCAGTTTAGGTGGAGCTAAATTCTCCTCTGAAATTGAAAGCTGAAAAATACTTGAATGTCTCAGTTGGAATTCCTTCTGATCTAGAGCAGGATTTGACTTCAGCAATCACACCAAATGCTGCTGCTCTGAGTGACCCAGAAGTCATTTTGCATACACACCCTTTCTGAGCTGTCCCCCTGGCAATGTCCCCTGCTGGCCTGCTGTGCCAGGAGGGGACTGGCTGCAGGCTTTTACCTTAGCAGCTAAACCTCTGTGCAAGGTGAACAAAGGCTGAGGAGAGCTGAAAGCTGCTGAAACAACGACAGATGGGTTGCTGTACTGGGTGCCTTCACTGGGATTACAGGGAAAGTGTGCAGAAGTCATGGAAAGGCACCCAAATGTTTGGAGTTTGCAAGAGAAATTTATGGAGAAAACGTGATTCCCCGGGTTTTGTAACTGTTCAGAATGTATTGTAATTATAATAATGAAAACAAACTATCCAAGTACATACTGGTACTCCTGTGTCTTCTTCATAGAAGAAAACTGTTCCAAGGGCTTTAACAGGTACACCAGTCTGAGCTTTTTAGGTGATCTCTCAGTGGGAAGGAAAAAGGACGTGTCACACCTTGCTGAAATACCAGGATGGTGAAGTCAGAATGAAGAGGTGGTCTCAGCAAAGCTGCTTTATAAAATGAGATGGGCAGAGGAGGGCTTTGTCTGCCCTGCAGTGACCTCTGCTCCAGCTCAGAACCAACAGGTAAACGGGGGGGTGTTGAGCTGAGTGATGTGGGATTGCAAACTGGGGTAGAGCAGTGCCTCTGGCAGCAGTTTGGAAGTGGGATCTAGGCTGCCATCCTGCACTGGATTATCCTCTGCCATTTCCAAAGCACGGAGCAAACACTCTGTTGGTGCTGGTGGGGAAATGCTGCTCAGCACTGAACAGATGAAACAGCTGCTCACTTTGAAACAGGCAGTGCTGTGCAGAAGGATGCTGTTCCTTCCCTGCCTTAAGTATGGTCTGCAAACATTCTTTTCTTGTTCTTAGTGGGTGTTCCTCTCCTCGTGACTCTCACTTTTTTTCCTTGAGTCTGAAAGTTGTTTTTTTTTTTTCTTCAGAAATACCATTCCTTCAACAAAACCAGGGAGGATAATATGCTGGACAGTTTAGGACAAATTTTCCTGTGAGCAAGATGCTAATTGAAGAGAGTGAAGTAATCTGAGTCTTTTCAGGTGACCTTTCTGCAGAAGGTGAAGTTCTTATTAAAATAAAATACTGGAAAGAGAAGGGAAAACAGAAACTGGCTTTGAACAGCCTGACTGAAAAAAAACCCTGACTTTCCTACCTACCCAGAATTAACTCCTTACTCTTTCTAATTCTAGATTAAATAGAGGTCATCACTAAAGATAGCACAAGTATGGGTTCTTGATTTCTCCTTTAAAAGAGCAAGCAGGAAAAGTCCTGCAAAAAGTGAAAACCTTGGCATGACAGTTGGACACAGAATGAAAAAGGAGATGATTTGCATCTGCTAAGTACAGCATCAGTATGTGTTCTATTTATGGAGCATCCTGAGTCACAAGCCCATTCCATGTTCACATCTGATGAACATTTTCCTACAAGTTCTCTAACTGCTCAGGTAAAAAAAGATTACATTTGAATTTTTTACTTTTTTTTCTTTTTATTTAAAACAATCTTGATCCTTCTACAAGTTTGCAAGAAAAGGTAGAACATTATAGTCACTAAAATGTAAGATACATTACAATAGGCAAGGAGACAACTTTAAATTATATACATTTACAATATAATCTTGTATTAAAGGATTAATATGGGAGGGCAAGAACGTTTTTTAAGGTTGTTTGTTCCATAGATTTCATTCATTCCTTAAAAAGTTGTTACTCCTTCTAGATCTGTCAAAGAGAGCAGAAGGAAAATGTCACAGTCAAATGAAACACTTGGTTTTAACAAGATCAGTTAATACACCAATCCTTGAAGCTGTTACTTCAAAAAGTGGTCAGTGCCAGGTTTCTCTGGCTTTTTGAGAAATAATATTAAAATAGAAGATACTTGACCTGTTCCTGGTTTAGGAGAGAGGCTGTCCCTGGGTCTGGAGGCTGAATTCAACCTCAGAGCTCTCACAGGTGCTGCTGTTGCACAGCTCTGTCCTGAGCAGGGTGACAGATGAGGAGAAGCCAGCACTTGGCATCATGCTCAGGGAGTTAGAAAGGCCAGCTGCGTCTTTTAAATGTTTTCAGTGTATGGTAGGGGATATTTTAACAGAAGGGTGGACTGAGGTGATCCCAGGTAGTGTTTTCAAAATGTTACCTGGAGCTCAGCTCTGAGGATTTTCCTTTCTGCTTTAAGCACCTCCCTGCAGCGGCCAAGTCCTCATCAAATGGGTCTGGTTCTGGAGCCCTCAGCACAGTAAGGAGGACATGGAGCTGTTGGAGCAAGTCCAGAGGAGGGCTGTGGAGGTGGTAAGAGGGCTGGAGCACTTTTTCTGGGAAAAGGGGCTGAGAATATTGGGGTGGTGCAGCCTGGAGAAGGCTGGGGGAGACCTTGCAGTACCTGGAGGGACTGCAGGGAAGCTGGGAAGGGACTTCCCAAAGGCTTGCAGTGATGGGATGAGGAGGAATGGCTTCAAGCTGGAAGAGGGGAAATTTGTATTAGACATCAGGAAGAAATTCTGTCCTGTGAGGGTGCTGAGCCCCTGTCCCAGGTTTCCCAGGGAAGCTGTGGCTGCCCCATCCCTGGCAGTGTCCAAGGTTGGATGGGGCTTGGAGCAACCTGGGCTGGTGGGAGGTGTCCCTGCCCATGCAGGGGGTTGGAACTGGATGAGCTTTAAGGTCCCTTCCCACCCAAACCATTCTCTGAATTTATGAAATTGCCACAGCTGATGATGATGAGGGAAGGATGGATGGATGGATGGATGGATGGTCAGTGGGTAAACAGATTTGCCCTCTTGGAGTGAGCTCCTCTGTCGCTTGCAGAAGCAGTGGGTTATTCTGCCTGATTCAGCCTTTTCTAGAGCCGCGCCAGACGAGCAGCTTTTTGCCTTTAAACTCAAGATGGGAGATGGGCACCCACTACACCCCACCCCAGGTCCTGCCACAGCCCCCAGCCTGCCTTCCCGTTCTTCTCCCCCCTTCTTGGCCCCGCCGCCATTCCGTAGCGGCGCCTGCGCAGGGGCGGTACCGGTTCTGCCGCCGGCCCAATCCGGCTCTGTCCGGGCGGGGTTGGGAGCGCCCCGCGCCGTCACCTGACACGGCCTTAAAGGGGAACCGGAACCGGAGCCGTGCGGGGGGCGGCAGCGCAGGGCGGCCCGGCCGGGCCCAAGGTAGAACGGGGCGGTACCGGCGGGACCACCCGGCCTCTCTGTCCCCCCTTCCCCCCTCCCCAGGTGCGGTGGTCTCGTCCCCACCGCTCTCCCTCCCCCGGCGGGTGTCGGGGCGGCCTCTCCCATGGCCGCGGGGCAGGGGGAGGCGGTGTCCGGGCCGCAGGGAGGGAGCGGATCCCCCCGCGGTTCCCCCCGGGCTGGGGCAGCTCCCGCCGCTCGCCCTAGCTGAGCCGCCGTCTTTCCGTCCCGCAGGTCGGCGGAGGCAGCGCCAGGAGGGACCCAGCCATGGCCGACGTGAGTGCGGATCCGCGGGGCGGTGGTCGGGGCTCGGACGGAGGCCCCGGGGCGGGGCGGCGCGGCAGCGGGTGCCGGTGTCGGGGCGGGTTCGGGGCCGGTGGGGTTCTGTGGGGCTGTCCCGGGGGGTTCTGCGGGGCTGTCCCGGGGGGTTCTGCGGGGCTGTCGCGAGGGGTTCTGTGGGGCTGTCCCGGGGGGTTCTGCGGGGCTGTCCCCGTGGGATCTGCGGGGCTGTCCCCGTGGGATCTGCGGTGCTGTCCCCGTGGGATCTGCGGTGCTGTCCCGGGGGTTCTGCGGGGCTGTCCCCGTGGGATCTGTGGGGCTGTCCCCGTGGGATCTGCGGGGCTGTCCCGGTGGGGTTCTGCGGGGCTGTCCCGGTGGGGTTCTGCGGGGCTGTCCCGGTGGGGTTCTGCGGGGCTGTCCCCGTGGGGTTCTGCGGGGCTGTCCCCGTGGGGTTCTGCGGGGCTGTCCCCGTGGGATCTGTGGGGCTGTCCCCGTGGGATCTGTGGGGCTGTCCCGGTGGGGTTCTGCGGGGCTGTCCCGGTGGGGTTCTGCGGGGCTGTCCCGGTGGGGTTCTGCGGGGCTGTCCCGGTGGGGTTCTGCGGGGCTGTCCCCGTGGGGTTCTGCGGGGCTGTCCCCGTGGGATCTGTGGGGCTGTCCCCGTGGGATCTGTGGGGCTGTCCCCGTGGGATCTGTGGGGCTGTCGCGAGGGGTTCTGTGGGGCTGTCCTGGTGTCTGTGGGAGGGGGCAGAGGGGTAACGTGTCCCCGTCTGTGCCCGCAGGACCTGAAGCGGTTCCTCTACAAGAAGCTGCCGAGGTAACTGACGAGGAGGCCCAGGAGACCGAACCGGACAGGGCCCTGCGTTCGCGTTCCATCTGCGAAGGCGCCGTTCTGAGCCCGGCGGGGAGCAGGGAGCTGCCAGCCCCACGGCTGCGGTGGGGGCGGAGCGGCAGCCGAACCGAACCGGTCCGGTCCTGTCCCGCGGGGGTTTCACCGGGCTGGAAAGGCGCCTAGCCGTGTGCTCCCTGCTTCCCAAAAAACTCCAGGCTGCCCATGGAGCCGCGGCCAAGAGGGCAGCAAACGCTTCTCTGGAGTGGGCTGGCTGACCCAGAGTCATCCCGGTTCGGTACTGCCAGCAGCACGGAGCAGCACAGGGGACAGGGACAGCGAGCAGAGGCTCTCACCTCTGATGAAGCTGCAGCATCAGCCCTTCTGATGAGCTCAGGGTTCCCTGCAGGGTGCAGCAGTTCCATTTGGTGTTTCTCTTGACACTGCTCTGAGGGACTGTCTGGACTAGACAGACACAGTAAAATGTGTCTGTAAAAAACACCCTTTCAGTAAAATGCTGCATTAATGAAGGCATCACATGTTCCCATGCTTTCCCCCTTCCTTATACAGTCGTTCAGGAAAAAAAAAAAAGATCTTCCCTAGGTTTCCTGTGTTTGTTTTAAATGGTGTGGTTTTTTCTCTGTTGTTTTGCAGCGTTGAAGGTCTCCATGCCATTGTGGTCTCAGATAGAGATGGTGTGCCTGTTATCAAAGGTAACTTCTGCTTCTCACTGGGTGCTGCTGCTGGAATCCTGACTGAACAGCAGGGGGGGAAAGCACAGCAGAACCTTCTCTGGTAACACCCACGACCAAAATACTCAGAATTGAAAATGAAATTAAAACTTCTACTTCAAGTTCAGCATTTGGTTATGCATCTCCTACACTGAATCTTTGTGTGTGTGTGTCTGCAATGCCCTCGATATTGTAGGCCACAAGAATTTCCCTTGGTGAGTAGAGCAGGAGCTCTGTAAGGTGCTGGTGTCTTCACTCCTAGTCCCATGCAGAGCAGGAGGAAGAGCTTTTATCAATATTTTGTTGATGTGGCTGGTCTGTGCTCAAAAGCACTGCTACTTTTACACACATTACTTGATTTTCTTGGCTTTTGGTGCTGTATTTTTATTGTATCTGGTATGAATGGATCTGGAGTGATGCACTGGAGATGGTCCCATCCATGTTGGGGCAGTGGGTAAGATGTGTTTGGTGTTCCTCAGTGCTGGCTCTGCTTCTGAAATGTCTCGCTTCCCTTATGTTTCAGTTGCCAATGACAATGCTCCAGAACATGCTCTGCGACCTGGCTTTCTGTCCACCTTTGCCCTTGCCACAGATCAGGGCAGTAAATTAGGGCTTTCCAAAAACAAAAGTATCATCTGCTATTACAACACGTACCAGGTGAGTAACCCCAGTGTGGCAGGCTTTGGGTTACCCCTGTCTTGAAACCTGTCTATTAATTTTCTGCCCCTTCTCAGATTCTAGTGGTCCTGAGAGCTTTTTATGATGATTGCAGTAAACTGCCCAACTTTGGCCTGCATGATCTGCCCTGGGCTGGGAAATAAGTGGGTGGCTGGGTTAGTTTACACACACTGATTGATGCTCTTGCTGCTAGGAGCTCATTGTTGAGCTGAAGATTCCAGTTCCCTGGAATGGCAGAGGAGGTGCTGCTGTACACTGGACAGTATTTTGAGGCTGCCTGCCCCCTTGTTAGCTGTGGGGAGTGTGGTGTCTGTGGTGTCCTCTGCAGGACTGGCAGTGGGTTGGGTTTCAGGTGGGTGAGAGGCAGGGGAATGCCAAGCTCCCCACCTGCACCTCTTGGTACTCTGTTGTGTTGGTGTTTGTGACCCTGAGTCTGGATGTGCTGAAAAACCATCTCTGTGGCTGCTGGCTGTCACACTGGGGGGGCTGCTGCTGGCAGAGGGGGTTTGTGAGGCACAGCTGTGCCATGGGAGGTGCTGTCTGACCGTGCTGCTCTCTCTCTGCCTGCAGGTGGTGCAGTTCAATCGCTTGCCTCTGGTAGTCAGCTTCATTGCCAGCAGCAGTGCCAACACGGGTAGGTCTGCACACCAGTGGGGAAATGGCACCTTACAGTGTCTTTAAATAACTGAACACAAGTTACCCAAATGTACTTCAGGGTTGTCTCAGCCCTGCTCCTGCTGTGAGTTTTGCTGTCAGCGTATTGTGAAGCAAAGAAAGGGGAAGGTGTAAGCAAAAATTCCTAGGTTTTGAGTGGCTTTGTGGAGGAGTCACTCTGTGTGAAGCAGGTTTCTCCTGTCATCAGCCATAGCTTTGCTGCTGTGTCAGAGTGCTTGTGCACCAGGAGGGATTGCACAGTACAAACCAGCAGTTTCTTCCCAGCAGTTCCAAGTTCCTTTCTGAAGTAACCTTTGTGGCTTCAGCTTTGTGGAGAGGTCCTTCAGTCAGGCACCTGTCCTTGCCCCTGGGGACACTGGGGAAAGGAGGGTGTCACCAGAAGGGTGACACACAGCCTCAGGGTCACACAGAAGGGTCACACAGCCTCAGGGGCAGTGGGAAGCAGCCAGGCACGTTGTCTGCTCTGGAGAAACACTGCCTGTGTCCTGGGAGGGGAGGGAGCTGCAGGGATTGGAGAGGGGCTGCTTGGTTATGTCGTTTGATGAGATATTCTGCCTTTTTTTGTCTTTTTTTCCTCTCTTTCAGGGCTGATTGTAAGTTTAGAGAAGGAGCTCACACCCCTGTTTGAAGAGCTGAGGCAGGTGGTTGAAGTTTCTTAACCTGCTGGCATAGCTAGAGTGCAGCATCCCTCTGCAGCCCAGTGGACAAGAGATCCAATAACCCTCAACCAAATAACACGTCTTAGAAGAAATACCACAGAGCTCCTTAGGATACTAAGTAAGAGTAAATTGTACATAGTGCTGAAACCATCTGCTCCTGTCTTGTAGGTGGATGTTACTTTAGGCCACACTTCTTAGGTTGTGCAGTCCTGCAGAGACCACCAAAATAGCTCCCATGGAGTTGAGCTCAGGCAGCTGAGCCAGGTCAGCAGGATGCTGTTGGCTCACAGGAGCAACCACAGCTCTCTTGCTGCACAGGGAACTGTGCACATGGTGGGGTTTATCCCCAGGGTGATGGTAACACTGCACAACTGCTCCAAGGGGTGGCTGGAAGAGTATTGTGAGAGAAGTTTCCTGGTACAATCAGTAAATATCCCAGCTTGCTCAGGCAGGTGATCCTTTGGCAAGGAAGTGCTACTAATCTGGATGCTGGCTGCATCCTGCTTCCACTAAGGAGAAAGCTATTTCTGTGAAAGATGTTGCTTTAGGGGTTTTCCTGATGCCCAGATAAAAGCACCTCAACAATGTCTCACTTCTTCATGGGGTTCTTGTGTAAAAAGCTTGTGAAGTTCTCATGGTCTTTGTGTGGGTTCATCACCAGTGACACTCTTGGCTCATTTACCCTTAGGTTTTCCTAAGTAAATAAATATAAATAAAATACAGTATTTTTAAATGACAGAGCCTCGTCCACTCTTCTATTGACCTGTTAATCCACTGCAGTACATCAGCTTTTCTGAGGAGGCAAACAGGCATCTTTTCATTGTTTGCTAATACACAAAATCCAGGAGCTTACAGGCTGAAAACCAACCAGTGTGTGTGTCAGTGGGGTGATGCTCAGAGTCCTTTGCCTCTGCAGATGCTACTGCTGACTCTCCTCTTGCTGAGGTTTCATCCCATGCACTTTTTCCTGCCTTATCCCCCCCAGATTCCCCTTTTATGGCTGCTATGTAGGGTTCCAGCAGTGGAGACAAGGACTGCTGGCCTGAGGGAGAACTCTTGGCAGTCTCTGCCTCAGGCTTGGGAAGGTGGTGACTCTGCTCCCCCATTTACACCTCACCCACCCTCAGCACCAGGCAGGATGGGGGAAACTCTGGTGCTGGAAATGAAAACTGGAAATTCCTGGCTCAAAAATCTCTCTTGGACATTAAAACTCCTCAGCCAACCTCTTTCTGGTTATGCTGAGCTCCTGCCTTGAGCTTTCCATGCTGCTCATTACAGAGGCAGCTGAGCCCCAGGTCATCTCTGTGTCTGTATTTCTGGCAAAAAGCATTTCTCTTACCTCTAGGTTGATTCTTGCTGTTTCCTCCTGCTCACCCTGCCCCTTGTGGCTCTGCTTCCCAGGCCAGCCAAGTGCCAGTTCTTTTCCTGTCTGTAGTTTGTGACACACTTGCTTCTGATGTGTTAATGCAGGTGTAGATGTGAGAAAGGGAAGGCTGCTTTAGTGGTGATGCTTCCAGCTTCCTTTCCAAGCTGTTCTCAGAGCAGTGATGCTGCTGCAGACTGCTGCCTTGCACTCCCCCTTGTGCTGCTGCTGTCTTACACTAACTCATCCAAGCTTCTTAACAGAATGGGGGCTGCCAGCTTTTATACCACTTCTTTGAGGCAAAAAGGATGACAAAGCTTTAATAATACAGTACAAGAATACAGAAGACCTGGAGTTCTATAATGACATTTTATTCAGAAAAAAATCTGTATAAAAATACTTCCAAGTATTTTGAATTTCTAAGTTGAAATAAACCCCAATTGCTATGTCCAAATCTATACTTTTTTCTTGCAGTATGTTCCCCCCCTTTTCTGAAGTCCTTTCACAGTAAAGGCATCTGATGGCCACTGAGCTGCTGTGTCAGCAGCAGGAAGCCCAGTGCCACAGCACTCTGCACAGCAGAAGGTGTGAAGGCACTTCTGGTAGAAATGTGACCATTACCTAGGGGGATGTGTCCCCCTCCCCTTTCCTCATCCCTGGGGGAGGAGCAGGATCCTGCGGGGGTCTTGCAGCTCTGTCAGCTGTGAGACCAGGCCCTGCAGCTGCATCAAAATTTGCTTCAAAACGTAAGGTTTATTTTGACTACAGCACCAAAGTTCTGTGCTTCCACTTCACAGCTCTGTTAGGGAGCCCCAACCCCATGGTATCTCTGCAAGTCCTCCAGATGCAGGTGGGAATTTCCATCAGCTGGATGGGTTCTTTTAAATGTGTACTTTGACTGTACGTGGTGCTTTTTCTGTGGCTGATCTTCTTTACTATAAAGCAAGCAGCACTTGATTCTAGAACACAGTTCTGGGCAAAACCTTGTATTGAGTTTTCTGCATGAGCCAAAAGTACCAAATCCAGCCCATTTTTAAGGGGGCCAACACATAATTTTAGTAACAAAGGCTTCTTGCACAGGCCTGTCACCTGTGCTTAGGTGGCAGAGCTGCTGGGAACCTGCTGCCTGTTTCTCATCATCCCAGTTTGTGACCAGGAGCTATGGCAGGATGCTGCTTACCCTCACCCACAAGTGCTGTGGGAAACAGCTCTTCACCTGCAGCCATCACATCATGAGCCACACACACCTGGACTGCAGCAGAACTCATCCATCACCTTCAAAAGGGTGCTGGGATACTCTCTGGGTTGTAATACAGGGTACTGTTTACAAAAAATGTCATTACCTCTCTCATTCTTCTTTTAAGAGCCTGAACAAAAGACAGAGTTAATGTTTCCAGAAAGGAGTGGCTTTAAGTGACAGGCTCCAGGTTGCAGAAGATGCTGCTGATGGATAATTGAGATGGATCTTGCAATCAATTATCAAAGAGAGTGCCTCAAACAGCCAGAGAAGTGTGACAGGGTGGCTGCTGTGAACTCGGTGTGCACTGTGCACACCCAAACCAACACTCTGATCTTACAACTGTCTCCACCAGTGACTGCCCAGCCCGAGAGCACCCAGTTGCAGAGCTGAGAGCCAGAGTCCCTGTGCAGGCACAGACACGTGGCAGGTGTCACTGGGAGATGTGAAACCCTCCTCTTGTCAGTGGTGCCTTCCCCTGGGCAGAGTGCTGCCAGCTGGAGGTACAGCTAGGAACTGAGGGGGGCACTGTGCTGCTCCACCTGCTTCCGGATTTGTGACTGCAACAGGAAAAAAAAAAACACACACGTTACTCTTTGTCTGCAGGTAGGTGGGTGAACAACCCAAATATTGGTAATTTTTAAGCATATAACACTTTCAAGCCTTTTTATTGTCTTCTCATTGCTTCCTTCTTGACCCAACACGTGTGGTCTGTGCTGATGCTCCATATTATTTACTGTCTACTTGATTACATCCTTAAAGATGGAAATAACCTCTCCCTCCCAATGCCTGTGTGTGTTAAAAGGGCATCCCAAGACTGCCCAAGTGGGTGTGCAGGGATAGACATCCCATGTAACCTATGTATTCCCATATGAACAGATCCTCCCCTCTGGCAGGCACTGGGAGCTGTGGCAGGTGGGTGGCACAGTACTGGGACTGATGGTGGCAGTGCCAAGGGCAGCCTGAGGCACAGCCCCCCACACCCCCTTACCAGTTTCCAGCGCAGTATTTTCATCCACTCATCAGCCTCCACTCCAGTTTTTGCACACAGGTAGTATGTCCTCAGTGGGAACACTAAGCTGCAAGTAAACAGCAAGAAATATTCCCTAAGTTGCTGTCACAACAGGCAGTTCTTCCTAGAACTGAACCCAGCTGGCCTACACCAAGAGTTGATAAGGCAGAGCAGGGCAGGGAGGCTCAGCCCCTCTGCAGACACCAGCTTTCCAGCCAGCAATGCTTTCCAGTCATTTACAGCTTGGGGAGATGCCACCCAGCCCCACAGGGACAAGGGACCCACACTGGGACACAGAGGCTGTCACTCTGAGACCTGCAGCCACATCTGAACCAACACCAGGACTGTACCCACCTTCCATGGCTCTGGGCAACAGCTGTAAACACAGAATTAGGAAAAGAAATGCCCAAGTACATGCAGGCCTCTTCCCTTCCCCAAGAAAAAACCCTTTTGCCAGCAGAAATTTGGCAAAGCCATGCAGGTTGGTTGTCAGACTCCTGAGTTAGAGGAAAAGGGGGGTCACAGTCAGCATGGGAGCTTGCAGAGGCACCCAGTGCTTACATTTCAAACTTCCTTGGTGATTTTGGGCTTCCCAGCAGGGTGCAGAAAGCAGCCAGCAACTTACCAGAAACAATTGACTCTCTCCTGGGAATAGTCAAACTGCACAGCTGAGCATTCAGTTAAGTCCAGTGCCCGAATTGGTTCTGTGGCCTTGAAAATAAAATGGTTTTTAAAATGTGAGCACGTGAAAAGAGAGGGTAAGGCAAGAGGGTTCATCTGCAGTGCCTCCAGACCTTCCCAGGTACACCAGGCTTTTCCAGGCACAGGTACAACAGCTGTAATACTGTAATCCCAAATTAGGGAATGTAACACCAGTGGTGCTGTGAGATGAACTAAGCCAGGTATAAAAGGAGAGGAGAGTCAGATCCCATGGAGACATGGAGCAGAGATCCCTGTTGGAGGGAAGCTGGGACTGGATGCAGACTGCTGAGGGTTTGGTTGGGGCATTGTAACATAAATGACACAGCAGCAAATCTGGTGTCATGTCCAGCTAAGGTTTACAGAGAGCAGGGGGTGGTTACAGGGCTAATCAGGCCTAACGAGCTGCTGGATGTGTAATTAATTCCTAAGTGCTTTAAAAGGATGAAGCTGGGCAGGGAGAAATGCAGACAGAGCAGAGTGGTGAGTCTGGCTGTGTGAGCAGTGTCCAGGTGCCATGATTCAGCACTCTCCTTAAGAGTTTAATTCTCCCCAGGTGGAAACCTTTTAGTTTGGTTCAGCCTGAGTCTGCTGAGCACTCTGGAGGAGGCAGCTGAAGTAGACCCAGCCTGCTCTCTCTGCCAGAACACCCTGGGCTGTTCCTCTGCTCCTCCATCAGTGGTATTGAGGTGTTTGTTGCTTTCCTTCCGTTTCCCTCTGGCTCAGTGGCTGCTGGGGATGCAGAGCACTGGAAGGAAGCCAAGAAAAGAAATGCCAGCTCTGGGCCACCAGCGAGTTCCTTGCCTGGAGGTGTCTGCAGAAACCAGGGGAGCACCAGAGGCCACGTTCCTGACAAAGACACCTTCCTGCCTGGTAAGTCACTGATGCTACACAAAAGTTTGCACTTGGAAATGTTACCCTGGAAACTCAATTCATGTTGTCTTGAACTGAACTGAAAAGTGATGGAAGGTGCTACAAATAATGCCAGGGTTTAGAAGTGGTGATGTTTGCTGAGAGAGAGAGTACTTGGGTCTGCTCTTGGGTTGTAATATGTGAAGGAAACATGAAACAGGCTTGCAGTGTGGCTGTGGTTATGAAGGAATACAAGGGTGGTGAAACTGTAGAGGTGTTTTCTTGGTTTTATGCAATTTAAGATAGAAATGGAACAACAAACTGTAAGGGCATGCTTTTTCCCAGATGCAGCAGAGTGCTAGGAAGGGAGACTCCTTTTAAAAGAATGGTTTTCTGTGTACATTGTGTGACCACTTGAAATCAAGCAAGAAATCAAGGGATGCAAAGTATACTGCTAGGGTCTTCAGAACTGGTTTCATAGCACTGCTGTCTGCTAGGTTGTGTGGCTTAAAATCCACTGCAAAAAGCAACCAAAACAGCAGCTCTAAGACTGACAGAGCACAGTGAATCTTTTCCAGCTATAAAACCTATTAACTTGTTGAAGTTATCAGCAAAACCTGGATTTTATTTGAAAGATCTGAGGGCTCTGCCAGTGTGGGAAGCTTTAGCTTGGGAAGCTGTGGTACAGATGCAAGAAGGCAGAGCTATGAGGAGGCTGCAGAGGTTTAGAGAGTACAACTGGTGTTTGCTACTTACTGTCTGGTCTTTGAAATACTTAAGTTCATTCCTGTGCAGTGTAAACCACCTTGTCTTCCAGTTCTGAAAGATGAAGAATGGATGGTAATTGTCTTGTGAGAATTTAATGTAATGCTTCTAAGGGAAGGAAAACCTCTAAAGCTGTTCCCATGCTCTGGTGTACAGGTGTTGCTCAAAATATGAGTTGCTCATCTTTGCTGGGGAGTGTAGGGGAATTATTTCAGCTCCACATTGCCCAGCTTCTGGAGGTGATTGCAGAATGAAAGCAAGGAGGAAGTGTTCTTCTTACCTTGACTATTTTGCCTTGTTTTATCAAATATCCTTCTTTAGTACCGAGCTGTGAAATAACAAGGAAAGGGATTTGGGTTAGAGCCTGACCTCTGCTTCTGTTTCCCACCTTTTTGAGAAGCAAAACCTGTTGAGTGCATGTGCTTACTGAAAAACTGGTTTTTGAGCTGTTTCTCTGCCACCATGAGTGACACTGGGATTCTGTGACTTTTCAGATATGGAAACTCTGTGTAGCAACCATGTTGGGGGAGTGCAGACCTCTGAAAACCTAATTCTTGCCAAGCTAATTACTACTTGCTCTTGAAAAAATACTGCCTTTTTATGGGTTGTATGTGGAAATGAAGTTCCCCTGGAAGCTAAAGGGGTACTTGGCCAGGAAGTTGTGAGATACTTCAGAAGTGGTTCTTTTATCAACTTTATTAGCCCGTGTTAATGTACTACTTCCTCCTTTTCTCAAAAAAAAAAAAAAATACAGTATACAATTCTTTCCATTCTGAGCAATACTGCTCAGGACAAACCATGTGTCTCAGTTACATCTGAGTTACTGGGGATATAAAGTCCCTGATGAGTGCCCAAATGAGTCAGATGTCAGAGCAGGTGTCCCAGGTGGACAAGAGGATGTTCTCTTGTACCTCCCAGCAGCACAGCACAGCTCAGCACAGTGTTGAATGTGGCCCAGCCTGTTGCTGCACTCAGAGGGTGGAGGCTCTCCTCTCCTATCATTCTGTTTTGGGTTTAAGTCTGGGTCAGGATACAGCAAGCTGCCTTCCTGCTTTGAGGCAAGGTGGTTCTCAAGTAATAAAACCCGAGTGAAAATGCCAAAAAAAGGGATTTTGAGTTAACATACTTATTGGGATGTAGATGCTCTTAACTTGCTTGTACTGCCTTTCAGTTTGGGGTTTTCTTTTTCAAATGTGTTTCTGTCTGTCTTGGACCTTTTTTAATTGACTTAGAGGCAAGTGATGATCCTTCCTTCCTCCCAGTTAGGGCTGTATATGGCTAACTGGGAAAGGTAATTCTGGCATGCTAAAGGCTGCAAAGATCATAAGCAGCAATGAGTTTGTTAGGACTACTATTGGGTTCTTGTCACCTAATCCTTGTGTTGACCAAGTAAAACAAAATATGGTAACTCCTTTAGCTGTGGCTTGGTTTTGCCGTTTTGTGGGGGGGAGAGAGAAAAAGAAACTTCCCCCTGGCTGTAAAGAATGTTCAGCAGAATGAGGGCTTACAACCTGCTGTAGGTACTGCTGCATCTGGCCTCATGAGTGTGGTCAGCAAGCTGGCAGAAGTGTTGTGTTTGGTTAGGGTGGTGTTTGTTGGGTTCTGTGGTTTGTTCATTGGTTTGGTTTTGTAGGACAGCGTTCTAAAAGGAAGGTAACAGGAGAATGAAAACCTTTGGTAGGTTCCTTGTTTGGAGGGCCATGGCTAGGCTGTACTTGGCATGGGACTGAACAAGTCTGGGATTCTTTTGTCTCGCTGGAAAAGGCTTCCTGTTTTTACACCCCCCTGAAGGGATGAATTACCCATGAATTACCCATAGCTCACTCCAACCACACTAAAGTAGAGGCAGGAGAAGCTCAGCAGAGCAGAACTTACTGAGGGAGCATTGGGAACCAGGTCCCTTTCTGTCCTGCCTGTCTGCATGGCTGTGTGCACCCGCACAGACTCGTAGATGGCAGGCTCCTCCACTGCCCGGGGGTAGGGATGCTTCAGGACAATGAGAGTTCCTGCAGAGGAGAAAAGCAGGAGGCAGTCAGCTGGCAAGGCAGCCTTGGAAAATATCTGGCAGTAGCTGCCTCTCTGTGGCAGAGCTGACTTTACCTTTTCCTAAAATTAAAAAGTGTAAGAGGCACCAACCTCCCCGAGGTCTCTGCAGCACTCCCTGGAAGGGCTTTTCCTTGGGAACGAGCAGGACTCAGGCCACACACACATGAGATGCCATAAATGACCCTCCCAAGCCAATAAAACCAGGCTAGTATTTCTAAGATGTGTCATCTGAATATTTTAGGCTGTGTGAGGGGTATTTTGTACAAAAACCCATCTAGGGGCACTTGTTGGATGCACTTCTCCAGCCACACTTCCTTGGCTCTGCTGGGTTGCTCAGAGTCCTCAATACCTTGGGCTCCTGGACCTTGCCTCAACCCATTCCCTCACTAAACACCTTGTTTTGGTTCTGTTCTCTGTGAGAAGGTTTTGTCCTTCCAGGACGTGTATTTTGAGCTGTTTGCTTCTCTCTCTGAGAAACCAAAAAGTGCTCATGTCCCTGGTTAGCTAAAAACCCAGAAAGCTCTCATGTGCTGTGTCTTCAGAGTACTTGAAAGTGTTTGAAGAGGAACAGCTTACACACCAGAGGTTAATACAAATGTTTTAGCAGTAGATCTACTTGGTAACACACTAGAAGCTGTTTTTACTATAGGTCTGTGTGAAGCAACACTACAAATGTGTCCATACAAAGGTACAGCTCTCCTTACCTGTTTCACTCCCAATTAAAGGCTGATTTGCAAAGTGCATGACTAATTCCTTCAAGCTAGGAAACTCATTAAATCCAAATTTGAACGAAGTTCCTGTATGTTCAATATGGAAGTGTTTCACAGAATCTTTTCCCCTAAAATAAAAAGGGAAAACTTGTCAAGGCATAAATGCCAAAGGTATTTGTCATGTACAGCCCTTAAACAGCAGCTTCAACTAAAGGAAACTGGGCCCAGATCACAGGCTGACCATAACTGGCCTGGCAGCAATACTGCTGCCTTTCCTGTCCCTCATAGAATCACAGGATGGTTTGGGTTGGAAGGGACCCTAAAGCTCACCCAGCTCCAACCCCCTGCATGGGCAGGGACACCTCCCACCAGCCCAGGTTGCTCCAAGCCCCATCCAACCTTGGACACTGCCAGGGAGGGGGCAGCCACAGCTTCCCTGGGAAACCTGGGACATGGGCTCAGCACCCTCACACCTTATGCAACACATCTGAGACTGAGATCTATGGAGAAAAATCAGTGAGAAGACCCACGAATGAGGTTTCCACCCTTCTGTCTAACCAGGATGCCATCCCTTCACTTCTTGCTGCTGTGCCTACCCAGGCTCACTAAAAATGCCTTCTGCTTCTCTCTCAATAGCAGGCTGCCTCCTCTTTGTACCTGAACAGAGATTTAATGATCTGACTGCAGGTACTTAGGGCTTTAGGGTTTGTCTGCTTTGTACTCAGATGAGTGGCTGGCTGCTCTAAGGGTGTCAAACCTGAGCTGAGGTTCTTTCTTGGGGCAGTAACAGCACTTGTTTATGGAGGCTGATGGTATCTAGAGAAGTGTGCAAGGCTTCATTCCCCAGGCAGGCAACTGTTTTGACTGCAGACAAAAGTGAAGCATTTATTGCAAACATCTCTTCTGTGAAAAAGTTACTTCTCTTCATGGCATTCAAAACAGACCAGAGAAAACTTCATCTCAGGAAAAAAGTATGTGGCAACTATACTGAAAACATGGGGAGGAAAGGAATCCATACTATTTTTTCCATTGTTCATTGCCACTCCCACCTGATATTATAATATCAAACAGGTATTTAAATAAGTATTTACAGTTGAACAGTACTGGTGGTACCTCCCATGTTTTGCACTACACTCAGCTGAGCCATGATGCATGCAGCCAGGTGTGTTGTGCTGCTGTGACTGCTGCAGTCATAGGGCTTTCATATTTTAATTTAATTTCACAGGAAATATAATGTTGCAATGTGAGCAGCTTCTACTGTATTTCCTAGTTCCTTTTTAAAGTTGGCCAATCTAGCTGGGGGAGGAGATTTCAGGCAATGTATGATCTCTCTTAGAGCTGTCAATAAAACCTCAAGGGATGTTTAAGCATTGCTTCCACTTAAAGCAAACTATGAAAATGACTGAAGTTCCTTCTGAAGCAGAAAGTGAAGTAAAAGCTATAGAATGCATTGTAGGAGAGAAAGAAAATGACAGCCAGAATTGCTGAAGTTCTTCTTTCTACAAAAGTGTATCCCCCAAAAACTGAATTACTTATTCTAAAATTAAGTTTTAATATTAGTCAAAAATGTGAAAGAACAACTTAGCTACAAACAAGCAACAGGAAACTATTAAAATGTTTTAAAATAAAAAACAATATTTCAAGGGAGCTGTCCCACCAAAAAATCATGTAACAGAGTAAAAGATCAGATTCCAGTCTGGGCTATTCAGTTCATGTGGTAATGCAGAAAGTCTTGTTCCTTCTTGGGGAGCTGAATGAGAGTCTGGAATTGGCCTGAAGTAGACTTTCTAAGGCTAGAATTTGTTACAGCAGAAAATTTATTTTCATTAACATTTAAGCTTTTTTTCCCTATTAAAAAACTGCTTACCTTTTATCACAGTAATTTGTTTTCTGAGTGCCCTTTAAAACTAGCTTCAAGATACATCATTTTTTTCTTGAAAAAAAAAGTCAGGTTACCTCAAATAATGCTACTTTTCATCTTAAAAATATGAACCATCAAGACAATGATTCTTTTAAAATTACTTTGATTTGTTTGTTTTTAGGGAAAGTTATTACTTAAAACACTACTCTTAGAGTCTTGTTACTTTGTAACTTCTACTTTTTGTCACTAAAACTTGTTACTTTGAATAATACTGATTTTGTAACCTCCCCTTCCTGCCCCTAGGGCATAGAAATGGATATCCCCCAGTGGCAGTGATTTCAGCAGCTCTGGTCCAGGCACCTTTGTTCCTGGGTCTGCTGGCAGAGACAAGTGAAGGAGTTCCCACAGGCTTGAAAGACCTCTGGGGAACAGGGTATGTGCAAACTGCACTTCCCTTGCTTTTCCAGGGACTGCAGTTCCAAACTAGAAAGAGCCCCTGGTACTAAATATGTAGAAATTCTGGATTTCAAAGGGCTGTGCTCCTATCTGCTGGGGTTCTGAGTAGCTGGCACCACGATACTGACCCAGGTGACTGCAGCTTAAGAAGTCCCTGTGACTCAACTGAGCTGCAGTCACTAATCATTCAGAGGCTCAGTGTGAGGCAGAAATGAGTTTCAAAGCACTAGTTAAAAATCTCACTCTGGGAGCTTAATGTCTCATGCAGCTGGCAAAGGCTAAGAAAATATTCAGGGCTGGTGAGCTCCACTCAGCTGCCACACAGGGTCTGCCTTGTGTGTCTCCTGCACACCTGTGTCATGCTCCCTTCCTAACATACTGTGGTTTCACTCTTCTTGGGAATGATTCACTCTTCTTTAGCAGTGATTCAGAACTGATGTGAATTACTGGGACTGACTTCAAGGGCTTGACCTCTGTCACTTGTGAAATGCTGCTCAAACCAGTCACCTCTGAGCACTCAGACCAGGACAGAGGTGTAGAACCATCTACTCAACCACTAAATCATCCCTTAGAAATTATGGTTCCTATAGAGTGATGGAGAAACTGGTGAAGTTAGCACTTGCTAACTGGCATTACTGGTATGATATACTACTATCCTCACCATAAAGCTCTTCTTCTCCCATCAGCTGTTTCCTAAACTCTTGTAACTGACGTACATGCAGACTGAAAGTCTACAAGCAATCCACAGGATGATGTGTTTTACCAACAAGATAGTCTGAGAGTAATTTTCATATCCAAGCCAATTTTTTTATTCTTCTAACAAAACATCATTCAGCAGGATTTACACCACTAGGAGTATATATTAAAATAGTTTGAGCCCTAGGAAATAAATAGTTCTGCAGGACATCTCAGTGCATGAGGCATGCAAACAAATGTAAGGGGAAGTGAAGGTTTTTTTAACTGTTAGTTGTGCAGCATTAGGTGAAATCATTTCTGCCCATACTCTACCTTACAGAGAGGGAGTACAGATCTTCCCTTTCCTGGCTTTTCCTCAGGAGATAGCTTCCATCCTGCCCATTGGAAAGCAGCAGTGCCTCTGCTGCATGTCTGGTGAGGTTATCATGGTACCACCTGAGGAGACACAGAGGGACAAAGCTCTGAACTGACAGCTCCAGCTGGGTTACAGACACTGGGAGAAAAGAGGATGCAGCTAACATGGATAACATTTGGAGAGAGCAGCTTTCCCATAGGCACCTTTTCTCACCACCTTTCCCATGCAGCAGCCTCCTTTGACACACTCAGAAAACTGTTCTATTTGTTGTGACTGACAAAGCTGTGTACAAACCCTGAAAATTCTACTTGCATGAGCAACAAATGACCCAGGTCTATGTAGACAAGGTGACAGCAATTTTGGGAGGTACACAGGATCCTTGTATCTATTTTCAGAGCCTGTGCTTCCTGACATACCGACACACTTTGGTACACTTCCTCTTTTGGGGCAAAAACGCAACACTTAAACCCTTCCCATACTCTCTATTTCCCACAGCTCAGTTCATCTGCACTGCTAAGATCTGCAATTAAGTGTATTTGTCTAAACTTAAATTTTTCACTTGAAGGATAACCTTCTTGGGAGAAGAGACCAAAATTAATTTCATGAACAAAAATTTTAGGGCATCTTGCCGTTGTTGAGTAATGGAGGACAACACCCTGTTGCCTGTTCATTTAACTTTGATTAAAACTAACTTCATTAATTTCTCCCTTTATGGAAAGATTCCACACCAAATCCACAGGAAAAAATCCTGCAAAGAAGAGCATTAAATGTTTACAGCTTTGTTTCTACCCAGCACGATTCCCAACAGGAACACTTTGTTTCTTTTGATGAAAAAGGATCTCGTTAGAAATTATTTTGAGACCAAACACAAAAGAAGAGACAGAGCTATAGAAGGCTGGAGTGCCAGTCCTGTAGGAGCTGCTGTATACAGAATTAATGATGGTGACATTTGCCCAGCAGACCCTCTGGTGCAGCAGGAGGAGGGGACACTGTACCCAGGGCACAGGGTCCTCTTGTCTGTGTGAGGAGAGGTGCTGAGTCCCTTTGAACTGTGTGTGCTGGCAGCACTGGGGGTCAAAGTCTATTCCTGTGTCAGGCAGGGAAATACAGCTTGACTGGAAGCAGAAGCATGATCACTGCACTTTCCAGACTTTGTGTCATGGCAGTCAAACCTCATTTCACTTGGAAGACTCTTTCTCTGTACCTTGATCGTTGCAAGTTGCCACGAAACCTGGTGTCTCACACCAAGTTTTAACTTTTAATTTAGATGTCTGCCTATCTGCAGGGCCAGCTGGCTGATAAACTGCTTCACAACACACTCCAGAGAGTCAGCCCTTTGGAAGACAAGAGCCATGTGAGCCTCAGGATAGGCAGAGCATTGCTGTGCTGGCTCTAGGCAGTGCTCTATGGATGATCTATGCAGTAGGATAAACTAGTGCATGTTTAGAGACTGAAGTGTCATCATCCTGTCAGCCAAAATCTGCTTTGGGATTAACTGCCCAAGAGTCAAAGGCCAGGTCTGTCCCAACATGACCAAGGGCAGTGTCAGCATCTGTGCCTGGGGCTGGGCAACCAGCCTGGAGCTGGCAGCAGGGGATTAACTTTTTACATCTGTCACAATACACCGGGAACACAAAGACTCAGCCACAGTTAACCTGAGGATGAACGCTGAGTGACTTGGGTAATTCATTTCTCAGCCACTTCTGTTTTCAGACTGTGTAACACCCAGCAGAAACACTTGCTTTTCTTCCTCATAAAAATGAAAGAGCCAGCACCAGAAGAGAGCCCTGCAGGGAAATCTGCCTGCCAGTAATTTCTAGTGTCTGCAGGAATAACTCTGAGGTGTGCCCAGCTATCAGATAAGCAGAATGGGCACAGGTCACGTTTAGTTTTTGCATCCCTATCAGATCACTTTCTCAGTTATAACCTGGATAGAGTTAGAAACTGTGGGTGTGTTTGGCTGGTGTTTGTAAAGGGTCAGGCAATTCCAAGTTCCTTCTCTGAAGCAGGAAGGAGGTTCCCGCTGTCCAGCTGGGAAACCTCTCTTCCCTACCACAGAGGATTCCTGTACCACTGCTTGTACTCCCTGGTGGGTGGGTGACCATCCCTCTGGGAAGCACCTGGAGCCCACCAAAGCCAGCTCTTCCATCTCTGAGAGGGAACATTAGGGGGAGATGGTCCAGATGTGCTCTCACTACACCAGCAGGGTCATACAGAGGAGTTTTTTACCCTGGGTTTTGTTTGCTTGTTTATTTGGGGGAAGAGGGCTGGTTTGTGGGTTGTTTGTTTGTGGTATTAGATGTTGGCAGGTTTTGCACCGTTTTTCATATTATAAAAGGATCTTCTAACCACACTGAGCTGAATTTTCCTATACTTTGCAACTATATACTAGTTTCAAAGGCATATTCCCATTCTTGGCTTAAAGGAATAATAAGTACAGTGTAGTGCTTGATGGAGTGAGCAGGAAAGCACTGAGTAAGGAAGCAACATCAGTGTTATCCAGTCTTAAATTCCATGTATTCTAAATGTAGGCCTTCACTAGTTCAGCTTCTGCTTTTCACTTCATTATTCTCGCCCTCTTCTCTCAACTGCCTTTGTTCTGAATTTTACCCAATTCTTCAGCCCACTTTCCAGCTGTTGTAATTTTGCCCTTATTTGCATCAGAAATGCAGATAAAGGAATTTTTACAATCACAGGTGCTGTCCCAGTTGTATGACTGCCTCAATTCTCCATTTTTATCATCATCTGATCTAGGATTGTGATCTGATTTTATCCCCTCTTAGTAAAAGTAAGCCTGAAGGAAGTGTATTGTTCTGTTTTCCAGTTGCCACCTGTCACCTTATTGTCAAACCTGGAGCTAGAGGAACATAAAAGCTGTGCTGCAAGGCAGGGAAAAAATGGCTCAGACTGCAAATGCAAAAAAAAAAAAATTATTACTAAAACCTTGTCTCCTCTGGCCCCATTCCTTTTACCTCCAGAAGACAAACACTGTTGCCCAAGCTGTGCTGTGACAGAATTACCAACCAGCCTGTAATTATTCTGGTGACAACACACTCCACATTCTCATCTCTTGTGCAAGTAAGAGTGAGATGCAATGTGGAATTCCCCAGCCTCCCATCAAAGGTGATCAGGTGCAGGACTTTCACACTGCAGTACACAGAAAGGGCTGGCCAGAAACAGCCAGACACTCCCCCAAAGAACCATCCCTCCCTCTATTCCCTTTTCCTTAAAACCAGCATGCTTGTGTCTCCTGACAAACTTTAGTGCTCCCTTTTAAGTATTTTGGTAGACTAAGGGAGTAAGTTAATGAGGAAGGTAAACTGTTTATAACAACATGCTTTGACTTTTATCTTCCTGTTCCTTGGACATTAGTTCTACCCATAAACACCTGGAGAGTTAAGCTGGCAGTAAGCTGAATTTTCCCTTTGGACTCCTGGTTGTTTGACCATCCAAAGTCTCCAAATACCAGATATCATCTGTCTTAGACTGCAGATTTATTTAATATGCAAAAAAAAGTCAAAGCCATCAGTCTTGCTTTCTTATCCTGTGATGTAACAGAACAAAGTCTATCTTTACAAATACTGAGGCTCTGGAAAACAAAATCCATCCTGATAAATAGCTGTAGATAGACAGAGATTTTTCAGTGACTATACTTGTCAAGTCTTATTTCTTGATTTTGTATTTTGTGTGTGTGTGTGTCAGATGGGATGCCTCTAGAGCAGGGTTAAAATGAGGATAGATGTTGTACATACTGATTGATTTTTTTTTTTCCTCCCTGTTGCTTTTCCCTCACCAGCTCCAATATTCTCAGTGTAATTAGAGGAATGTTAGAACAGGTCCTCCAAACCTAGCAGAAAGTTAAGACAGGTTTTACCTGTCCACCCATCTACCTTGCTGACAAATTTCCCCTTTGACCATCTGACTGGGTAAACTACACGGGTATCTCAGTAACAAATCTCCCTTCTCTTCAAAAATAAATGAAAAGTCCTTCCCATTTCATACTTCTTCAAACCTGTGACTTCTTTGACTGTTGGCCAGTAAAGCAGAAGCTCTAAAATTAACTACTTTGAAATCTCCCCCACCCTGTCCCCAAAGGTATGTGACTGTCACAGTGTTCCTCATTTGCATGACCCTTGCTTCTGTTTGCCTTCTCTAAGGCACTGACATCTACTCACCACCAGACTCACATCTTACTTGTGCTAGGTACAGTGTCAGGTGTCAGTGGAACTCAGCACTGTGACACCACCTGGGGCTAAATCTGGGGTAAAAAAAAATCCTTGTGGTGTCTGAGAATTCAGTGTTATGGAGGGTGACACACCTACTCCTCACAGCTGAAAAAGTATTGACATTAAAGCAGCTTTTGGACTGTGCTCCTTCACCTCTCTACATTTAACTCAGCACACCTTCCTGAAGGGATGCTTACTATTTTGTGGTGGGGTTATTTATTTTGTGGTGGGATGCAAAGTTCAGCTTTTCCATTGAAGTGGAAATGTAGCAGAGGGGGATGCTACAGCTTTGAAAAGGCAGGTCTGTAGTAGTTCCTTTTCACTGGAACCACACCAGGCTATGGTCCTACACCATCATCTCTGAGGACAAACTCCTTGCCAAGCAGAAAGGATGCACACAAGGAGAGGTTGCTGGCATAAATCAACTCAGGCCATGTATTCTGAATGAAAAAGTGGTACTGGGTTGTGGTTTTTTTTATGGATTTCTGTAGATATTTTTTTAAGGATGAGTGTAATGTGACAGATGGAAAAGGATGTACCATGTACTCCGTGTGCCACCACGAAGTGACTGCATTTCACAGTTATTAGAGAATCCTGTAACAGGAATTTGATTAACAGGTTCCTCTGAATTGGGGAAAGGATCACAGAATGGTTTGGGTTGGAAGGGACCTTAAAGCTCACCCAGTCCCCCTGCATGGTCAGGGACACCTCCCACCAGCCCAGGTTGCTCCAAGCCCCATCCAACCTTGGACACTGCCAGGGATGGGGCAGCCACAGCTTCCCTGGGAAACCTGGGACAGGGGCTCAGCACCCTCACCTCAAAGAGCTTCTCCCCCATCTCCAACCTCAATCTCCCCTTTCTCTCCAAGTTTTAACCCATTTCCCTTGTCCTCTCCCTACCCCCCCGTGTCCAAAGCCCTCCCCCAGCTTTCTTGTAGCCCCTTCAGATATTGGGAGGTTGCTCTGAGCTCCCCTGGGAGCCTCCTCTTCTCCAGGCTGAACAACCCCAACTTTTCATATTTATATTTAATCTGTAGACACAGCCAATGCTAAATGACTTTAAATCAGGACCCTACTAACACTGATGCTACGCTCAGCAGTGTGGAGGCAGTCATTCCAAGTCCCTCTGTCCCTCAATCTTTTCCCCCAGCGAATTAATCACTAAAACACAGGCTGCGTTCTTCCTCACCCCCCTTTACCTCCTTCCCCCGCAGCAATCACACCTCGTTACCCCACCCAGCAGCTCCCACCCCGTCTGACCACCTACACCAGCACCTACACCACCCCCCGAGCGGCGCCATTTCGCGCAGAGACCCCCGCGCCCCTCAGCAGCCCCGGGGCTGGGGCCGCCATTTCGCGCAGGGACCCCCGCGCCCCTCAGCAGCCCCGGGGCTGGGGCCGCCATTTCGCGCAGGGACCCCCGCGCCCCTCAGCAGCCCCGGGGATGGGGCCGCCATTTTGCGCAGGGACCCCCGCGCCCCTCAGCAGCCCCGGGGCTGGGCGGGGGCCGCCATTTCCCGGAGGGACCCCCGCTTACCCCAAGGCCTCCAGTTCCCTGTCCAGCGGCTCGGTGGCTCCGTGCTCCCGTCGCTGGGTCATCGTCCCTCCGCGGATGTCTCCCCGCTCCGTACCGCCGGGGGACGCTGAGGAAGTGCGCGGCCCGGGCGGCGGCCCCAGCCCCGGGTAGCGCCCGCCCCGTCCCGGTGAGGGAGAGACCCGGCCCCGGGGCTTTTTCTGGGGAGCCTGAAGTGCGGGCGGCCAAAAGTCCCACGGGGTAAGCTGGTGGTGCTTGTGCGACAACGTGTCTCTCATACTGGGAATGTTTTGTTCCCCCCGCCCCGTCTGGTTTTTTGTTTTTTTTTTTATTCTTCCCCCTCTACTCTTGTGGGACCTCAGCCGGTGTGGGGTTCTGGAGCCCCCAGGATAAGGACATGGAACTTTAGGAGTGTGTCCAGAGGAGGCACAGGAGGCCGCTCAGGGGACTTGAGGCACCTGAGGAGCTACGCTGAGAGCTGGGGTTGTGCAGCCTGGAGAAGAGGAGGCTCCAAGGAGACCTCAGAGCACCTCCCAGTACCTGAAAGGACCTGCAGGCAAGCTGGGCAGGGATGTTTTGTAAGGGAGTGTAGCGACAGGGCCATAGGGTAATGGTTTTAAACAGGGAGAGCATAGATTTAGGTTAGACGTTAGGAATAAATTCTTTAGTGTGAGCCCCTGGCCCAGGTTTCCCAGGGAAGCTGGGTGGGTTTTTTCCTTACTAGGAAATTTTATTTTCTTTTTTACCAATGAAAAAACAAAAATCTTTCTGAGTTTGTCCCTTCCTCTACTGCTTAGTGAAAGTTTGTGATCTGACACTGCCCTTGATAACCTGATCCTGAAATTGGTAACCTCGGGTGAAATAGGTGCTTTTGACAATTTGCTTGGTTTTGCTGAGTGGTTTTATTTATTATTGTTCTCCTGTTTTGAAAGCTCCTTTGTCTTCAGCAGTGCTGAACCCATTCAAGGTTATCTTATCTCTCCGTGTTACTGAAAGGCACAGAAAAGAAGTTTTTACTGTGGAAAAACAGAGAAGAAAAATTCCAAACAGTGAAGAGCCACAACTAAATTGCACTGGATTCTAATTACATCACAAATTGCCTTAAAAGTTCATCACTGCAGGCTTAAAGGTGTTTTCCAGTGTGTTGTGGTAGGAGAGGGATCCCATCTTTCTCTGCACCCGAGAGTGCAGCGTTTCCTCTTGGTGCACAGAAAGTAAAAGCAGAAATTCTACTTTTGTGCAGCATGAATCAGCCTTCCCCATAATGCAGTCTACTTTATTTTGGTTCTCTAACATAACGTCAGCCATATTACAGAAAGGTTGCAGGTTGCCAGCTTGCATTTCCTGACAGCTAACATACTTTTTACTGGCAGGGTTTTGGTCTCTTTCCCATGCATTTGGTCTCTTTCCCCATTTTTGTGTCTGGTTTGAGCTCTGCACAGAGGAGACCTGTAGATAGCAGCAGTGCTCTAGCACTTGCTGCTCAGCACAGAGCACTCCTTAGGGTACTGCAGAATAAGGTGCCTTTCTAGAAACCACTGGATGGTTTGGGTTTGTTCTCATTTCCTCACGCCTGTCAGTCATCAGAAACAAAAATGTAATTTAATTTAAAGAAGAAAAAAAGTCTTGAAATCTTGCTTGATAACTACCCCATCTAATGAAAAAAAAAAAACAACAAAAAACCCATAACCCCACAAACCAATTCCAAACCCTATGGCCTTCACTTCAGGTCATGAATACATAGAAGGTAAACTGTGGTCCTCAAAATGGGGAAGTGCAGACCAATGATGATTGATACATAAGTCATTATCCTTTGCCTTCCCTGTCTCAGTAGGTTATTAGTGAATGTTATAATTAGCAGCAGACTCCAATAACTGCTTTCCATTGCAGGACTCACAGACTAGCAGGTGCTTTCTGTTGGGACAGTGCATTTGGAGGTGATGTGCCTCTGTTTGGACAGAGATTTTGTGATCACTAGGCCAGGTTATACTGTGTATGTCCTGCAGGTGGTCAGGGCCCTGCACTACAGTGGTTTTTCCAGGTTTTCAAGTTTTTACAGAGCAATTGCTTAAAACTGTGCAACACCCATGTCCTTCCAAGCCTTTGTAGTTTCCTGCCAAGTAGGATGGGCTCAGCCACGTCACCTCTGAATATGGTTACATATGGGATCGCAGATAGATTTTTTTTTTTAATCATTCAGTTTTTTAAGTCTCTGAACTCTGCTCTTGGTAAAAATACTCTCACTTCGTGTATATATATATATATGTGTGTGTGACTTTTGGAACCAAACATAGTTAGGATCTCTCACTGTGTAACACCTTCTCCTTTTGTTTGTTCAGCTCTAGGAACACCAGATACCCCTTTAGGAGTAAGCAAAGAAGGATTTCTTTCTGCTTTGTGAACTTAAACAGGGACATGAAAATCAGTACAGGAAGTTTCCCTTGATGCTTGTTATTTTTTTTTCTAGTCCTTGCTTGCTGTGCATGAAGTAAAGAGCTGAAGCATGTATATTTTGAGATGATAGTGGGAGATTAAATGCTTCTAGTCAGAACAGCTGTGTTATTGTATGCGGTTCAGTTTTCACAGATTTAATAACCTGGATAATGATGTGAAGATTATGTGTTCCCAGTTTCAGTTCTAGAAGGAAAACTTTCTAGGAACTTTCTCAGCCCACTCTTTAACACATGTGCACTTGAAGCTTTCTCTGCACACACAAAGTCTCTTTAAAATTTCCCACCTTAAAGCAATGTTGTTCTTTATAAATAGATAGTGCATGTTGCAAATGCTTCTTCTATGCAGCCAAACCTCAGGAAATAAATCCAAACATCTGGAAATTGTCTTGAAATGAGAAAAATAAGTGTTTCAGTGGCTGCTAGTGACAGCACAGAAGGCAAAGGAGAGCAGATCTTTTTGCCAAAGACCCGTGTGAGGAGCAGGGATGGAGCCAGGCAGCTTTACTTGTGGGCCAAGTGGTGGCTCTGGAGCAGGTCTCTGCTGTGTCTTTCTTAGTCCCAAAGCCTTACAACACCAGTGTTCCCACTGTTGGCAAATGGAAAACAGGGATTAGAGCCTGTAAATTCACAGCATCAACACTGGACTTGTCAGAAAGCATCCAAAACAGAGTGTTAGTTTCAAGTATTTTGCTGTTGACTACGTTACCACAGCAGAAAGAAAAAACAGATGAAGATGTAGCATGTGCTCTTTGGTAAAAGTATCTTGAAATACAGAATTAAACTGTTTAAAGTAGAAAAGAAGTTGGGGGAAAAAAATGATAATAATTTTACTTGCTGGTTTGAGAAATTTGGTTTCTTGTGTGATCTTATTACAGCTCATGTACATAAGATTTTATTTTCATTTCGAGACTTGCCACTGGCTTTTTGCAGCTTCAAAGTCTAGGTTCAAATAACATATAAGATGTATGGGTGCACTATGAAACTTGAGAGCCCTTCCCCTTTATGCAACTGTTTATGGACACAGTGACAAACTTGGTGTAACACTGAGAGCTAAATAGAAAGGAGCCAGGGGAAATATTTTACCCAAGTGAAATGATGGTATGTCAGTAGCTCAGCAAACCTGGGACATGGCATCATTTGGCATGGGATGGCACCCTGGCTGCAGAAGCAGGGTGCTGAGAAGCTGGGTCAAAAGGAGGCTGTCAATTACTTTGTGAGGATAATGATTGCAATTGCAGGGCCTGTTCCATCCTGGGGAAACAGGGGTTGATATGCTGCTCACATCTGTGTAATAGAAACCCAGAAGGCATCTTGATGGAATTATGGATGCCAGGCATTTTCCAGAGCCTTGTCAAAAGCTCAGTTCATTGCCAGCTGCTAATTTAAAACTACATATGCCCCACGGCAGGGTGATTTTTTTTTTTCTAAAAAGGGCCAGAACCTAGTCTTAGAAAGGAGGCCGATGCTCTATAATTACAATTTGATGGCCCCTGAGCAGTTCAGTTGGTGCTCAGTGTGCTGTGCAGGCCCAGAACTGAGGGCACATGGCAGGAGTGACCATTTGCAAAGCCAGCAGTGGTTTCAGCTTCCCCTCTCTGTCGGGGCATTTCAGCGACTCTAAAAACCAATCCTTTGTCACATTAGCACCCAGGAGCAGCCACCTCTCCTGGTCCTGGGTTATATAAATAGACACCCTCCCCAGAAGCCTGGTTTTACCTGAGACACAGCCCTGCCTGGCCTCATCCTGGCCTGCCCGCAGCTGGGAGGCTGGAGCAGCTCTGCCCTGCCAGAGGAGGAGAGGCTGTGCCCCTTGCTGTGCCCAGCACCCTCTGTGCTCTGCTTGGGGTGTCTTTGGAGGGCTGTGCAAAAGGAGGATGGGGCAGGGGAGGCAGGAAACAGTACTGTTGTCTTCTCCTTGTTCTGCCAGGACTGGCTGGCACTTTGCTGCATTTCAGCTGCTGTTATTGCTTGGCTTTGTGGTTGGTTTGGTTTTGTTTTTTTAACAGAGCAAGTGCCTTCGGCCAAGTAGCACAGTGGATGGTGTTAAAAAATCCCGTGTGCCCGTGCTGCTTCCCCATAGTTATTTATTGTGCCCCGGACTCCAGCAGCTGCCCTGGCTTCCCATGTGACATACATGCAGGTCTGTGCCAGCACCTCAGTCAGCCCCTCCAGCCTTCTTATTTATACTGCAACTTGCATAGCAGCCACCTCACCCCACTCCACATGTTATAATTAGACCTGGAAAACCAGCCCAGATAAACACAACGCAAATGTTAAAACTCCTGAAACTGATTGACACAAACAAGTAAGGTAGCAAAGGGCCGGGGAGGTTGGGTGTGAGGTGTCCTTGTCAGCAGGACAGTGGTCCTGCTCTGTTTTGAGTGAAACAGCAGCTTTTGTGTCGTGGTTTCACTTTGCAGGGGAAAAAAGTGTTTTCCCCCATGGAAGGCTCCGCTGTGCAAGGAAGGAGTACTGTAGGGTGTATCTGCAGAGGAGTGGTTGTCATCTTTGCACTGCCTTACAGCAGAGCAGGGTTCACTCCTGTTTGTCTCTTGCAAAGTTGGTGTAGCTCAGACTTTGTCAGCGTGCCGGGGATGTGCTCCAAGTATAGGCATGGATCTGATTTCATTGCAGACAGGCAAAACTAATTAAAAGGTGGTTGTACCCTGAGACAGGGATGAGTGAAATGTAAGCTGTCGTTGCACAAAGTGCCTGTGACCTGAGAATAAAGCAGTGATGATTTTTCTGGTTGAGGAGAAAGAAATGGTTTACTGAATAGACCCAGAAATGTGTCAGGGTGTGCCAGTGCCAGGCAGAACTCTGTGAGCTTTGTACTTCTGGCGTGGTTCAAAACTGCATCAAATCACACCAAATACTGGAGACAAGAGAGTCACAAGTCTGGCTTAGCTCTGCAGGGTTAGCCCTGCAGGCCAAGCAAGCTGTTCCACAGCTGGGAGCAGAATCATAGAATCAGAGAATTTTTCAGGCTGGAAAAGACCTTCAAGATCTTGAAGGTCCAGCCTGTCCTAACCCTGTTACCCTATTTCTGATGACCCAAAGTTCTGATGAACCCAGCTGCTTTCCAGATTAATTCCCTTCTGCATCACTAGTGAAAGTCTGCAAATCACTGGCTCCTGGGAAGGAAACTGTATGGCAGTGAAAATTATTAATGAGACTGAAACTATTTTTAAAATGCTAGAATTAAGGCCAGTCACTTAGGAAATGCTGCTGAAATTTATAGTTGTTTTAGTGCAAGTTTAATTGCCATCCCGGGGCTGACAGAAATAAATTGAAGCTCTATAAATGAAAAGTCCCCTGAACAAAACCATTCTGATAAGAAATGCAAAATCAATGTAAAGATCTCCAAGTAGAAAAAAAATGTTTATCTGCCTCAGGTAGTGAGAACTATTTTGACTTCTGTATTGGCTGCAAGTCACATCGCAGTGTTTTTTGCAGAGATGCAGACAAACAATTTGTAGCAGTTCATTCTGGATTTAACATAAAGTATAGCCCTGAGAAGCTGGGGAGTGTTTCATCTGTGGCATGGTTTCCAAGTGATAACAATAGTGTTAGTAACAGAGGTGTATTGACAGACAGGTTGGCCAGAGGAGAGCTGCAGATCCAGCATACCTTGGAGGTGTCTCATCAGCTCACAAATAGGGATCACACTCAGCATCTCCAGAAAAAATCCTGTGGAGTCAGATGTGGGGGTGGAGGTGGGGGCAGCTTAGTTGATGCCAAGAAGGAAAATGTCATTTGGACTCTTTGTCTGCTGTCACAGTCCAAGAAATAACCTGGGCAGCAGCAGCCCTGTGAGCACTTAAAAAATTCTTTCTTATTGGGTGGGATGCAAGGTGAAAACTGGTTTTGAGGGTTATGATTTTTATGAGCACTGGGTTCTGCAGAGCACTGCTGGCTGCCGTGTGCTACCAGCCTGCAGTTAAGTACTAAAAGTTTCCTTTAGTATCTGATGTACAGGGAGTGTAAACTCATTGCACATTAAGCAGCCTGACACCAGAAAATGCCTCATTTTTCCTGTCCTGCTCTTAAATTCTATTTTTCTCTATCATTAGGAATGTATAGACACACAAAACCTTGAAGCAGAACTGTCAAGGGGCTGTCTGAGCACAATCACACATGGTGCTAACAGCAGCAGTGGGGCAGAGAGGAAATCTTGCCCAGGAGGAGTCCTGTTACAGTGGGTACTGTCAGGTCCTGCCTGTCACCACACAGCAGATCCGTACAGGAGTGGGCACTAAAGGAACTGCAAGGAAATTAAAGCAGCATCAGCTCTTTTATGATCAACCCCCATGGCTTTGGGGAACACTTGTATTGTCAGGCTGATGAATAGATTTTTTTTTTTCTTCATAAAGGTTTTTTTCTTGCATAGAAGGCCCTTACTGCTTTGTGGGTGATCCTGAATATAATTGTAATGTAGTTTTGTGGAAGGAATAAGTCTGAAGAAATAAGAAAAAAAATTCAGAAAATTTAGAAAATAAGAAATAAATTCAGAAATAAGTCTGAAGAGAAGGGACAGAGAATAGAAGTAGCAGTGACAGTTTACAATTTTGTGAAGGGTATGAAAAGGTTCTGAAACTTTCCCAGGTGTTATCCAAAGGCTAATCTGCTGAGTAGTTGCTCTGAATTCTCTCCCTTCCACTTGGGATAGCCTTGCAGCTGTCCAGATGAGCCATGAAGGTGTCCTGTCACCTCAATTTCAAAACCATTGATTTAAATTTCTACATCTGGGGGTAACACATGATAATCTGAAGCCAGAGGACTGGAAAAATTGAATTGTCCTGGCTTCAGGGTGGCAGAGGTGAAGGGGAAGAGAGAAAGGCTCGGAGCATCACACCATCCCTTGGGGAGGAGCCAGGGACTTGTGGTTTGCCTGTTTAATTCACGATGAGCAGCCCTGTTGGCACCAGGCTGTGTCCCTTCTCCTTGAAGGTAGAGCAACGTGGAGCAACTTGCAAGTCAAGCCATCCTCAGGATGCTTGTTGAAAACAGCTCAAGCTCTCTGAGGGCAGGGGAAGTGCCTTGCTGTCTTGCACATAAATTTTCTCAGAAGAAATTACCTGGCAGGCATTTCAGGAGGGTGTCCAGGAAAGAGCAGGGAGGGGGTGCCAGCCTGGGATTCTCCACATTGCTTCCTGCTGATCAGTGAGGCTCTCAGGAGCCTCTCTCTTTCCCTTGCCTCTTGGTAAAGGTTTTGTGGGTTGGCACCTACAGGGAGAGCCCAGGAGGCAGTGGAGTTGGCTGAAAGGCTGTGTGTTTGGGCAGGGAGAACTGGAGTCAGACTTCTCAGCTCAGTCACTGCTCTGCAGCAGAATGCATCTTTTGATTAAAAAAAAAAAATTAACATTTTTATGGCTTCTAATTCTAGCTGTTAAAAAAATCAGTCTTTTCCCCTAGCTGAGAAACATGGAGACTTTTTTTTTTTAATTGAAATATTTTCCTCCAAATGCCTTCCCACTGGTTCTGCTGCTTGCCCTGAGGGCTAACACTTTGTCAAGACCACTACCTTTTAAAGGTGCCACTATCTTTAAAACCAGCCACACTTTAACTGTTCCCAGTGTCCAGGCCTTTTGAAAGAGGAAGGTGTTCTCTTTGGCTTGTGTGGATGTGCAGCATGAAAACAACAAAAAAACCCAAAGCCTTTGAGCATTTCTGTGGTACTAAGAGTGGCATGAGAGGAAGCCAAGGAGGTTAGGGCAGCAACTGCTCTTCCAAACACTCCTTTTTCTAATTTTTTAACTTCATAACCAACTCTTTCACTATATCTTAACTACTTTTAGTACATCCACTTAAAGCAGAAGTGAAGAAAAATTGTTACTTAAAGAAAAATGCAGACAATGGCAGTTTATTTTTAAATTAAGCATGAGAAAAGTATTTGGTTCCTTGTTACTTTAAAATACGTAAAAATACATCTAGATCTCAACCTGTTGTGTAGAAAAGTTTTGCAGTTGGTCTGTGCTTTGAGATAGCACTGGGGAAAACTGATATACAACATCACCACCCTGTGAAGCCAGGCTAAGGGATTGGGGTTGTTCAGCCTGGAGCAGAGGAGGCTCCCAGGTGAGCTCAGAGCAACCTCCCAATATCTGAAGGGGCTACAAGAAAGCTGGGGGAGGGCTTTGGACACGGGGGGGTTAGGGAGAGGACAAGGGAAATGGGTTAAAACTTGGAGAGGGGGGATTGAGGTTGGACATGAGGAAGAAATTCCTTCCTGTGAGGGTGCTGAGCCCCTGTCCCAGGTTTCCCAGGGAAGCTGTGGCTGCCCCATCCCTGGCAGTGTCCAAGGTTGGATGGGGCTTGGAGCAACCTGGGCTGGTGGGAGGTGTCCCTGCCCATGCAGGGATGAGGAGGAGAGGGCTACAGACCCACTCTCCTGTTTTCTCTTCCCTGCTCAAGACCTCTATCCCAGTAAGCATTTTGCTCCCTGACAAAGTGAGTGGTTGGAGATGTGAATTCCAGTCTGGATGCCTGATAGTGCCTCACAGCTTGCCATGTGGCAGTGAAAAATGGAGCCTTGGATCTGTGTATTTATCCATTTAAAAAAGCAGTGTAGTGAGCTCTGTGATGGCATCAGCAGGTAGCTCTGATCTGTGTGTGACATAACTGGTGTGTGGTTCCTTCCCAGAGGGATATCTCGATCTAAATATAAATGTGGCACCCTTCATGGTTTTGGCAAGAGGGCAGAAATGCTTTTCAAATTAGTCTTGATCACTAGAAAACAATTGTGCTTGGTCCTCTGGTGAGTGCTGGCACCTGCTGCCTTCTGAGGTTTATTTGTAGTGTGAATCATCAGCAGGGCCTTGAAGTGCCACCAGTCCATGTTAGGCTCTGGAGACCTGGAACAGCCCAAGAGATGGCCTTTTATGGACTCCACCTGGAAACCCCTCTTCTGCTGTAACATCTGAGCCTTTGGTTTGTTCTTTGCCCTGCATCTCTGGCATGTTTAGGGGACACAACCCGTGTATCCAGAGGATGGAGTGATGCTGCTGGGGCTGCAGTTCCTGTTCCCTCAGGGGCAGTGGGTGCTTTGTACCCCTGTGGGTCCTGCAGACCTGGCTTCCCAGCTTCTCACGGGATCTTTGCCACCCTGTGGTGTGTAAAGGAAATGAATGAAATGTGATCACATCCATGAGCTAGCAGAGCAGGGAAAGGATCTTGCTGTACAAAGACACAGAAGCTTTTTGCATCACAAACGTGGCAGAAGCTGCCCTGTTACTTGGAGAGGACTTACATGTGTTACATTATTCCCCAAACTGCCAGAGGCTTTGCAGCCATAATTTAGTCTTTAATTCTTTCTGCATGCATTTCACCATCTTCAGCAATTGTTTACAACAGAGACCTATAGGGATCAGAAGTGTCTCTACTCAGAGCTGCAGAAGCTTTATATTGCTCAATGTGTTTGGATGTGAACAGCACCATACAGCAGGCACTACAACAGCATTTACTCATGGTGTGGCAGGGTTTCCCAGGCTATAGGGGAGAAAGCTGCATAAAGTCAGTATGTTTGTGTGCCTCTCTGTGGCTGTTTGCATTGACAGTGAATTCCAGGTTCCCTGTGAGTGAAGAGCACATATGCAAGGGAGCAAGGAAGGTGTCAGGGTGCTAAAGTTAACACCAGATAAGCTGACTGAGTCAGAAGCAATGCAGCCACTGTGCTGCTGCACTGTGCTGGGGGGAGCAGCCTGGGCTGAGATGGGCACTTACAGACTGCCAGGCTGGAAGGGACCTCAGGGATCATCTGCTCCAGCCCTTCTGGTATTATTGTTTATATGAGATGTCCCAGCATCCCATGGAGCTCAGACTTAAAACTTTCCAGAGGGGGGGAAATCCTCCCTTTCCCCTGGGAGACCATTCCAGTGTCTGAGTGAAAAATTTTCCTCTGGTGTGCAATGGGAATCTCCCCAGGAGCCACTTTGTGCCCATTGCCCCTCGTCTTGTCCACGGGACTCCGTGTACACAGGGAGTGAGTCTCCATCTGCTTTGGAGCTGCCCTGGACGGGCTGAACATGGTCAGAAGGTCTCTCAGCCCTCTCTTCTCCAGGCTGAACAGACACAGATACAGTCCTTGTTTCTGGGGTCTGTGCTGCTGTACAGAAAGGCTGTGAGGTGGAGGTATCTGTAAGCATCAGGGGGGTGAGCATGTTCTGGGTGTCCTTGCATACCTCTCGTCATGCACGCTGCTCTGGTGTCCCAAGCCAGAGCCTCTCAAATAGCTCCCCAAGAGCCATGCATGCACCCTCTGCTCCTCTGCTGGGACAGGACAGCTGCAGCTCCTCTCTCCTTTGCCACCTATGGCAGCGAGGCACGGCTGGCAGGAGTTTAGCTCTCCTTAAAATTCCCAAATCTCTTCTGCCTTGAGTGAATGTGACCCATCTAGACCTCGATTAGATATCTACCACCCTGATCCCCCTGGGCACAGCATTTCAATGTGATTGACTTAAACCCTGAGGGCTTCAAACCTGCTCTTCCTGACATGGATTAGTGCTGCTAAAATATGGGCACAACAGATGTCCCTTCTGTCCCACAGGTGCCAGTCCACCCCTTGCGTGCCCCCAAGTGCATCTCCCTTGTTGCCATTTAGCAGGGGACTCTGCAAGGTCCCTGCAGACACTGTCTCATCTCAGAGAGCTGCTGGAGCTCTGCAGCTGGGCATTGGCTTGTGTAAAATGTGCTTGCAGTGTGCACTAGTGCAAGAACTCTCCTGTGAAAGGCAAAACCTAAACCGAAGGTAACCCCTTAGTTACAGCTGGGAGACAAGAAGGTGCTGGGGGCAGCTGCAACAACCCGAGTTCCTCTGGGACTTCCCATGGGGCCAGCTTGTTGTCTGAAAAATTTCAAAGCAACCAAAAGACAGCCCTAAATTAGGACCAGCAGACCAGGCTAGTGACTGGCTGATGAAGGCTTCTGAAGCTTCACTGGAACCTTCTAGCTAGAAATACTTCATGGGCCCCAATTCTGTGTCACAAAGGACCCAAGGAGAGCTGACCATGTTCAGCTGAGGGAACCAGGCCAGCCAAGCTCACAGTCCTCATCCAAATCCAGAACCAGGACTACCTCTGGTGGTTGCACCACTGCTAGGGAGCACAGGCATCTCCCCTGCCCTGTCTGTATTGAAACAGGTCCTGTTGCTGCTCAGAGGTGCAGATGGGTTGTTCTTGAGGAAATACTTCATCATGGAAATTTGAAGGAAGCTTCAGATTCTGAGAAAATTGTATTTTGCCTGACTACAACACATTGCTGCTGATTTGAGCAGCAGACAAAGGCTTATTTTCTTTGAGTGGTTGAAACAAAACTTTCTTTTTTTTTTTTGTTTTTTTCTTAGAGGCTTAATAGAACATTACCAAGGGAGGAACTGGGTCAGGTAGATTAAAGCCAAATTAAAGATGAGATGTCCTCAGAGCTGCCTGTTTGATGTCTGCAGTCTAGCAGGTTGTTTGCCACTCATGTCACTTTCTTTCCCTGCCACCTCCATTTCAGCCTCTCAGAACTTCTGCTGGAGCTCTTCTGTGAGGTTTGGACTCTTGGTTGTACAGCACTTAGCCCAGCTGGGACCTTGTCCTGAGCTTTGGGAGGGAGCACATTATGGGCAAAGCCAAGCACAGCAGGGTATGTGTTCTGCTTCATTTCAGGGGTCTGATAACTTGCCAGGTGTAAAAAGCCCTTGTAAAAAGTCCCTCCCCAGCTTTCCTGTAGGCTGGGAAGCTGCTCTAAGATCACCCCAGAGCCTTTTCTTCTACTTTGTACTTCCTGTGCCTTTCAGCAAACCCCCACAGCTGCTGTGTAACTTTGCATGATGGTGGTAGAATGGGTGTTGTGTTCTGGTATGTGGGTTATTTTTCAGTGTCAGCTTTTATTAAGAAGCTACCTGTGATTTAATAGTAGACTTTGAGAGTGACTAATGGAGGCTTCAAACCAGTAAAAATATCTACATTGCTGCTTTAAAAAATCTGCATAGCTTTGTGTTGTCAGTCCCAAATATTTAAAATTCAGTTACCTTTTGATTTAGTGCTGCCAAGAACTTAAAATGCACCTTGTTTGAGGTATTGCTGTGAGTTACTGTCAGCATCATGCCCTCTGGCTTGCTGCTTCCACACTCCATGTTTTCAGTCAGTATTGATCAAAGACAGAGGCAGCCCCTAGCAGTTGGTCTGGAACAGCAATTAGTCTCATGGCTGGTGGATCCTCTAGAAAACCTCAGCAATTCAGGGCTTTATGTTTGAGTGTCAGCATTACAGGTTTTTTCTAATGCTCCAACTTCCCTAATGGAACTTTTTGCAGATGATGATTTGAAGTACATCTGTTGCTCCTTATACAGTGCCTCTATAAATAGCCAGTGCAGCTATTGCATCCTTGTCTTGTTGCATGTGTCAGCATTAACATGACCAAAAAAGAAGTGTCTGTGGAAGATACCAGGTTCTGAGGCAGAAAGTTTTGGATGGCTCACTTTACCTTCCTGTCTTCTGATGAGAAGAGTTTTAGTCCTGTCCAGGATAAGAGAGATGGTGGGAATAATTGCTGTGGTACACTGCACTTCAGAGCAGGCTGAGCTGAGCTGTTAAAATACAATCAGCACAAATCCAGTCTGGTATGTTGCCATGCTCTTTGATTAATAAATCTGAAATCCTTTTCTGCTTTAGGGAGGTCAGATAACTCCCAGCTGGGAGGAAATCTCCATGATGTGCCTGGTGAAAATTATGTGCCTTCATCACTGGAGCAGCAGTGCAGGTTGTTCAGCAGGTGGACTGAGATTTGGTTCTGCTTTTACACTGGTGTAAATCTGGAGATATGCTGTAAAGTCAGCAGGCCAGCTGCTCCTGGGGGCAGAAGGGGAGAAGCTGTGCCTTGTACTGAACTGTGCCTTGTGTCAGGGGCACAGATCACAAGGGAGAGCTCAGATAAGAGCCCAGTCCCCAGTCTTGCTTCTCTAGTTTTCCAAGTTAGGAATCAGACAAACTTTTTGCCACAAAAATGTTGCCTTCTCTCTTTGTGTTTTACTTCAATGCATGCAACCAACTGTATGTTATTTTTTATCTACAAGCCTGCTCTTCTGCCTTACTAACCAGGTGTTTACAGCCATAAAGTGCCAACAACCACTTTACCTCCAAGAGCAGATAATCCATATTCTGGTAGGTCAGTTGATCAGTAAGGAAATTACAGTCTCAGCCTCTCAGTGGTTATTACTATTCATAGCCAGGGAAACGTGCTGCTCAGGAACAGCAGTAAGGTGATATGATTGCAGAAAATTTTGTAAAGCATTATCAGGAACATTAATAGCTCTGCTGACTTTTCTTAGTGCTAGTGGTGGGGTGGATTTCCCACTAAAACACAGCCATGGTATTTGACTTGAGACATATACTTTATTATCCTCAGAAAAGGACAAAAGAAAAAGCTGTTTCTTGAACTTTGTGTTTTCCTTTTTGAGATGCTCTTTTAACACAGGTGCATTTTCAATATGTTCTCACTGAGTATTTTTTCACTGCTTCGAGTAGTTAGATTTATAAAGGCAATATTTGAAAATAAAAGCCGTGCAGAATGGAGCAGAGAAGGATGAGTGCATCTCCTGCAGCAGCTTGCCGTGCCAGGACTGAGTTTTCAGCTGCCCAATCACTTCCTGAGTAACAAAGCTGGGGACCCAGGCTAATTGCTTAGGAAGGAGAATGTAAAGAGCGTCCTCCCGGCTTGTACCCGGGGTCCTTCCTCTCCGTGGAAGCCTGCTGTGGCTTGTCTGCAGAGGGCATGAATGCCCGGGGGGGTGAGACAGCTTTTGTGCATGTATCCGTGGCTTGTCCCTTTGCCTTTTGTGCCAACTTCAAAGCCATCTGCTCTGGGGTGGAAAAGCCTGCCTAACAGACGAAGGCAGCTGCCATCAAAGTTTTTGCATGCTGATCTCTCAGCTACTTCTCCTGTAACCTTGGATGACCATCTTTTCTGGGTAAAGAGAGAGAACATGAACCTCTGGGTTAGGATCTGCTAAATCGTGCCTTTCCCCCTCACATACGTGATTAGTGCTATTGCTCCTGGGAAGCAGGGGACTCACTCCTGTAACCCGAGAGCCTGGCTGCCGGCATTAGGGATCAGCCTTGATCTCCTCAGCTCAGTCCATGGGCTATACTCTCTCTGTGGCTGCACACATCTTCTCCAGTTGCCATCCTATCCCTGTAACTCCTCTTTGCTATATCTGATCACTGAAAGCAGCCTTGCAGACCAAACAGGACCCGTGTTAGTTGGGGCTTCATTGTCAAGTGGTGCTCAGCTTCAGCACAGGTCACTTTAAGTGCCCCCCCCTCTGCAATATATATATTCCATGTACATATGGAGGCTTCAGCTGAGAGCAGTGATTTGCCAAAAAAAGATCAGGATGTGCTTCCTTTTATCAGCCAGTGACAGCAAATTGTTCATGTTGTATTCTCTGCCTGCTTCATGTTCACTTGATGTGACTCAGTGCACAGTCACCTGGCTTGGGCTGCTGGAGTACCAGAATAAGGACCTTCACAGACTCCTTTTTCCAGCAGGGAGAGGAACAGGCACTACTTGAACACATTTGAGCCCGGGCTCTTGAGTTCATTCAGGCTAAATATATCATTGCAGTGCTGTCCTAGGTGTCAGGCACTAAGCTTGTACATATGACTACCTTTTTCCAGACAGACCCACTTGGATGGTTTGACACCATTCACAAAACACCACCTGGTTTTCATGTCCTTTCCCTTTGACCAGATGGGCTGGGTGAGACCACTGGTCCCAGTTTAGATGGAGCTGCCCAGCTGGCAGATCTTCCAGTGAAAACCAGCAGTGGGCACACCTCACACCTCCGTCAGGACAGCAGTCCCTCTAGAAACCCCATTTGACTGTCAGTGGGAAGCCAGGTGGTTATGGCCAGGTGGGGAAGTGTGTGTTACATGTCTCCATGCACCAAAAGGACTTGTCTTTAATTAAGCAGCTAATTACTGTGTGCTAATGACAGAGCACCTGGCAGTATAGGTGGGTTGAATTTCCCCTCTGCTGGCTATACAAGGAGCCTGCACTCCCAGTCTGAGCAGCTCAACCAAATTCCTGGCACCCAGTGGGATGAATTACAGATTGGTAAACCTCAACATTTGGCCAGAGAGACATTAAAATGAAGAAGTCTCCCCTGGAGCCTTTCCAGCCTCAAAAATGAGGCTGAGAGGTTTGTAAGGGTATGTTGTCTGTTTGGTTTGTATTGGGTTATTTTGGATGTAGGAGGCTGGAGAGGTGGCTGGGGATTTTGGTTTTGGTTTCTGTCTTCAAGTCTAGGGGAAAAGTCTCTTTCTAGAAGTTTTTTCTCCCATCTGTGCCTCTCCTTGGTTGGGTCAGGAAACAGGAATGAAAATACATAAAGTAATTGTAAAAGGGATAAAACTCAGATAAAGTTTCTGCCTTCCAGTCTTTTAAAACAGAGAGCAACAGGTGAGAGATTTTTGTGAAAAGAATTCTAGGGGGGTTTGGTTTCTTCTAGATCTTTTCTTTAGGTTTGTTTTAGATCTTTTCTGTATCACAAATACTAAACCTAACCTCCTCTCTGACAAGGAGCAAGTTGTTGGGTTTGACCTGTTGTGGGGGGGACTGTGATGTGGTGATGAGGCCATAAAACCTTCAGACAAGGAGAGCTAAAGGCCTGAGGTCCCAGTGCAGCTGAACTCTGTGCAGCTGCAGGAAGCATCCCAGCCTGTTTCCAGCTGGCTCATCCATCTCACTGCTGTGGGGGATACAACAGCCTAATACACTTGTACCTCCTGTCACTGTAGCCATCTTCCCTGGGGTCTGGCCTTGTACTCATAGGACAGAAAACAGCTACAGTGTGGCCAAATGAAATTGCCAGCTGGTTGCTTGTTTACTGAACCCTCCAGACCTATTTAGTCATTTGGGGTAAATTCAGTAGGTAGTTGAAGTTGGGAAAAGACAAGTAGAAAGAGTTGGTAATGTTTTTATTTCCTGATGCTTTTGGATTGGTTTTGTTTCCCAGCCTCATTTCCCAGGGAGGCTTGGAAACCATTCCCAGACAGGAGAGGGAAGCCTTTCCTTCTGATTTCACTCACCCTGCAGTTCTACCCAAAGCTGGACGATGTTCTCAGGTGTGCAGTTCCCTGACCATGGTGTGGCAGTGGGGGGGGAATTGGAAGCCACTTGACAACTGCAAGAGAGAGGCTGTTTGGAGGAGGAGAGTGGCCCAGAGGGAAGCAGAACACCCTGTGGTATCCAGCTGGGCTGGACAGGAAGTCCATCACCCCAGCACGTTGCTATCCAAGCCCTGTTTGCTGAGGAGCTATGTGCCAATGTGTGGTTCCAGATAAATATGAGGAAGAATTTTTTCCCTGTGAGGATGAGAGAGCAGAGCAGAGGCTGCCCAGAGAGGTTGTGGAGTCTCCTTCCCTGGAGACATCCAAATCCCACCTGGATGTGTTCTGTGTGACTGCTGGAGGTGACCCTGCTCTGGCAGGGGGTTGGACTCCATCATCTCTCCAGCTTCTAACCTCTCACTTTCTATGATTCTGTGATTCTATGAACATGGGCAAATCCATCAGGATCGGGCAGAGTGGTCTCCACAGCAGGCAGGATTTACTTGTGGCTTTTTTATTTTTTCAGAATATAGATGTTAATATTTGCGTAGCTTCTCAGTTTTCAGAAAACTGTGGCAAGCTTTTGGAAGTTAAGATGACAGAACAGCACCTCACTTTAATATTAAATAACCTTTCCTTACCTCAGCTGAATGTGGGCAGCTACTTACACAAGGCAGGATTCCTCATCTCGGTGAGATGTGGCAGGATCAAGGACAAACTTCAAAATAAAATGAAAAATAAAGAAGTAGTCCAATTGAAATAAATCCCTTGCTCTAGTATTACTTGGCTTCAGCCAAGCTATCATTTTCCAGCCTCATAAAACTGTCATGTCATTAGCGTTTGGGGATGCTCTCCTTATAAACCTGACCTTTACAATGGATTTTACACCTGGGTTTGAAAATCTCCATCTTACTTCCCCCAGCAGTTGCCTCATGCCCTGGCTGCAGAGATTTCTTGGCTGGGAGCTGGCTGGAATTCTAATTGCACATTATATAGCCATCATTCTCACCTGGAATTCTTTTAATTTGTGAGTAAAGCCAGCCAGTGGAGAAACATCCACAAAAGCATGCATGTGACCTTAATTCTGGGCAGGTGGATCATATGCAGCTCATAATGGTGTTTATTGAGCTCCCCTATATATAGTAACTCCAGCCCTGGAGAGGCTTCACTCCCAGGGCTGCTTGATCCTCCTTTTCATCAGGAGGCAGTGTGGGAGGCACTTTAGCTGGCTTGGACTCTAAAGCCCAGGGAGAAATAGCCCCGAGACGTTTGCTGCCCCAACTTGGTGACCAAACATAGGCCCTCTGTAGAGGGGTGTGCATAACCCACAGGGATCACTTTTCACCTGGCCCCCCAAACATTATTTATTGAACACTGAGAGCAAATTAATCCCAATCCGATGCTGGCTGCCCTCCAAAGCCTGGCAATTTCATCTTACAGTCTCACAATACCAGATATGCAGTTCACTGCTTGCTTGGGTGCACGTCCCTCTGTAGGAGATCTTCTGCATCAACAGTCTTGCCAGAATTCAAAACCCCTCTGTGGAGCAGCTGGTGGAGTAAAGGGATGGATTTATCCAACATAAAATCCAGCCTGGCTGCTTGTGTTCCTGCTTCTAAAGCAAGGGACAAACAGTGGGACCACTTGGTGTTTTCATGTGATAGCTCCTGGTGAGTTAAAATTAGAAATTTCCTTAAAAATAGATTAAAATTATAAATGTCTCATTAAACCTATTAATAAAAAATAATAAGCTAATATTCTGTAACAAGCTAATAAATTATTAAAAACATAGAAGAAAAATATTTTAGAAATATAATAAAAAATATAATAGCAATACCCTAAAGTGTAATCCAGCTACATTGCATCAAGAGATCATTCCTTGTCTTCCCATTTCAGAAGACCCCAGACTATTCAGAAGACAGGTTTTGAGGCTGAACTTCTCAGCTCAGCTCTACTTCTATAAATAATCAGTTTCATGTAAATTTAATGAATGGTCATAAATCATCTGCCTTGTCCCCCTACCCTCTTGGCTGATAACACCTCAAGGAAAGGTCACGGTTTCGAGTGTTGTGGCAATCATCTCCACAGCTGCAATAATCAGATACATCTGCAGTTCTCAGGTTACCTGATAATACTGTACAAAGAACAGGGTCACTGTAGGAAATGCCTTTCCAAAGGCAGGCCCATGGTGGAAGACTGGAGCAGCCCCAGCAGCCTGGGAGAAGTAGTCCCAGGGAAGAGGGAGCTGGAGAGGCCCAGGGGAAGGAGCAGCAAAGTTGAGATCAGTGGGTGTAACTTCAGTTCCTGGAGAAATCCTGGCAGGCAGGTACTATCTGCAGGCCTTTAAGTGATAAGGAGCAGGTAAAGAACAGCCAGTGAAAGTTTGATAGGGTTTGTTCTTGAAGAGCCCCTCAGAATTCCTTCTGGAACAGGGCAGTGGGTTTTGTGGAGAGAGCAGAAATAACATTTGGCTTTGATAGCACATGGCACTCTTATCCAGCTAGGGAAGCACTGTGCAGGTGAGAAGTCACTGCTCAGATCGTGCTTGAAGGTTGGTTCCAAACTGCATCATTTGGATTAGCAGTGACCTTGTGGGAGCCAGCATGGTTGCATGTGTTCAGTGTTCTCACTAGGGACTGGAGGGTGGTTGCAATAGTAGGTCCTGAGCTGCAGGCCAGGGTAATGCAGATGTGAGGATGGCAGATGTTGCTCAGGGGGTTGTGAGCATGACACCAAGGCATCCCTTCCCTCTTTCCACCTGGAGTGAGGCTCCACCTTCTATCTTGTGGCCACATCTTGGCACTGCTCATGCAGAAGTGTGAAAGAAAGCCCAGAGAGCAGTGATGGGGGATCTGGCCCCCAGTAAAGGTGAAGTGAATCAGGGCTGGTAGGCTGAGTGAAAAGATGGAGAGTGAAGGAGACAGACTGGTCACCCTTGGATATGCAAAAAGCTTCAGCACAGAGCATGGAAATCATCTCTTTTTCCCCCTGTGGCAGAAATGATGGCTGTGGGGACAGGGAGAAGTCAGAAGGACATGAGGACCATCTTTCTGATGGCAGTGGATAACCAGGTGCCAGGGTGGGTGGCCTTGGGAAGCTGTCAAGCCTTGGGAAGCAAGATGTGTCAGGATAGGCTGGGCAGGACCTGTCAGGATGTTGGCAATAAAGGGTTTATAAATACTTTTTTTCAACATGTTCCCACAGTCTGGGTGTCCTATTGCTGTCTACCTGCACTAGCCACCAGGAGATTCTTTTGTACCAAAGGCAGCATTTAAGCTGACACATGGAAAATTCAGCAAGTATTTCTTTTGTCTGAGTAGCAGACTCCCCACATGAACTCATATTTAGACTGCATTTGTGGCACGACTGAGAAGTAGCAAAGAAACCTAAGCTTGTTCTGGGATTACATTCCTGCCTGTTTGTTTTGGCACGAGATTTTGGGGTCTGGAAGAGAAGGATGGGTAGCAAGGGGGAGGATCTGTTTTAAAAATATATACATCTTCTGCAGACCTTGTAAGGTATCCAACAGGAGCTGCTTCTAGCAAGGGCTGGAGAGAGCCACAGGGGTCTTTTTTTTTTTTTGGTCATTTGACAAGCACTTCATCCACTGCTTCTCCCAGGGGCTCAGTTTTCTCTGTGTGAGAAGGGTCTGACCCATCCAGGTGTTGTTTTTCCTCAAGACTCAGTCCTGTGCCAGGCAGACCCTTGCCCAACCCTCAGAGGAGACACCAGTTCAGTGTGAATAACAAAAATCTGATTTAATTTCCACTTGGGTTTGTTAGGGAGTTTCCATCCCAAAGTGCATGTGTGAGTATTGTATTTCCTTTTAATATATTGGGTAGCACTTGGAAACACTTTTGCTTGCTATAGGGTTTGATTGGTAACAGTAATAGATATAGGAGACCTTGGAAGAAAAACCAAATCATCTACACCATGGATGTAGTGCTGGGAAGTCAGTCCCTGTTTCCAAGCTGTGCACCCAAGCTTTGGATGTGATGCCTGAGGTTTGTTAGGCACCTCTGAAATGGGCTCTGCAAAAGCCACCAGTGAGGTAGCTGGGAGGAAAGGCTGAGGAGAAGGAATTAAGCCTCAACCCTTCAGGAATTTTACACTTTGCTCCGGGCCAGACTCCCAACAAAGCATCTCTAAGGGGCTGGCAGCATATCATGGCAAACATTTCTGATATTAAAAAAAAAGAGGAGGAAACACTTCTCATTTTTCCCTCTCCTCTAAAGCGAACACAGTGAGGAGAGGTGGGTGTTACAGATGCACTTTTTGTCAAAGGGGGTGAGGATGTGGGTGGCTCTGTGCAGTGCAGCAAGCCCTGGGTGCCACAGGAATACAGTGATGTGAGTGCCTCCACAGGGCTAGCCAGAGCTGAGAGGGAGGAAGAACAGGTGTGGATTTTATATTTATGTATTTTTGTCATCAGGGGTATAAATCCCCTGTGGTGGAGACACACATATGTTATAAACATACATGTCCAAGTGCCATTATGGTATCAGCCTCAGCTGTGAGAGCCAGCCACTGGTTTTCTAAGACTGAGTAGATTCAGTTCAAGACACCACCAAAGGAAAATAGCAAAAGAAACATCTCCAGACCATGACCGGGAACTGGAGTGTGGAAATAGATAAAAGAGTCAAGTTTCGATGCTTGTTTTGGTAGGAATCTTGTCTGGTGATCTTGGCAGGAGTATATGAACAACTTAAACCACCAGCACTTAATTGTGCAGGTTTGGGGAGCAAAGATCTGATTTATTGTATGTTCTTAATGCAGGAAAACCAAATAGGAGAGATGGGAGTAAGGTGTGAGAGACTGACACCCTGGAGCTTGGTTTGACAGCTCAGAGGGTGGGGACAGGGAGAGTGTGGAGTAGAGATCTTGTCTGAGAGGAGGCATTTGGTAAAAGAGGCAGAGCAGGGTGCAGGGATGCTACTGCTGGGAGCACTCACCAAATGAATGTAAGGGTTTAAATCATGGTATCCCTCTGCATCTGGTTGGAAAGGACTGTATTTGAGGATCTGCTGGCCTGGCTGACAACTAAAACTAAGATGTCTGTATAATAAGGTGCTAAAATGTTCTTTCTCTAGTTACGTTTTCATTATGGCTGCTTGAGACAGAGGGGCAGGTCTAAAATGTGTGTGGAGGAGCCACATAAGCTCCTGAAGCTGTGTTTTGGGAATGCTGATGCCATTTAGCATGGCTCAGGGGAGGACTGCCCAGTCTTTGCCTGCACAAGGGGAGGAGGAGCTACGTGAGCTTCGTCCAAGGAAAGATTGAGGCTGAGCAGGCACAGCACTTCTGAGAGGTGGTGCCCAGCTTCTCATGAGAAGCCCACGGGAGGCAGGACAGGCTCAGCAGGGATGGGAACCAGCTGTCCCTGCTGCATGGGGACAGCCTCACTGTGTGTCGCCTGACTTGCTCCAAACCCTCAGAGTTTGGACAATGTGTCTTGATGTTAAAATATTACCTGGTGGTGCTTCTAGCAGTAGTTTTCATGCTGTCACTCTGCAGCCTAAGAACAAAACATGTAGGGTACTAAAAGCTGGAGCCTCCTCCCTTGGTTTTCCTCTAGACAGCAGAGAGATCTTTAGCTGAAACAGGATATGAAGCCTGTCACTGCTGCAGGGACCCTCACAACCCACCACTTGGGTCAGTAAAGGAGAGAGGCCACTTTTCCTGGAGGCATCAGTGACACTTCAGCCCCACGGGGAGGATGGCAGCAGAGCAGCCTGGCTGTGGGTTGGGGTGAGGAGCTGGGAGCACTGGGAAACCTTTGTGTTGATGTGGATGGTGCTGAGGATGGTGTCCACCTCACCTCTTGGTCCCTGCATCCCTGCAGCATCCCTGGCAGAGCTATGCACCATGTCCCTCCTGACACTGCATCCAGATCCTGGTACTTGTTTTGGGGGATTCACAACCTAATGTCTGATGTTGCCAGCCTAATGCCAGCTTGCTCACCCAACCACGTGGGTGCTTATTTGGTTTTAATCTGTAAATTTAAGCTGTTATCTGCATGGTATGTTTGAGGGCTGCTGTTCCATGTTGCTCATTTGCTCCATTTCTCCTCCTCGGTGTTTTACAACCCACCTTTTCCTTCTGGAGTGATTTTTGGTGTGGCATCTTAGGGACCTTTCAGTAAAGCCCTCGGCCACTGAGGGTGAGGTGTGCCACAGAAATGCTTGTATTTATAGGTCTTAGATGCTGGTTGTTTTCCTGGATCAATGCATCTGGTGTCCCTTGGCTGGTAGCTCTCTGTCCCACGGAGCAGGGCCAGGCTGGCATTCACAGGACACTGCTCTGCAAAGCAGCTCCTGTGGCTGGGGACACGGCGTGCAGGGGGTAGTTTCGGGAAGGAAAAGAGCAGCTTGGCCACTGCTGCGTGTGACGTGGGTGCACTGGGTGCCGAGCAGCAGCCGCATCTCTGCAGGCAGGGGTGGCTCTTCCCTTCCGAAGGGTGTCCAGGCGCCTTTATTCCGTCAAACCCAGACGTTTAAAATAGGATTTTGTTGAACCGCCGTTACGTGACGCCGGCTCTATGTATAGTCCGCGCCTGGGACCGGCCAAGTGACGCCCATCATGCCAAAACCAGGAGCCACCCGAGCCCGTATTGGGACCTTCCGGAGGGCGACCGGCCACCTCCCTCCGGTGGCCAAAGGGCTCTCCGCTGTCCCGTGGCTGGTCGCGGTGCGGGGAGAACGGAGCCCGGGTAGCCCCGACCCCCGCTCTCCCCCCACCCCGGGCCGGGAGCCGGGGCGCCGGGAGGAGGAAGGGGAGGGCAGGGCAGGGGTGGGCGGCCCGTTGCCCCCCCGTCCCTGTCGGCACGTGCCTGCCCGCCTCCCCGGGACACTGCCGCGCCCCGACGGCCCCGGCATGGACGCGCCCGGCCAGCCGCTCGCCGGCCCCACGGACGCCCCCGAGGGCGCGGCGACGGAACGGGGCCCGAGCCCAGAGGCGGCCATCGAGGAGGGGGAGAAGGAGGAGGCAGCGGAGTACGTGGAGATCCGCGGCTCGCCGCCGGGACCCGAGGAGAGCAGCCAGCCCCCCCCCCGAGCTGGCCCCAGCCAGCGGTGCGGAGCCAGAGGCCGGTCCCGCAGCGGAAAGCGGAGCCGACGGGACCGCGGATGTCGGCGACTCGGCTAGCGGCGAGCTGCCGGGCGGGGCGGAGGGACAGGCACCCTCGGACCCCGAGGGGGAGGATCGCCCGGCGTCCCCGGTCGAGGAAGCTGCGGCGGGATGCGGCGCCCGGTCCTGCCCCGACTCCGGGGAGGCGGCAGGGAGCGGCGAGCCGCCGGAGGCTGGGGCCTGCCCGGAATCCTCCTCCTCCTCCTGCCCTTCGCCTGTGGCCAAGGCGGGCAATTCCTCAGTGGGCGACCCGGTATCGACGGAGGGCAAAACCTCTTCGTCCTCCTTCGGCTACGAAAGCGAGGAGGACGAGGACGCGGGGCGCAAAGCGGCCCCCCCCGGAGCCCCCCCGCGCACCCCCCCCGGCGTTGGCCGCGACGAGGCGCACTATATCAGCACGCAGGAGATCCAGCTGAGCGAGGTGGATCACGACATGGATTTCGATGCCGGGCTGGCCGCCCGCTGGGACTTCGAGGACAACAACGTGATCTACTCCTTCGTGGACTACGCCTCCTTCGGGAGCGACGAGACCGCCGGGGACACGCCGACGGAGGAAGAGGAGGAGAATAGCTGCTACCTCAGCACGACCACCAGCGACCCCAACAATCAGACTGACAGCATCGACAACACCAGCAGCACCGAGATCGTCAGCCTTACCTCCGAACACGACACCCCCGGCGGGGACAAGCGCGACAGCTCGGGGGAAAGCCGGTCCAAGGAGCCCGGCCGTCCCGGCGGGAGCCCGGCCGCCCAGCTTCTCCTATCAATCAAAGCCGCTTCCCGGGCTATAAATGAGTCTAGCAACGTGCGCGGAAAGCAAAACACTTTTTACGCTGCCAAGCATGAAAGCGACATGAGCCTCCGTGTCCCCGCGGCTCCCGAACGCGATGCGAGTTTAAAACTGGACGCGGTCCGCGACCACCCGAAAAAATTCATCGCGGTCCCCGCCCGGCTGCAGACCCGCTGCGGGGCCGGCAGGGCGGGGGAGCAGTCGAGCGGCGCCTCCAGCGCTGTCAGCGAGCTGGACGATGCCGACAAAGAAGTGCGAAACCTGACGGCCAGGGCTTTCCGCAGCCTGGCTTACCCCTACTTCGATACCCTGCGCCCCGGCTCCCGCGCCTCCTCCGCCTCCCTGCCCGACAATGCCCTGGGCATCAACCGCTGGTCCACCTACCTGGACCTCAAATGCGGCAGCCTGGGGCCGAGAGCCGAGCCCAGCCTCCTGCGCTCCGGGCGCTCACAAACCAGAGCCCTCGAGTTCGTGGTCAGCAAGCTCGACGGGGAGATCGCTCACGTCGAGGCGCCGCGGCGGCTGCGGGGGGGCTCCCGGGTGGTGACCCTGCTAGACCTCGGCGATGGCTCCGAGGCCGGGCCGCCCCCTGAGCTGGGCGGCGGGGAGCCGGCGGCGGCGGAGGGCGCCGGGGTGGGGTTCAGTAAGAAGTCCAGATTCGCCTCCAGCCTCCTCAAAAACGTCATCTCCAAAAAGATGCAGCTGGAGCACGAGTTCAAGATGGAGCGGGGCGAGATCACCGACACCTCCTACCGCGGGCTGGGCTCCGGCCGGGAGCCAGAGCCCACCGGCGGCCGGGAGCGGCAGAAGGAGGGGGGAGTGCAGCGGCAGAGCTCCCGGCACTCGGAGGGGGGCTCGGACAGCACCCCGGCGACGGCGGAGGAGGCGGGGGAGGGTGGCGGTGGCCGGTCGCCCGCCTCCAAGGCGTCGACGCCCCGCGAGGGGAACCGCAACCTGGACCGAGCGCTGTCGGAGGAGCTGTGCGAGGTGAAGCGCAGCGCTTCGGAGGCCATCAAGGCCACTTTCCTCCGCAGCCAGAATAGCGCCTTCAGGTCCTGGAAGGAGCGGGAGGCGGAGAGGAAGGAGGAGAGGGCTCCCGTCGGAAAACTTAAACTGTCCCCCAGGCATGACTGGCGGGCCGACCTGGGCGAGATCTCCGCCGGCAAATCCACCAAGATGTCCCGCTTATTCGTCCCCGCCATCCAACGCACCCCCCGGGAGAAGGAACCCGGCAAGAAAGCGACGAAGTGCTCTGCTGCCGCCGCCGCCGCTGCCTCGTTCTCGCCCCCCGACGCCAAGCCCAAAGCTCCCGAGATCAAGATCAGCCTGGGCAGCCTGCAGCAGCCCCGGGACGCCGCCTTCAGCATCGCCCAGCTCCTGACCCCGCAGATTGCGGGACGGACGCCGGAGGAGGGCAGGAGCCAGCAGCTCAGGCTGCACAAGGCTGGGGACGGCCTCGACAAGGTGCCACAATTCCTGGTGCGCGACGTCAGGGAGAGCAAGCACAGAGCCCAGGGACCCCTCCACCAGGTGCGGGACGTGCGGAAGCTCATCAAAAGCTCCTACAACTGCGACTCAGGGGACAACAGCAGCGACAAAGGCAGCGTCGCCTCCGACCAGGGCGGTCCGGAGCAGAAACCCCGGCAGCAGCTGGTCATCGCCGGCGTCCCCAGGTCCCTGTCACCGGTGGTCATCACCTGCCAGGCGGTCGGCACCAAGCCCACCGAGGCGGCAAAGGCGGCGGCCCGGGCACCGGCCTGCCCTCCGGAGGGTACCGTCCTGGTGCACCGCACCTCGGGGAGGCTGCCGGTGGCCACCATCGCCCCCAACAAGAGCGACCCGCGGCAGCCAGCCGTGCTGAAGATCGTCTCCAAATCCGCCGCGCCCTGGCGGCATCAGCCCCCGCCGCCGCCCGCCGAGAAGGGCCGGGGGCCGGAGGAGGACCCGCGGGAGGAGAGCAAAGCGGCACCGGTGCAAAACGCGCTGGAGAAGCTGACGGCGGCGGTGCGGAGCATGGAGGAGCTGTACAGCTTCAACAAGCGCGAGTGGAAGCGCAAGAGCGACCCGCTGCCCATCACCGACAGCCACGTCCTCTCCCTTATCGCCAGCCAGGAGAGGGTCGCCGGGACCCGGCCGATCCCCCCCGCCGCCGCTCTGCCCCCGCCGCCCTCGGCGGATAAAGCAGAGGAGGCGGCGAGCAAGGGGCCGGGAGACCGGCTGCCCCGCCGCCTCCCCAGCAACGCCGCCGACAAAGTCTCGGCCAAGGCGGCCGCCTTCGAGACCCTGTCCCGGCAGCGGCAGCGCGGCCCTCCGCCTCCCCGCACCGAGCCCCCCGCCGCCCCCCGCGCCCTTCTCACCCTGCGCGGAGCAACCGGAGGGACCGCAGCCCCCGCGCCGAGCAAACCTCCCCCGAGGGCGGCCTGCGGGGCCCGGCGGCTCCGCGCTCCCCCCGGCTGCCGGCGGGCGGTGCTGATGCGGAGCGCGGCCCGGACTGCGGGAACTACCTGGCCCTGCCACTGAAGGAGCCCGGCTCCCCGCCCTCCCCGCTGTCGGGGGCGGGCGGCGGCGGCGTCCGCCCCAGCCCGGTGTCGGGGCCGGCGCTGTGCGGCTTGCAGCCCTTCGGCACCGCCAAGCGCCCCGGCAGCCCCGCACCTCCGCCCGCCGAGGAGCAAACCCCCGCCGCTTCCGCCGCCCCGCCGCCCGCCGAGGGTCTGCCCGCCGCTCTCTTCCACCCGCCGCTGCCTTTCGCCGCCCTGCCCGGGGCCGTGCCGCCGTCGCTGCTCTGCTTCTCGCCCTCCGTGCCCGCGGCGGGGACGGCGGCCGAGCCCTTCCCCCAGACGCAGCGCAAGGTGCTGCTGGACGTGAGCACCGGGCAGTACTACGTGGTGGACACGCCGGTGCAGCAGCCCGTCAAGCGGCGCCTCTTCGACCCCGAAACCGGGCAGTACGTGGAGGTGCCGGTGCCCCAGCAGCCGGCCGTCGCCCCCGTCCCCCTGCCCCTCTCGCCCCTGGCCCTCAACGCCGGGCCCTACGGTGCCACCTACATGCTGTACCCCGGTCTCCTGCCCGCCGCCGCCATGCTGCCGGCCGGCACCCTGCCTCGCCCGTTGTCCCACCCGGGCAGTGACACCAGCGCCCCGCCCGAGCCCGGCAGCCCGGCGACGGCAGAGGCACCGTCCGCCGAGAGCCCCTACTATGTGGCTACCGGCAAGGGCCCGCCGCCACCGGGCCGGGGGACAGCCGACACCAAGCCGGTCATCAGCATCACGGCCCCAGCCACCGGGCCAAGGATCGTGGCGCCGCCCTCCTTCGATGGTACCACCATGCGCTTCGTGGTGGAGCACCGGTGAAGAGCCGGGTGAGTGTTAGGCCTGGGGGTCGCCAAGCAGAGTTGAGGGTTGTCCAAGCTACCTGCCACATGAGAGCTGTGCTGCAGATGCTTCTTGAGGCTTGTGATGGGCCCAAGGGCTGCAGCCAAGCCTGTGTTGGGGCTTAGAATACAAATGTAAGGTAGAAACAGCAAGGTTACACACATGGTATCTCTTGGAGCAGGTCAGTACCCCCCTTGTTCCAGCCTGGAGGCAGTCTCGGCATAAGCACATGTAGTTGCTTGACGCACAGCCTGTGTTTTTCCAGCCCTGCAGCTGGGGGAACCTCTTGCTGCTAAGGACCTCTTGACCTCAGTGGGGTCCTCTTGCTCCTGAGGAGGAAAGTGTGGCTGGGCACCTCCTCTGGACCTACTTGGCAAGCACCCCTTGGCAGTGCATTCCTGACTCCTCACCTCTCCCTTCCAAGGGCAGATGAGCATCTGTCTCTCTGCCCCGAGCCCCTGTTTTTCCCCTTCCTCAGGAAGAGCAGGAGAGGGGTGCAGTGAAGGCAAACTTCACTATGTGGAGTTCTTCCTAGCAAGATGAGGGAGCAGGATCTATGGGGTAGACCCTGATGTGCTCCCCAGTGCCATGGGGCTGCTGAGAGGGGCAGGGGTGTCTGCAGGTGCCTGCACTGCACAGCAGAGCTTGTGGGCATCATGATTTCACACAACTGCTCTGGGCCTGCCCCACCACAGTCCCACCCGTGCCCAGTTACCTAGGACTGTAACCCAGGGCCATATTCAGGGAGGCATCTGTGGGAAGGTTGAGTCTAGAGCAGGGAGGAGCTGGGTGTATGGCAGGCATGGAAACCAGGGCACAGGATGCCTTGCACAAAATAACCAAACAACAGTGACATTATCTCTTAAAGCACTTGAAATGTTAAGAAAGATTCTTCAGTGTGGGTATCACTCCTGCTTTTGTCTCGGCTCATCTTTATCTTTCACAGAGCTCCTAAAGTCTCTGATGGTTTACTGAAATCTCATGGGCTTTGTTCTTGGTGTATATCAAGAGGCCAAGAGAACAGTGGTGACAGCTGGAGGTTTGAGTTGGCCCTCAGTTGCACTGAGTTATGTTTAGGCATGTGCTTCAAGGTAAACCTTTTCTGCTGGTGTTTGGGTTATCTTTTCTTCTTTGCATTCATAGTTCTTTTAATTTGTGCCATCTACTGTGATACAGTAGATTATTTGTTGACTGAAGCCTTACTGAAATGCTCTATACATTTACTTCTTATCTGCTTGTAAATATTTTATCTCTGAAATACCATCTTTTTATCCCAGATATAGATTTAAGGTTTTTTGCACTGCCCCTTATGAGGTGACTCAGGACAGGCAAACTACCAATTCAAGTTGAGCTCTGCCTTGCTGCCCGAGTCAGTCTTGTCAGCAAAGTCTTGACAGAGCAGATGAAATAGATGAAATAGCAAAAGCTATTTGACTTTTCCATTTGGTCTGTAGGGCAGATTTAGACCACTAGCACAAGGAATGAGTTATTTCAGTGGGATTTCAGTTTAGACAACCACTGTTTTGGAGGTGGATATTTCTGTCTTACAGCAACTATTTAAATGAAAAGCAGTCACTTCTTATTCTTTGTTCAGTCTTTAAAACTGAAGCCCAGGGTATTTCCTGGTGTGATTTCCCCTTGTTTCCCTGGGGTTATCCTGCCATGCCATGCAGCTGGCTTGCCTGCAGTGCATCCCTGCCAGGGATGATGCCCTCAGCAAACTGCCTTTAATGCTGACATTAATAACTGCATGGCTGCTCTGGCTTTGGCATTATGTTGGAGCTCTGCCATTGCAAGGCAGGTGTGAAAGCTGCCCCAGAAGATCAGTGGTGCGGATTGTTGCATGCTTATTACAGAAGGTCATTCAGAAGTCGGAAGGCTTTTATCTGTTGCCACTGCTGGTGCCACAGTCCATGCTGTCATGTTGTGTGACACAGCTGGGCATGACCCTCTCGGCTCTGCTGGGGTGTAATGGATGTTACTTCTTTACCTGTTCTGAAAGTCGTTTTAACTTCATGCTGCAAGATGTGGTTAGGCTGTCATCAGGCTCTGGTTATTCACATAGCTCTCAGTGGAAAATAAGGTATGTGCCAGAGGGGAGTCTCATCTCCAGCCACCTTCTCCTCCATTTCTCTGTTCTGGCCTTGCACCTGCTCAGCATTTTCATTCACCTACATAACTTCCATGTGGCATTGGATAATTTTTTTTATCTTCTTCTCTTATTATCTATTTTTTTTGCTTCTTCTTTTCCTGTATCTCTTGTCTTTCTCTTCCTAATGAAATGCATTTCTTTGCTTGGTATAATGCTTTTTCTCTAAGAACAGGAGAGCAAGTTGATATGAATCAGAGGGTGAGCCATCAATCATATTTTCATTCCAATTGCTTATATATCATATCAGGGTTTGTTTTTTTTAATTACAGCAGTGGTGTGCAGATCCTAAAATTGGTTTTAAAACAGCCAGATTTCATCACCTAAGTGTGGGGTTTGAATGAAGCAATGTCCTCTCAGATCCCTTTTTTCCACTATTGACAAGAAGCTGAATGAATGCTCTTTCTTTCCACTCCTGTATTTCTGTCTGCAGCACACATGATCTTCTCCTTCTTTCCTTACTCCATTTGCTCCACATCTTTGTTCAGGAGCTGTGTCCCTGTGTCAGTGACTGCTCCATCTTGGTCTCTGTCACCTTGTGGGGATCATCATGGCAGAGCTGCCTGGGAGCTTTGCTGGTGGCGTGATACCCCAGCTGCTCTTGGTCCCCAAGCTTCCACACACTGCTGCTCTTACAGCACTTCTTCCTGTGGCTGGGGCTCTTTTCCACATGGGATAAAATGGTTCCTATCAGCTGGGATTCTGGCAAAATCCAAGATACCATTTCTGAACAATTCTAAAGTTTTTGGTGTGCAGCAATTATTAGGGAATATGTACATGTTTCTGAGAGGTATGGCATAACTTCTCTCCCTCCTCTGTCTTCACTCACAGTAGTTGGAGAGCTTTTAGCAGTGTTGTTATTATGTGCTGCACTTCTTCCAGCAGATAAAAAAAAAAGATCCTACTTTTGAGTTCTAGCAAACTTGCATCTGAACCTACACACCTGCTCTGTTCAAACATGTGCCTAAACTGCAGCCACCTTGTAGCTACAGGAATACATGGGACATGTATTTTTTTGTGGTGACAGCAGGCTAAATCAAATGTGAGCAGTTCTGTCACCAAAGTATGCACGTATGCTTTTATTGGTTGTGTTTCTTCCCACCTGCCATCAGACAACCCATGCCTGCCTTTGAAAAGTAATTTTTTTGGTGAACAGAACATATATATGATTTTTTTAAAGCTCATGAACTGATATTTTTAAACTCTTAGCTGTGCCCTGTTCAGCACAATGTATATTCTACATTGTTAACTCAAAAAGTCAACTTGCAGTGAAATACATGGTGTGTAGGTTTTATTTAAGCTGATGCCTTTACTGAGAATTCAGGAAAGCATTCACCCAGTGTTAGTGGGAAATACAGGAATATTCCAAGAACTAGAAGGGCTTCAGGATTTGATCTAGTAAGTCAGTCTACAAAGGGAAGTTAGCACTGGCTTGTGTTCACATCTATAGCCATAGAGGAAACTCTGGATAGTGCTTAGCCTTGATGCCAGTGGAAGCTGAGTGTGAGCTGAATGACTCTTCTTCTCCCTGATGCTTTCCTGGGCCAGTAGTGAAGTCGTAAATGTACAGATCTTGGAGCACACTGAGGAGAGGCTGTTTCACTTTTGCTTATGTGTGCCAGGCTGGATGTGAAGCCTCAAGTAAAGTGCTCAGGTTTTTAGCTGAAGTGGGTGGATGGCCTGAATCCCAGGTGGATCTCTTAGCCCTCTATCTACCTGTGTGTGGGGGGTGCCCCAGGACCAGTTTGCAGAGACCTGTGGGGTCATAAGGCTGCCCACGTTTCACACCTCAAGCACAGAGGATCAGCTCTGCTCAAAAATAAGGCTGCCACATCTCTGACTTGGTTTAAAAAGGCAGGTGCTGCTGCCTGGTTATTTGCAGTAGCTTGGGAAATCAGCAGGAGTAGTAGTGTGACTGTGAAGCAGATACTATGCACTTCCCTGCAGTAGTAAAGATTGCTCTTTAAGAGTTGTTTGTGGCAACTCTCTAAGAATCTGCTTTCTATTAATGATGTTTTTATGTTTGTTTATTTTTTTCCAGGGATAAAGAAGAAGAGTCACACTCCTTTAATCTGAAATACACTTGGTAACTCTAAAGATAAATCCTAAAAACTGCTTCTACAGTTTTCTCTTTTTTCTTTTTTTTTTTTTTTTTTTCTTCATCATACAAAATGTGTGTAAGCTTCTTGTTTTCTCCTAAATACTGCCTCCCCTCACAGTTTTGGAGTTTGCATACATATAATTATGCCAGCAACACTAAATTACTGCTCTCTTTTCTGCACAGTTGTTTTTGTGTTGCAGCCAGTGTGCAGGCTTTAGGCTTTAGTGCTGGGGGCCAGCAGTAGTAGTGCCACTACAGGTGTAAATGCAGCCGAGTTTCAGTGTGGAGCAACTTCATCCAGTTCCCTGGAATGTGTTGTGATGGTCCAGTGCAGCCCTGCAACTCTTCAAAAGCAAGCAAGCCCTCAGGTCTCTCCCCTTGCAGTGCATCAGGGCCCTCCCCAGCTGGTTTGGTCACAGCTTGTGGTCAGGTGTCTGCTTTGTCCTCTGTCCTTACACACTTGGAACAGCAGACAGACCTGTCCTACTTAAATTATCTTCAGTGTTTGTTTTTCATCACTGTTGGAAACAGGTCATGGAAATTTCAGGGAACATATTTGATTGTTTTCATTTTTGATTTGCTCCTCTGCACTGCCTTACATGTCACAAGTTGCCTTAATAACCACAGCCTTTAAACAGGGGAAAGCCAGAAACTGGGTGTAATATTTTAGACCCCAGTTCTAAAGGAGAGGACAGCATTTCTTTTTCTTTAAGCCTGCAGTCTTTTCTTCCTTAAATTACAACATTGCTGAAAACACAATCCTAGAGAGGAGTTTTTTAATGTTACAACCCAACTAACAAGCAGTCATTTCTGTAGCAGTGTTTGACAGATTTATCTGAGGGCTACATCTGTGCTATCTCTATTGGCTAAGAAAATATTTCTCCTTTGAACAGGAAAATATAAAATACAATTACTTAAAATGTAGTGACATTTATGTCCATATGTCAGACTTTGCTTGAACTGGTAATTTAGTTGCCAGCAATCAGTTTGTCTTAAAACAAAAGAACTGTTACAAATGGCAGTAAAACCAAGCTACAACAGTCTGTTCCCTGCCCAAATTTTCAGTTCAGTGCAGTGCTTTCAGAAGCCAGTAAATGTAACATCAAGCCTGAGTTATTGATGTTAAGGCTTTCTGAGGGCAACAGGTTGAAAGTCCAAAATACAAATGACAAGCTATGGAAGTCGAAATACAAAACCAAAGCATTTACTCACAGGCAGGATTTTCCTGTGCCTGTTCTCCAGGTTCCCTACTGCTGAGGGGTTTCCAGGCTTTCCCATTCTTAAAAAAGAGGTTTTCATTTCCATAAGTAACTCTGAAGCAAATTCAGCTACAGCTGCCTTTAGCAATACACCTGAGAGTGTATTTCAATGCAATTTATTTGTTTACAAGCACAATTTGAAATTGCCCTCAGGATGAAATGTGTTGCAAGTGTCCATGTAGTGAGAGATTTAAGAGACATCTTCCCATTTATCATCCTCACCGTGGAAATCCAAAGAAAAAATAGGATTCTAGCCCTATAATATGGTTAGTTAGCACACACAAACTCGGGGTTTACAGTTTCACCCAGTGTACTTGAGAGGAAGAAATAATGCATAGAAAACAAAGTGCCCAGGGTTTCAGCATGTATTTGTTGGAGCAAAACTTTGCAGGGTTGCTTTTTTTCTTTTTTCCTAGCTGCCTGTGGAGACAAAAGCAATGAAATGAGGTGATGCCAACAGCTATTTATTTTCTCAGGGGAGATTCTTGAGTGGAATGTGTCAATCCTAATGTCAAACAGTGTTTGCTTCATTTTGTGTAGCACTGAAGATGCTCTGTGTTTTACAAGGAGTTTTGTTGCTTTGCAGACCCAGTCCAGCAAAGCCTTCATGTGCATCTCTAGCCTCAAATTCTTAAGCAGATCCCTGGGAACTTCAGTGGAAGTGGAATCATTTTTTTTTTTTTTCCTCCATCAACACTGTGCTTTGCTGAACTTGGCCCAGAGTGCTGAGTGCCTTGCTGGACTGAGTCCTGGGCTCTTCACTTTATACGTGAGAAAACAGAGCTCTGGCCTTGAGATTCTAGCTGGACCCAGCAGATCATCTCATGAATGCCAGAAAAAAAAATCCAGTCATATGGTGCTCCTCCAGGTATACCCAGTGGTGAGTTCCTCCAGCTGATGGGGTGATGTGTAACCACATATCTTGGATTCAAGTCAAGCCCTCCACGTCAGGGTTCACAAGCTGCTAGTATTATGTGTTTCATGGTGCAGTCATGGTACATTACAGCTGAAATTCACCCTCTGTGCCAAGCAGGGCAAAACCCTGTGCACCACTCCAGTTCCCTCTCCCAGCCCTGCCACCAGGGGCCAGCCACTTCCCTGCATTTTGGGTCAGAACCCAGGTATAAGTGGGGCTGGAGTGATGCACAAATGTTGTTCTGCTCTTTTGCAGGAGGGTTGGTCTCAAGCAGTTAAATTTATTCCTTGGAGAATCGTTTGATGAATGGTTTCATATGTATTTATGGATTGTGTGGATTTCCTCCCCCCCTTGTCTGCTTTTACTCTTTTACTCAGAGCTTTTACTCTTTAGTGCTGATGGCCAAAGTGTCATTCCTTATACTTATAAACTAGCATCAGCTTGTGGCTCCCTGAGAACACATACTTCAAAAAATTGCTTGTGTTTCTTCCCCTATTTTCTGTTTTGTTTTGTTGTTTCTTCTTTTTATTATCTTTCCTTTTCCCTCCCTTTTTTTCAGGGGGTGGGTTATCAGTGTAAAGATATTTAAAGGTGCAAATGTGAAGTAAAGGTAATGATTGTTAAGAGGATGTGGGTGGTGTGTCTGATGAGAGAGGTGGGCTATGAGGCAAAGGGGAAAATGCTATGAACACAACATGCTGATGATTGTTGACTGGGGAGGGGGGAATAGAAACAAAGATGTGTAACTGGAGAAAAATGGACTCTTTGAGCTGCTCTCAATGTGGATGATGCCGTGGCAAGTGTGTAGGCAAGGCCTGAAGTGCTCCTGCTGCAAGATGCCCTGAGTCTGGGAGGGGAGGAGAGCAGAGCCACGCTGAGAGCTGCACGGGGAAGGCTTCGGTACCACCACGCCAGGATGGACTCTGAAACCCCTATACCAAAGTTTGTAGCTGAATGAGTTAGCATTTGTTATTATGTTGGGGTTTGGGTGGTTTGTTTGTTGTTTTGTTTGTTGTTTTTTTGTTTTGGGGGTGTTTTTTTGAATGTTATGATGAATAAAATGTATTTTTCAGTAAAAGACACACTGCAAGTAAGGCTGCAGCTTCCTGTTCAGTCACAAGTTTGCAAAGTTGCCTTCACTGGGGTGCAGAACAAGTGGTGACAGAGGCATTGTGAGGTTTGATGTGTAAAGAGTGACAGGAGAGGGGATTTCCAAAGAGAGCAGCTCCAAAACCCTGCACTCAGAGCCTCCCTGAATTTGTCCCAGTGATGTCCCTTTCTGCCCTGATCTCGCTGTATATTCTGCCCTAGTAGGACAAAGAGAAGTTGGGGCCATTGCTTCAGTTGGGTCTCTTTCATAATTTTTTTTTTTAAATCATATATAACTTTTCAAAGAAGTCATTGGTTTTACTGGTTTTAGTGGACTAACTTTGACTGGTATATGGGTTTGGTTGTCCAAAGGGCTGCATCTTTTCCTGTTGTTGTATTCAGAGAAAGCAATTGGTGGGGTGAGTAACTTTTTGATTCTGCTGATTGTTATTTTCAGTGTCTAATATGCTATCAAAAATAGAACCACATTGTTAGTGGATAGGAGTACTGCTTGCATTATTGCTCTGAAGGAGCAAATGGAAGCATTTTGATGCTTCTTTTGTTATCCTTCTACGCTGATGAAGGTAGAGCAGCTTCCTGATGTTAAATCCAAATGTTTAAAAAAAAAAAGCACAAGTCACACACTGAAAAATCACAAATGGATTTTGGAACTTGGGAAGTAAATTACACGTTTTAGAGTTTAGAAAGCACTCTCACTTGTCAGTTTTCAGTAGATGAGGGGCATGTTATAATGATCTTCCTTTTAATCACATGCTCTAGGTGCTTAAAGGAAAAGAGAATCCCACCTCATTATTTATCTGGGAGTTACACCATGTGAAGGAAGACCTCTGCTGTGAATGTCATGTATCAGAGACAGCCATCCCTACACTGCCTCGCTGGAAGCACAGATTTAGTGGTAAAACAGGGGGTTGGTGTTCATGACTTTCTCTATTCTTTGAAATTTCTCAGTTCCAGAAGGACAGGGAAATGCCTGGTTGAGTCCAGAGCAGAGCCTGCAAGATGCTGAAGGGAGTGGTGAGGAAAGGCTGAGGGAGCTGAGGGGCTCTGCAGCTTGGAGGAGAGGAGAGTGAGGGGTGAGCTCAGTGGTGTTTATAAATATGGAAAGGGTGAGTGCCAGGAGGATGGAGCCAGGATCTTCCCAGTGATGCCCAGTGACAGGACAAGGGGCAGTGGGTGCAAGCTGGAGCACAGGGAGTTCCATAGAAATATGAGGAAGATTTTTTTCCCTGTGAGGGTGAGAGAGCAGAGCAGAGGCTGCCCAGGGAGGTTGTGGAGTCTCCTTCCCTGGAGACATCCAAATCCCACCTGGGTGTGTTCTGTGTGACTGCTGGAGGTGACCCTGCTCTGGCAGGGGACTGGACTCCATCATCTCTCCAGCTCCCTTCCAAACCCTCACTTTTGTGGGATTCTTTCTGTGATTCCGTGATGAGATGTGGAGCTCAGCACTTCATTTGGGATGGGTGTCACCAGGGCCTTCAGTGCCTGGGCACAGATCCCTCTGCAGAGAGACAAACGGGTGAACTGAAGAGGGCGGGAGAGCTAAATGGTATTAATTAGAATCAAACCCTAATGAGATGAGATGTTGAAGGACCAGAAAAGGAGGCTAAGGAGCTGAAATGTGTGACGATGGGAGAGCAAACCCGACCCCAATTAATCGCAGGTGTGCAGAGCAGAGAGAAGTGCCCCAGTTATAGGGCAGCAGGCTATAAGCCCCGCCCGCCATGAGCTTGCACCTGTGTGGTGAGGGGATGGGCCCCACACAAAATGGCTGCCGAGAGGGTCCTCTGCTGGGGTCTGACCCGGCCCAATGCCGGTTCCGTGCGGCTGCCACCCCGGCTCTACACACGGGGACAGGTTGCTGTGTCTCCTGCCCTCCCAGGAAGGTTCAGTTTGGGTGTTGCAGGCTGTCCCCACCCATTGGTGAGTCCATTGTGGGCGGGTGGTGGTCGGGGGTGATGGCGGCTGAGGAGATGGGCCTGATGAGGGAGCCCTGGGCATCCCCGTGTGTGTGTGGGGAGGGGGTTGTCCCCCTGTGATGGGGAGGCCTCACCTCAGGGGTTGTGTACAATATGTGTACCTCAGTGTAAGAGAGATACTGAGGTGCTGGGGACTGTGTTTCTTCTGCAAGGACCTGGAGGATAAATCCTATGGAGAAGGAGTGAGGAGCTGGGAATGTTCAGTCTGAGGGAGAGGAGGCTGAGGGGAGACCTCCTGGCTCTGTGTAACCACCTGAAAGGCCATGGTGGAGAGGTTGGTGCTGGTCTCTCTCCCAGGGAATCGGGGATAGAAGAAGAGGGAATGGCTTCCAGCTGCACCAGGGAAGGGTTAGACTGGAAAGGAGGAAAGAAATGTTGAGAGCAAGAGTGGTGAGACAGGGGAATAGGCTGCCCAGGGAGGTGGTGGAGTCCCCATCCCTGGAGGGGTTTAAGGGTCCTTTGGATGTGGTGTTGGGGGATGTGGTTTATAGTAGAACTTTGCAGAGACTCCATGATCCCAAGGGGCTTTTCCAACCTAAAACATTTTATGGTTAAAAATAATCTAGTTCCAACCTCCCTGCATGGGCAGGGACATTTACTTATATATATATGTAGCTCACCATTTTTATTGGTGCTTCATTAAACCTGTCCCATTTTTTTTCTTCCAATATTGAAGTCTTTTTCCCTTATCCTGGTAATGGGTAAATGACAGAGAGTATCTGTCACCTAATTATTGGCCAAAAACTGTGACAGATGAGTGTTCAAATGAGAGGAGTTTGGAATTGCAAAGGGATCTGGGGTTGTCAACAGGAAGATGTGAGCATTGCTCCTTCACTCCTAGGACTCCTGGAGCCTGATTTCAGTGGAGTTCTGTAACAAGCTCCTCACAGGGCTGCTGGGTTCTTATGATAGAGACCTGCTAAGCTGAAACCTCTGCAAAAGAGTTGAAAAGTAAATAATGCGGAGGGACATAAACTAACCTATTCCTAAGGGGCTGAGTCTTGCAGCCAGTGTTTGTCCAGCTGCAATGTGTGTCATGCTACAAGTACCCACTGAAATTAAAATGAGTGTTTCTTTCAGTGCCTTAAATTAAACTGAAATGTCAGGTGAAATATGTCTGGGATTTCCAGGATTGGTGCAGAACATCTTACCAGTTTCTAAATAGTCTTTAAAACAGGAATGAGGAGACCAATAAGTAGAAACACAGTGCTTTCTGCCAGAAGTAGGAGCAAAGTGAGGTCAGAAGCAGATAATTCCCTAATGTCAGGACTAAGCAAGCTATCCAGGAAAAAATAAAGCAATAAAATAAAAAAAAAAGACACCTATTTTGTAATTTATTTCAGCTGAGATTGTTGCCATTGAGAACAAGTAATCTGCTTGCCAAATCCCAGCTGTATCCCTAGTCTACCCAGCTGGTCTGTTTTTGAGGTACCTATCATATAGTTATCAAATTGGAACCTGATGCTGCAGGACAGAGCCTGCCAGCTCTGCCACTGCCCCACTTCCCATTGACCTCTTCTGGACAAGGCACACAGTTCACTTTGAAAAAGTGGTTAAAAGCCTTGCTCATTCAGGACTTGGGTTTATTTTGCTATTGCTAAGAAATCCTCCTGTGTCTTAAGGTATGATTGCAGAATGCAAAATGTGTCTGTGCTTAAGGACTGAAGTTTCTTCTGTGCTGTGTAGCCAGACATTCTCTCTACCAGATGCTCTCAGTAAGTCATAGTTGACTCATTTTAGGTGACAATATACATTTATTGGATATCTGGGCTAAGTATTTTACCAGTTGTTGCATCTCTGTTAACCCTAGCACCATTCACCAAGTATCCATTATTTTATTAAAGGTAAAATAATGATGATATAGTATCATAATGATATGATACCATATTGTTGCCTCTAACCAAGAGAAAGGCTGGTGATGCTGTTAGTGCAATTGCAGGCTGTCCTGAGACCTTGCTGATTTACACCTGTGCAGCCCTGGGTGGAACCCAGTATTGGTAGGGAAGATTGTATTTTACCAGCAGTTATTTATGGTCAATAGTTTGCAAAAGTCGTTGTGTTTAGGCCACAGATCTGATAACCTTTGAGGGCTTAATTCATAACCTTGTGAGCAGGTCTGCCTCCCAAACTGGTGGTCTTTGTATTTCCCTGTTCTTTCTGCACCAGGGTGTGTTTAGAGGTGGAGTGAGAAAATGAGTCCTGGCATTTGAATGTTTTGTTGAAGAGTCCATGAGGATGCTCTTGACAAATTAGCACTGCTTGAAAGTTTAAGGGGAAAATTTCAAAATCTCTTTTGCAAGTGGGTTATGTTTTGGACTTGTCTGAGTTACCATTGTCCTGTTCATTCTGTGGCTTTAGGAAGGACTGAGCATTAATTTGCCTCTCTAAACTTCACGTGTGAATTACTGTTTAGTTGCTACCATTGCTAATTATTTAAAAGTACCCACAATAGCCCTTGTTGAGGATTTGTGTTGCATGATGGTCGTGAACCCCCACTGTTTTGCTGACCACTCCCAGGGTTTGCTGTGTTTGTAACCCTAAGTGTGTTTTCCCTTCAAATGCCGACTTAAGCAGTGTATTAATTCCCCCTTATTTTTAGAAGATTGTCAGTTTTGTTGTTTCTGTAGCTATGGAGCCCACATGAGGAGCCCTGGCCTTCCATTACCCAGCTGCTGGACTGAGCCCCTCCTGGAATCCCCATTATGTCCAGCTGTTAGGCCAGCTGGCTTCAGATGCATCAGGGGGTGTCCATGAGGACACTCAGCACTTCTGAAGCAGCAAGATGGGTCTCAGAGACTCTGGTTTCCTTCCAGGGGCTGCTGTGGAAGCCCCCAGGTCACCCTTACAGGCTGGTTGTGCCCCTCTGAAGAAATGGGTCAGTGCAGTGCAGGTGGGCACATGGTTCTCCTGCAGCAAGCTGTGCCAGGCCTTGATGAGTAACCAGAAAAGCCAAAGACACTTGATGCTAAACACACCTTGAAGGAGAAGCACACCTGGTGTCGTGGGCCAGGTAATTGTCATTAGCAGTTTCTTTTTTGTAATCAGAAAATACCTTATGCTTTTTTACAAGTGAGCACTGATGTGATTTTATGTGTGGAAGTGCTCTGTTTTACAGGCTGACATTGGAAAGGTTCTTAGCTGTGATAAATGGGAGAGGAGGTAAGGCTTGCAGTGGGGTTGCTGATAGCAGGCACGGATCCTACAGATACAAATTGCGTTGTCCAGAACCTTTTTATTCAGCTTTTGTGTGGTGAAGTCAGCCTGGCTGCTTGCTGATGCAGAGGAGGATGTGGAGTTGAGGTTGGCATCTTTTGGTATCTCAGTTCTCTCTCTGCAAGTGAAATAGTGATGCTGTCTATTTCTTTGTGCCACTCTTTGGCCACCCTCTTTGTTTAGGGTGTCAGATCTCTGCAGGAGGAGCCTGCCTCTTCCTGGGTGTGTGAATACGTGGCTCTGATCTATGGCACAAATAGCAGGAAGTAATAACAAATGTTAAGGCTTGTCTTCAGCTCCTCAAACAGTGTCTGCAAAATAGAGGGTGCAGACTTTGAGGGTAGATAATGAGGGGAAGAGACAGCTTTGAGGAGGAAGGAGGGGAGGTCTGGAAAGAAGGAAGGAGAAACTGTTCTTTGTTGAGAGAGGAGGAGTGCCTGGGGATGGAGTGTTCTGTGAAATCTTCAGCAGAGGAGTGAAAGAGCACTGAAGGCTGAGGAGCAGAATGATCCCAGGATAAGTGGGTATCCAGCATGAGTTACTGGTTCCTTTGTGGTGGTGAATTAAATGGTTCCTCTGGCCCCTGACAACACCATTCCTTACCCAGCCAGGGTCCTTCCAAACCCAGAAGACAGACAAAAAACAAGGCTGAGAACAGAACAAATTTTTCACACTGTATTTTTACCTGGTTTATTTATGCTTTGACTAAAAGGGTGTCAGCATTTTCAGGAAAGGCAACAAGCAGACTGTTCCACCCTGTTTGACAGTTTGATTTTTGCAGATTTCTGCACTCTTGTTCTTTTACAACACAAAAGAAATGGGAATGTTTTTTAATTCTTGTAATACATGTTCTTGTTTCATGACAATCTATGAGTTTTTCCTGCCTGTTCTTGTTTTTTTGAAAAGGAATTATTCCTGGCTTTTTATTTTACTTCCTTGTGACCAGTGCTCACCCACCTTATCCTATAAAAATTAAATCAGATGGATCATGTCAGAGATCAGCAGAGCTGGGGTGAGGTACATTCTTTCTTAATATGCAATACCATTGTAAATGTAAAAACTCTTTTTTTTTTTTTACCCAGTTCTTATGAAGGCACTGCTTGAATGAGCACAAAAGGTATAAGACATTTTAATTGGAGGACTGGTATGAGCAGTGATTACTTTTTTGCATTGAAAGATGAGCCTAAATTACCTAGAAAAAATGTACTTTGCACAGGTATTGCTAGACTGTGCAATCAGAATAGATTTCTTTCAGGACCTTTTCCTTCATCCCAGTTGAGAATTGCCTTAGGTTAGGTGGTGCTCATTTTTGGAACTGCACCTCCTTTGGTTACACACAGGGACCCCGATTTTCCAGAGGTGACCTGGGAGAGCAACCAGTGTTGGCTTAACTGTTCCTGGTGGAGAAATGAGTGGGATAATTTCAATGGGAACAGAACTAAGGCAACTGTAAGTACTTCTGGAAATCTTACTCCACATTTTTAATCAGTTTGCCTTTAACTATAGCAGTTAATAATTAAAAAAAAAAAAGATAAATAATAATAATAATCAAGCTCTGACTACTTAAAAAATGGGAAAATCCTTTAAAATAATGTAAAATAAAACCTGCTGCTTTGTGGACAGGCTACATCGAGTAAGCAGGAATTCGTAGGCTCATTTAGATGTTAATTGCACTTGAATGAGGATTGGTCATAGGCCTAGAACACCTAAATACTTTAAAATATTTTCATAAATACTCATTCTTTATACATCATAATTGTTCTTGCTGCATGTCAAAAACAGACTTCCTTCTGTATTCCCCAAGAAAGAAAAATGAGGGATCATTTTAGCTTTTGGCACCAAAAAGTAAAAATGAAGCACTAGCAACACCCTTAGGGGGGTGCGTGGAATACTACCAAATTGGTCTTTATTTGCCTGAGCTTTTTTTTTCTTTTTAACAAAAGTCTTAAATACAGGTTAATATGTAAACACTGTGCACGCACCGAGGGTTTGATCCTGACCTGTTGAAATCAATGGCAACTTTCCCACTAACTGCAGCAGCCCAAGGTCAAGCTCCACGTTGGTTGGGTACCTGCATCCTAAGTCATTGAGGGAGCCATGGGTTCAGGGAAGCAGAAGGTCAGGTGCTGGTTTCAGAACCAGTTGCTGGAGGAATCATCCTTTTCCCCAAACACCTTCTTGCACATGTTGGAGTTTTCCTGATGGAGAGGGAATTCATTCCCTGGCAGCAGCTGTGCTCTCCCTCTCCTGGCAGTGTACCTCCTCCCAGAGGGAAGGCTCTCATACTTGGTCACTTGGCGCCTGCAGAGACACAACGTGGGCACCTGGCATCAGAAAATTTGTGCCAAATCTCTACCCTGGGGGTGAAATCAGGGAATGTTAGGGCTTGGAAGGGACCTGGAGAGATGATGGAGTCCAGCCCCTTGCCAGAGCAGTCACACAGAACACACCCAGGTGGGATTTGGATGTCTCCAAGGAAGGAGACTCCACAACCTCCCTGGGCAGCCTCTGCTCTGCTCTCTCACCCTCACAGGGAAAAAATTCTTCCTCATATTTCTGTGGAACTCCCTGTACTCCAGCTTGCACCCACTGCCCCTTGTCCTGTCACTGGGCATCACTGGGAAGATCCTGGCTCCATCCTCCTGGTACTCACCCTTTCCATATTTATAAACACCACTGAGCTCACCCCTCACTCTCCTCTCTTCCAAGCTGCAGAGCCCCTCAGCTCCCTCAGCCTTTCCTCACCACTTCCTTCAGCATCTTGGAGTCTCTGCTCTGGACTCAGCCAGGCATTTCCCTGTCCTTCTGGAACTGAGGAGCCCAGAACTGAACACCCTATTCCAGATGCAGCCTCACCAGGGCAGAGCAGAAGCTCCAGGGCTCCAGTAGAAGCTGGAGACAAAGATTTGATATATAGATGAGGTCATGCTTCCACAGTGTGTAGGTGTAAGCAGGTGTTTTGGTATTTGCAGAATAACATCTATTGTTTTCCTATGATTTCCTGGAGTTCCTTGGTTTCTTTAATTTCCCTCAGGCTTACCATCTTTTGGATCAGAAAAGCCTTAATGGAAACCTGTCAGAGGCTCTGCAGATGTTACCACTCTCAGGTCCTAGCAAATCAGGAATCGGGGGGGAGCTGTAAACCCAGCTTCTCCCATGGCAACTCAGTTTCTAGTATTTGGCTACTGGGAAGCATCCTTTGTCCCTTACTGTGCAGGTGTTTAGATTTCAGCTGAATTAGTGCCTCAGGAACACAACAATTGCAAGAGCTTAACACACCAGGGCCTTTTGTTGACATTAGTAAATAGCAGATGATGAGGAAAGTTTTCACCTCAGCTTGTGCATGGCTATGCACTTCCTCTCAACAGGGGACTAGAACTCCAGCTGGCAAAGTTTCAGGGCACCATCAGAACTGATGGTAGGTGAGGGGACCTGTGTCATGCCACTTCAGTTTACTTGCAGCCTGAATTAGAAAATGGGACTGAAGTGCACATTCAGAGTGAGCTCTGATCTTCAAAATGCTCTTCTGACTCTCAGGGGTGAGGAAGGGGGAAGAATGGGTTAGCAGAGAGGTTGGTGTGTCCAACAGCCACCTGATTGTGTTAGGCTGAAACCTGGCCTCTGTCGTTCATCTCTCATGGCCATGAACACCAAACATTCCAGATTCAGGCTCAGAAATGGCTCAGGATGCCTCAGAAATTGTTTGCTTTTAGTTCTTACCTGAACGGAGACTCAACTTTCTCCATCTGCATACAGACTAAAAATGGGTACTGTGAAAACTGCACGGTGGAGATGAAGTCTAATGTTGTTTCTGCTTCCAAAGTGGTTTCCATGCCAGCTTTTATGAAGAAGGAATCCACCTCAACGTTACCACCTGTAAACATGGCTACCCTGCAGACAAATTCAGGCATTACAATTAATTCAAAACACACCGAGAAAGAAAAAATTAAATTGCAGCCAGACCAACCACCAAGATATAAAAGCTGCCCCCAAAGAAGCCTGTTCTTGAGGTAAAGGTATATAAAGTTAGATGAGGCTGGTGGGAACTGGTATTATCCACTAGGAAGGGAAAGTGAAGTACAAATGTTCTCCCACTGATACTTATTTGTGACACACCTGTGAGGTCTTTTGCATTTAAATTCTTTTCATTGGGACTGCAGGGCTGGGGAGACAAAGCTCTCTGCAGCTACAGTGCACTCCAGAAGTATCTCACCTGTTCTTGACGTTGGTTTTGGATTCCCTGTACCACAGGCTGAACTCCATCCCTCCTGAGATGTCAATGGCCAGGCCACCCAGGAACTCCGTGCTGGCCCTTGGCCCAGACTGCAGCTGGATCTCCTAGAGCCACCAGAAAGCAGAGGTAACATGTCCTGTCACTGACTGCAGACCTCAGGGCTCTCCTTATCCCCTTTTGTACTGTCATCATGCCACTTGTCATTTTTCAGGAACAAAAAGGATTGGAGGGCTTTTCTGAAAGGGTGGACACAGCACCCTTAGTGTACCTCACTCCCTAGGAAAGTGGGTGCAGCTGAGGCATCCTTCAGCTCTCCCCTGCATGCCAGCTGGCATGATTTCTGAAAGGAGTATCACTGCAAGGAGGATCATGGCCTCTGTCTCCAGGAGTTACCACACAGACCTCACAGAGGCTCTGCTGGCTTTGCTTTTGCTTGGGACAGAACTGGTGGGTGGCTGTTAATGAGTGAGGAGGTAACAGTATACATTCTGGCACTGACATGCACATGCAACCAGAGGAACAGGTATTTTTAGATGCATTGTCAGATTGCACCTAATAATACTGGAGTGTAATAGCTGCACAGTTTAGATCTTTAAAGGCTACCCAGAATGAAGTTTTGTTACTGAAACCAGCAGAGAAGCTAAGGAGCACTTGTCTTGTGGTTTACCAGCTCATCTATTTCCTTATTTAGAGCCCAGTCCTCTCCCTTGCCTTGTGCAAATCCAGTCCAGGCTGACAGGAAGTGTAAATCACAGGGACTCGGCCTCCTCAGGAGCAATATTTTCCTTTCCCTCCCTATTTTAAGCTTTGTGTGTCATTTGCAGTGGAGAATGACATCCTGAAGATCAGAATTGGTAATTTGTCACTGTTTAAAATGCTGTGTTTCCCTTTTTTAAAGTGTCTGTGTGTGTTTGGCACTGACAGCACTACAGTAATGCAAGGCAGAGACAGCTGGAACAGTTGGACAGTTCTTTGGGAACTGCCCATCTTCCACTGGGGTCTGCCTTTCAAATGGTTCCTCTTACCTAATAATACAGCATATAATTTCTTTGTGCTTCTGGCAAGCTTGTTGCCTAGGAGAAATATTAACACTGCTGAACTTTAATGCAGGTGACTTAGGGGTCTCAAAAATAGTGTTATAAGAACTTTTTATTTTATAGAGGGGAGTTAGAACTTCTGGGTGGTTATTCCTAGCCCTCAAACAGCACTGTGAGAGCTGGCAATGGCTGCAAAATATGCTCTGAGTTCAGGTTGTGGAACTGTGTAAGAAAAGACCTTGCAGGGGGGCAGGACTCTAAGCTCCAAAATGTGACCATTGTGATTACTGTGATTGTAAAGTTAATGAAAGGAAGCTATTTTCCAGGGGGGGGAAATAATTTGGTAGATCTGGCAGCACTTTGAATATGACTCAGTTTTGGTTTTTCTGTGCAAAGTCATCTTTATAAACTGTAACAGGGAGCAGAAGTTTTCTAATACTTAAAAATCACTTTTCTCAAAATCAAGCTGCACCAATGCAAAACTTGCAACCCAAATATTACATAAGTTCCTTTCTGACAACTCAGTTGCCCCATTTCTTAAGTTCCAGTCTTGGCTTCCAAGTCACCCTTTTGATGTTTGACCTCAGCTGCACTGCCTGGCTAATGTTTGTTTTTCACCTGCTCTGCAATCACACTGCAGCCAGCTGCAGCACACTGAGTGTTGCTGTCACAGGATGGGCACTGTTTCCAGTGCCTGCTTTTATTTGAAAGAAGCTGAATCCATGTTTGGCTGGGGTGTCTACAGTCTGAGTTTGTGAAGGGGATTATAGGGTCTGTTTGTGCTGGCCAGGGTGAAGCTAGATTAATTAATTATGACTCCCTTGCACTGCTTTTCCTCAGTTCCAGTGTTATGCCACTCCCACTTCCATCTTGTCAGTGGTTTTTGGCACAGTTGTAATCATAGTTCAGGACTGTGACAGGCTGAAAACCTTTCTAATGAAGCTTAACTGGGTTATGTGGCAGTGCCCAGACCATAGGGATTGTTGCTGTTGATCTGAAACATTGCTGTAAATGCATTCTTAGAAAAACTGTGCTGTGTTTAAAACACAGCTCAGCCTGAAGCTGTGCTGAACAGTCCTTTACATGACTTTTGCCTTTGTGACATGCAGAGGTAAGAAGGAGGAGTGCCTTTGGGTTGGGAACACACATTTTTGGTGGTGTCCACTGCTTGAGTCCTAAGGAGCTTAGGCAGGAACTGTACCAGTGGCAACCCAGGAGAGAAAGCAGGGTGGGATCCCATCTCATCACACTGCTGCCCAGGCTCCCTGTAAGTGAATTAAAGTGCTACACCCTCATCTTGTTAAAAACTGCATGTAGTCCCAGACTTGTGTGAGGTTCTGTAAAGATGAGGATTGGAGAATCTGCTGGCTGGCAGAGCTCTGCGGGTGGCTGGCCAGTTGATTGAGCCAGGGTATGCATGGAGCTTGGCACATGCACAGCAGCTGGAAATACTCAGTTCTGTAAACACCATGCTTGCATGCTGAGGACTGGAGATGATTACCTTTTTCACCTCTGCAGCCTGTCTGATAAATATAGGTCATGGTAACATTTTTGCCCATAATCTGCGTGTGAACTGTAAAGCATTGTTGGAATGAGCTTCACTTAACCACTGTGTGAACTGCATGGGAAGCCTCTGGGCTTATAATGCCATAAACCCTGAGCTGGGTTCAGGATGGGGACAGCTGTCATGTACAGGAGGTGTTTCTGTGCAAGTTTGATCAGAGTGGATTTTCTCATCACCTGCTTTTGGTGTTTTCTTTTGCCCACACTCAAAGGGGAAAAAGTCAAAAGTAAAGCTTGAGCCTGCAGATGTTTCATGAGCTGAGTGGTGCTGCTAAATCCACAGGTTCTAAGGAAATCCTTGCTCAGGAAGAACTAAAAGTATCAAGCCAAATTTTGGCACTGCACTTTCAGAGACATGTCTTGATTTTTAGTCCTCCAATAATACAGGTTGCAGCTGGTTCTATTTGTCTGAGTCCATATTTAAGCATAAAAATAGCAGGCTGCTTGGGGTGACAATTGCATAAAAACTGTGTAATCCACATTTTAATTCTTGATTTTGCCAAGCACTGAGAATTTGGAATTTGGACATATTAACATTGTTCTTTGAAGGCTTGTTATCTGGGGAGATTCGAGTATCAGTGATTCAGTCACTGATTTGTCCTCCCCACAGCTCTTACTGAGTTGGATGTGAGGTCTCTGGACAGCTTGTGAAGAGGAAAACTCAGGTGGTGACATGGGGACAATAGTGTATTACAAGAAGATGTGGGAGGGGAGGCCATACCTGATAGCAGGATGAGTTTTCTACAGGAAACTCAGTTGAGTTTACTTGTATTCAGTGTTTGTTTTCTAGATCAATAGGTGCTCTGACCTTTGTTCTAGTTAGCTTTTAATGTTACTTCATTCTGGTTTTTTAATACTTGTGATTTTTCTGTTGCTCTCATAGTGAGATGAGCCTATGTGACATGCATCTGGCTTATCAGCATTGAAAAGAAAGAAAATAAGGTCTCATGCAGTAACAGTGTGGGGCAGGGAGCATCTGTGCTTAAGAGACAGAGCAGCAAAGAGTGTGCTAACAGTACCTGTGAGTAGTCTGTCAGGAGGATAAGTCCTTTCACCACGTTAATGGGGTCTCCAGTTGCTGAGAGCATTTTAGACATCAGATCACCATACCCTTGGAAAAATGTCACTGGCCTGAGCTGAACATCAAACAGAATGGCTGACATGCCAGCAAAGGAGTCCAGGTTTTCCTCTCCTTCATCAGGAGTTGCAGCTATGATGGACTCCAGACCTTGAGCTTCAATCACCACCTAAGAAGCAAGAGTGGTACAGCATCAGTGCCCAAACTCTGCCTGACACAGTCTGTTATCAACCCTACACATTTCCTTAGGGAGCTGATCTCTCATTTATGTGGTTGTAGATGAAAAAGTATGAGGTTAAGACTTAAGAGAACTAGGCAAAGCAGAAAAATGGGAAAACTAAGTAATCTCATGGCATGTTTTTTCTCCTTAGATGCAGGCAGACTTTGCCCACATGCAGCTCACAATCCCAAGCCTCCTTTTCTTTCAGAAAAGTTTTCCTTTATTCTATTTTCCACGGAGAGGTGGGAGGAACACTTCAAGATGTTTTGTCCTGTGGCAATGCAGGACGATGGTGATACTGATGGTATTTGCCAACATGAAGAAAAGTCCAACATACTGACTCCATTTGCTATGTGCAGGGTGGCAGTTACCTGGCTGGCATGAAGTTGAGCATTTTTACTGAAAAGCTGGATGTTCATGTTACTTCTCCTTAAAATCCCAGAGCCCGAGTAGAGGATGTCAAGGCTGTATGTGGATGTGACATCAGGACCACCTTAATTGGAAGAGAAAGAAGGGCCCTGTGACTAAACTAGTGGGTTAAGCCAGTGTTTGGGGCTGCAGAGGAGGCTGGAGGGCAGTCTGATGGTTACACACGTGTCATGTAGCCAGAGTAGGCAGAGGAGGAGCCCGTCTTGGAGAAGCGGTCGTAGTTATGAGCACGCATGTCCTTCAGAACCTGGCGAACTGTTTTGCTGTGGTGGTTCAAAACAAACACATGAAAACCAAACAACACCCAGGGGCAGAAACATATCATGTCCTGCAGGAATATCAGTCTGACAGAGGGTGAATTTTCCAGTGGGAAAGAGGGTCTTCAGAACACTGGTGTTTTCCCTCTAAAAATCTGCCCTTAGCCTAAAGGCTCTTTCCCAATTTCAGCTACTCCCTGCAGTCATAGGGGGAAAGGTAAGCAAAGGCATTGCTTGAATATTATTATTAATAATATTAATCAAAAGTAATGTTTTTTGTTATTTCATAGAATTTATAGAATTGGCTGGGTTGGAAGGGACCTCAGAGCTCATCAAGTCCAACCCTTGATCCACTCCCACTGCAGTTCCCAGCCCATGGCACTCAGTGCCACATCCAGGCTCTTTGGAAAGATCTCCAGACACGGAGAATCCACTACTTCCCTGGGCAGCCCATTCCAATGTCTGATCACCCTCTCCAGAAAGAAATTCTTTCTCATCTCCAACCTAAACCTCCCCTGGCACAACTTGAGACCATAGCCTCTTGTCTTGCATTCTAATTCTATGATGTTTTAAGGCTTTTCAGGTTCAATGGTTCTTGAAGTATAAAAGCAAGGGCCCCAGTGAGAGGATGAAGACCAAGAGATGGCAGTTCTTACAGTAGTACAAGGGAGATATCTGATTCCTATTTGTACCTCTGAAAAGGTGAGTAGTTGTTAAATGAATGCCATCGAAATGCAGAGATTTTTTATGAAATACAACTCTTAAAATGCTACAAAACTCAAGACTCCTTCAATTTTACAGTAGTATTAATTAGTGAGAACCTATGTGTTCTTAGGGTTTCTGCAAAGAAGTAAGGAGGGGCTGTATGAACTTAATGTACCTTGAAGGCATTTCAAAGCGGATTATATCCTGGATCATGGAGAGCATGTACTTGTTCATTTCCAGAGGCAGTTCTCCAATGGAGAGCAGGATGTTTCTCACTTCCATGTGGGATGGGTTGCTGTTCAGGATGATAGCAGCTGCAGTGGTCCTTACTGTCTTTTCATGGACTCTCCTGTTCTGGTGGTATATCCTGTTCATTGTTTTCTTCACCTGGTCAGGAAACAGCTGATTCAGTCAGTGCTCACACAGAGGACTGAGCAGACTACAGACTGGAATCTCGTTTATAATATCAGCTTAAGCTACCTCCCTAACTAAGGCTAAGACACAAGGATATCTTTTCAGCACCCTGGTTTTAATGGTCCTTCTGGAATGTATGGGACATGTATAGCTCAGTGACCGCATGGGCAAGGGGGACATCTGTTGTGTTCTCAGTCACAGTCCACATACAGCCTTCCTCACTGATTTTCACAGCAGGACTGTAAGTAGGAGCACTAAGATCAAAATACTGTAGCAGTGTTAAGATCAAGATTTCCTTGATTGCTAAAGGAATACATACTTGAAAAAAATAAAAAAATCTTGCTATCTGAATTTTTTTGGTAGTGCCTGTGGTGGCCTCACGTCCCTGAGAAGGTTGTGACACCATCTTTGTTACAGCTATGTCCATGGACAGCCATGTAGCTCCACTGACAGGATGGCCTCTGGCACCTTCCTTGCAGAGCAGCACCCTGACAACACCAGAGCTGCCACCAAAGCTTGACCAGCACCAAATCCCACTGGGAGCAGGGGTTTGAGAGGCAGGAATGTTCTGAGTTTTCTGGCTGGGACCAAAGGGAGTTTAATAATTTCCTGGAGGTAAAAAACCCCACACATCTTTAAAAAGAGTGGGACTGATAAATGAACTACATGCAGTCTCTTGCACTTCTTTTCTTGGGCAGTGTGTTTTCTTACCTCTTTGGTGAGAAAAGCAGGATTGTATCTCTGCAAGGCAGTGGCAGCAAGGTTGCTGATGTGCCCTTCTTCTGACTCGGCGTATTTCAGGAGCAGTGGAATTGCCTCAGGAAGGAGTGCATTCTTCAGTGCCAGCAGGTACATCCTCACATTGTCACCTTTCTTAGCCTTCTCCAGTCTGTTCAGAATCATCCTTTTGGCTTCTGCAACAGCCTAAAGACATTCAACAGCACGTTTAACTGGTGATCATGTATTTACACAGAAGCAGGAGAGGAGCCTTGGTTCTAGCAAGCTTTTGTTTCAAGGCATCACTGCACAGGGTAGCAAAGGTGTCATCCATAAACTGTGTGTCAGTGGCTTCCTGCAAGCATAACCAAAGTGGCTGTAGGCACAAATATATCATTTGCTAACTGCTCCTGCCATGATCCAGGGACATCAGAGGTCTTACTTGTGGGGGTGACATACCCCCCATGAAAAAGTCAAGGGCAAGTACTCTTTAGTGGACTCTTCATAACAGAATGTGGTAAGAGTGATTGGCAATGAGCCAGGGATGTAAAAAGGGATTTCTAAGGGCCATTCAGGTGCTCTGTGTCTTTTCAGCAGTGTGCTGCCATCCCAAACAGCAAACAGCAGTGCCTTGCCTGATCATCCTCATCCTCTGCCATCAGCATCTGCTCAGTCCATGGTCATAGTGATAGCCTTTTTCCTGAGGTCTTCTGGCAGGTTTGGGGCAGAGCTGAGTACTTGAACCAATGAATTTTCTTCACAGAGCTGCCAGAGCCTAAGGTGATTGCAAATATTAAATATATCCTGAGTTTGTCAGTGTTTCTCTGAGGTTATGCAGAGCTGTGGGACAAGAGAGCACAAGTACTGCTGCAGCTGACAGGCTAGGCAGTGAGAAAAAGTTCTGTCAGCCATCCACAGAAATGGGAAGAGGCCAGATTAAAGCCTAAAGCTGACAAAGTAGATGCCATAAAAAAGAAAAAATCCTCACTCTAACTTTATCTATAGAAGTTTGTGGGTGTATTTTAAATCAGGAGGGAATTTGCTTCCTGTATGTCTCATGATCTCCCAGCACCATCAGCAAGGGTCATTCACAGGTGTTGCAGACCAGTAGCAAAGAGCAGATACTCACTGGAAGCTTGCAGCCTTCTCTGTCACACAGCTTTCTGATGAGTGCTCCCATGACAATGACAAGAGTTTCTCTGATTTCTTCATTTGCAATGTCATCCTTGAACTTAGCCTGGAACACAGGAACAGTGCTGTGAGTCTCTCCAAGTATGATGCTCCACATCCTGGAGTGGGCTGCCTGCCCTCCCTCTCTTCCTGGGAATGCCAAAGCAGCCATGGCCACCATGGCCTGGGCTGAGGCTGAGCAGAGCACTGCTCTCTTGGTATCTCCTGTAACTGACTGCCTTTTCCTTAGGTACATTCAGCCTCACAAGTAGCAGATTCATTTTGAAGCTATGCTTGATTAAAAAAAAAAAAGTATTAAATAGTTGCAGGACTTTGATAAGGCAACAACCAAAATAGTCCTGAAACTGTCTTGTTGTCACTGGGAATTATGTCTGTTTCCCAAATAGTAGATATTGATAACATTTACAAAGTATATAAATTTTCAGTCTGGATGTACACATTTTTTATCTTTTCAGGCTATATACTACTGGAAAACTTAAAGGAAACCCTGGAAAGGATAAAGAAAAACTGGAAACAGAAGCAGTAATTTCTTCTTCCCTTTACCATTGACAAGGATGAGGCTCAAGAGAATTAACTCTGTTTTGTTGTGTCCTTTGACTTACAGTTAAAGATTTGAGGAGGTGCTCACTGGGGTGAGATGCAAATCCACAGGCGTAGAGGAATCTCTCCTGCAGGACAGAAGTGCTTTCATCCTTAAAGTCAAGGAACTCCAGCATGGCCTCCAGTGATGCTGGGGTCTGAGCAAAGGTTACAGCATCTACTATTTGTGGGCTACAAAGAAGTGGAAATGAACACAGCATTGTAATGAGCTAGATATATTGCTGCATATAGAAAGAAAGAAGTTATGTGCTGAAAGATCTCTTCATTGCAGGTAAGAGAGAGAATTTTTTACTCTTGTTGGGAAAAAATGCATCCCTGAAGTCTTCCACATCAAAATAGTAGAACTCTAGAAGTTGTTTGTGTCCATGGGTAATAATATTTGCATTTAAGCAAAGATCAGACCAAAGAAGTATTAAAAAAACAGAACTGTCCAGAGTATCCTAAAGTTTAGAGGACAAGTCTGTAAATTATAAAAAAAGAAAGGTTTATTTTTACATTCACAGTGGCAACTAGGAAACAGGCTTCTGTGATACCTGAGTTACTTTCAGGTTTAACAGCTGCTGTGGTTTGTTTGAAAGCTTCTGACTGTGCAGTGGGACCTGGGCATTCTTTCCAACTCCCAAGTCTAGATGTGCACACTGCTCATACTCAGACTCTAATTTAGGACAATATCTGGGCATGAACCATCCCCTTATTTTCTGTATTTCCATTTGAAGGGAACAAATGGGCAAGGCAAGAAGAGTTACAGAGTGTTTCAGAAGAAGCAGTTGGGATAAGAACCTTTGGGTAAGTGACAAAGTATGTTTGCTTTGCATTGCAGATAAAATCTTGGTGGCTGAACAGTGTGCTAGAACAGACACAGCTTTAAAAAAAGAATCCTGTTCCTGAAGACAGCCCTGAATACTGGTTTTGCATTGCTAGAACATCACCAGCAGAACTGAATTTGTTTGCATATAATTTGCCCTTCTGCAGTTCTAAGCAACTTGAGCCCTTTGAAAGCTTGATCACAGTGACTTACAGAATTTCTTTATTTTCCCTTCTCATAATCTGCAGTATCTCCTCTTTTGTGGCTTTCCTGACGTTCTGAATGAAGGACAAAAAGCTTCTTGCTGCTTCAGCTTTGGAAAGTTTTTCAGGATGCAGATATTCTCTGATGCTCTGCCAGTGTTCAGAAAGCTGCAAAAAAAAAAATCACATTATATCAAACCTCTGATTGGGGTTTCAGTTCTCAAATCAGACTTAGTAAATGCCCAGGTGTGGGGCAGCTATTACTTAAATTAGCTGTAATACAAAGGATTGCTGATCCTTTAGCTAAGTATTGTTTAATTTATGGCAATCCAACAAAAATATCTTTGCAACTTTTCTTTCTGTCTCTCTTCCAGCACTTCAGTATTTTCCTAATAGGGTACATTGCCTTCTATTCAATCTAATTTGGAAAAATTACAGTTATTCATACTGGAACTGGAATAAGGTGAATTCTCTTCTCTTGCAAATTTATTGTGCCTTCTGCTGAATACAATGTTTACCTTATTGTTTCTATTTTCTTAGTCAGGTTTTTTTTTAAAGTGGGAGATGAGCAATCCCCAACTCATAAATACATTTTCTTTTCTTAGAAAATGGTAATTTTTTAAAGTGGTTGGTTTAGAACAGGAGGAGTAAATGTCCCATAAATAATTGCCATTTCTCACTCATAAACCTGCATAAGATAGGGAGGGATTCGTGGTTATTGTAGGAAGCTGTGGGCAAGATGGTATTAGAGCAGGTATTGGCTTCATTTGTTGTTGCTGTCTTTATTCCACACACCACATTTTTGCCCTGAATGAGCCAACATGGTACCAGAGCACCCACACCTGTCCCCCCAGTTACACTCCCATAAGAAACTGGTGTAGGTATTGTGACCTTTCTTCTATTGTGCCTTTCCCTCTGTTATCTCAAACTATCAAGAACATTCCTTGGTGAAAATTCAGCTGTTCCTTGCAGGAATGTTTACTGCAGTTTTCCCAAGTGGGAAATAACACCAGCACCCATTTGACCTTTACTGAGATACTTCCCCTCTTCATGGCAGTGTTAGCATTAGGCAATAACACTTGAACCTGCTGGCAAACAGGGGTACAGAGGGCAGTTTCCATCAACTGTAACAAACAATAATTAGGCAACAATGATTGAGACATAGGATATTTCCTGGGGATTAATGACCAGCTGGAAGGAGCTCATGTTCTGAGACACAAATGGCTCTTAACCTCAGTGGGTTATTAATGCTTAGCACCAAGGTTGCTGGGGCTATTCCAAGCTGAAATTGGATGAACATATGGGGTGCTTTCTGTTCCCCCTGCTGAAGCTGTGCCATAGCCTGGCAAAAAATATCTTTAATCTTTTATTTTTCTCCTGTGCAGAACCCAGCTGTGTGGGCTGCTCTGGGCCATCATAGCCCATGCCCTAGAGGCAGGCAAGGTGGGAGATGTCAGCTGGGGCCACCTCTGTCAAAAGGCAGTGGAGATCAATTCTTCTTCTTTGTGGGACTGCTCTTAGCATTCAGCTGCTACAGGGAGCATCTGCTGCCTCCTGCAGTGAGCATGACTTCAAGAAACAGCATTCACACCTGGCTGTAGTGAGGGGCCTCTGTCTCCTGATGTGAGTGTCAGGCAGAGGAGTACCCCAAGGATTCAGGCACAGATACAGCCACTTCCACAGGGCACCTCATCTGAGCTTGGACACAAACCTATCTCTGATAGCAAGGTCAGAACAGAGGCCTTGTGGGCACTCTAGGAAAATTCAACCCAAACCAACAGGTGTCCTGCACTGAGCAGAAGTTGGGTGTGAATGTCAGGTTGTGCTTTACCAACTTACACAGGTTGGCTGCACAAGGCAGAACAAACCCAGATTCAGAAGGCACAAGCATCCATTCTTGTAGGAACCATGAGAAATGTGCTCTTCTGAAAGGAGCATGCTTTGTGATGTCTAAACACTGAAATGAGGCTGAAATTTAAACGTAAATGTTGGGCCATAACCTCACAGAAGCCACTGCTACATCTGTGAAGTGAGGATAGTAATGGTTATATTATCAAATTCCTGGAGACAGAGATAAGGCCCATTATGATTTTAAAGGTGCTTTGAAGCCATAAAACTGTGGGGCATCCCATGTCAGCATGGCATTAATGTGATATCTAAGTACCAAATGTTAGGTTGCTGCTTTGGATACAGCCTTCTGGTTATAGTCCCCCACCTTTTCAGAGCAGTTACTGCAGAGCAGAGTGAGAAAGGAGGGTTTCATTCTCATCCTGCCATTAGGTTTGCAATGGCAAAGCTCAGTCCCCAGGCAGAGCTCTGCAATTACACCTTCCCTTTGTTATCTTGGGCTGGAAATTAGCATTGCAGCTATTATGACAAACTTGGCTCCAAGTGACAAATAGGTCAGCACATACCCAGAGTGAGGGAAAAAGCATCTCTCCTTGTTCTGCTTAAGATCCCTTGATGTTCCCTGCTCAGAGCTGTTCTGGCAGCATTGTTTCTATTTCACTTCCCCTAACATTTCTTTTATCTTCTCTGCAGATCAGCAAGCATTAGGCAAGATAAATGATTGCTGTGCAATGCTACTTCCAAATAACTCGCACAGGTTCAAATACAGTAAGGTATTTATGCTCATAAGGAGTATTTCTGGAGGATTAAAATTATGTATGCTGACTAGAAGCCTATCTTGCTTATCAAAAACTGACAGAATAACAACCTTTAAATTGATGTTCTCATTCACTGCTAATTTAGGTAGTAGCCTTAGGAATGTTTGCTAGAAGTAACTGTAGCCATGTATATTAGTTAATGATGAATGTCACCAGTGAAACAAAAGAGGATGGGTTTACAGTACCAAGCTATTAGTAATTTTTAGATATCTTAAATTTAAAAAAGGTGGGGGTTTTTCCAGGGGAAAATGAGAACAGTATTGGACTTGGAAAGAATACTAAAGGTCCATTTTCTAATTAAAAATACCAATAAAGTCTTTTATTTAAAAGCTTTCCCTCAGGATCAGGCAGTAAGAGCAGGCTAGGTAAATTCCCAACAGAAGTTTATCCTACCTAAGGAATGGCCAACTAGCTTTAATTTCTAGTAGTTCAGCTCTCCAGGACAGAATTGTTTATTAACACTGGTCAGCCCTCTTAAAAGTCATTACCTGCTCCATTACCCTGAGGTTAAACTCAAGGCTGGCAAAGATGGGACAGCAAAATGGTGGTGTATTTCCTGGTGTTCTTCAGAACCACCACAGTTTTTGAAACAGAGGAAGAAAGTTGGTATTTTGGAGGCAGATGTTAAAACACCCTGGTGTGCTGGGTACCATCCCATCACTGCCATGCTCCCCACTCTGGGGTGTGTTTCACCTCTGCATTACACCTCTCCTGGGGGCTGCCTGATGTTAAACTCAAGGCTGGCAAAGATGGGACAGCAAAATGGTGGTGTATTTCCTGGTGTTCTTCAGAACCACCACAGTTTTTGAAACAGAGGAAGAAAGTTGGTATTTTAGAGGCAGATGTTAAAACACCCTGGTGTGCTGGGTACCATCCCATCACTGCCATGCTCCCCACTCTGGGGTGTGTTTCACCTCTGCATTACACCTCTCCTGGGGGCTGCCTGAGGTTAAACTCAAGGCTGGCAAAGATGGGACAGCAAAATGGTGGTGTATTTCCTGGTGTTCTTCAGAACCACCACGGTCAGTCTTTGAAACAGAGGAAGAAAGTTGGTATTTTAGAGGCAGATGTTAAAACACCCTGGTGTGCTGGGTGCCATCCCATCACATGCTCCCCACTCTGGAGTGTTACACCTCTGCATTACACCTCTCCTGGGGGCTGCCTGAGGTTAAACTCAAGGCTGGCAAAGATGGGACAGCAAAATGGTGGTGTATTTCCTGGTGTTCTTCAGAACCACCACAGTTTTTGAAACAGAGGAAGAAAGTTGGTATTTTGGAGGCAGATGTTAAAACACCCTGGTGTGCTGGGTACCATCCCATCACATGCTCCCCACTCTGGGGTGTGTTTCACCTCTGCATTACACCTCTCCTGGGGGCTGCCTGAGGTTAAACTCAAGGCTGGCAAAGATGGGACAGCAAAATGGTGGTGTATTTCCTGGTGTTCTTCAGAACCACCACGGTCAGTCTTTGAAACAGAGGAAGAAAGTTGGTATTTTAGAGGCAGATGTTAAAACACCCTGGTGTGCTGGGTGCCATCCCATCACATGCTCCCCACTCTGGAGTGTTACACCTCTGCATTGCACCTCTCCTGGGGGCTGCCTGCACACAAAGCTGTCCCACACTTGTCCTGCTGACCATCCCAGGAGCCTTTTTGTACTTACTGAAGGACACTTCTTGCATTCAGATTTGGCTGTCTCTGCTACTAGTGGCACAGGAACATAACTGGAGCCCAAGGTTTTGATGACACCAGCAACTTGCTTCCCAGCAATCAGTCCAGGGCCAGCTTGCACTGACTTCAGTTCCAGTTTCTGCCTGGGTACACAGAGAAGGAAGCACTGTTACAGCTCAACCACTGCAGCAGATGTGCAGAAATCATGGCCACAACAAACAAACAAAAAAAACCCTCCACAGAACAAATAGTTAGAACATGGACTTACTGAAGCTTTATTTTAAAACAAGTGACTTTTTAAAGATAACAGAAGTATCTGATGCCAGCAGAATTACTGCTAGAGGTACATGACATAAATACCTGAGTAACAGCCCTTCTAAAGCATACATCTATAGCACCTGGTAAGCAGCCTTCAGTGACTGGATACATTCTGATGTGTTTCACATATTTGTTTGTAAGAAGATCTGGAAAGTGAGATTTCAGTGTGCCTTTTGTTAATATAATACTGAGGAAACACCTGAGTGATTTATCTCTATCTCCAGTCTTTCAGTGGTTTAGAATCTGGAGCCCAACACAGATCTAGGTTTTGCTGTGGTTTCCTTTCTGTGCAGCAGATTTTACATTCTAAACTTCTGAACTTTTACATACTAGAAATGGAGATCCATTGGAAGCATTCCTCAAAAAAAAAAAGAGAGAATGCAGAAGCAGAACACCTACTGAAGTAATGTGTTGCTTCAGATGGTTTTTGGCCAATTCCAGCTTTTTACAAATGAATCTCTTATGAATTCTGTTATTTATTATTTGCAGTATGGTAGAGCCCTTAATCAAAGTTGGACTGGGTACCATATGGAGGCAAAAGAGACCTAAATCTTTACATGAAGAGTTTGGTGCTGTAAGTAATACACCTGGAACCTGACTTAACAGCTCTCCTTGCAACCAGGAATGACAGTCCCACTGCCCAACTTACTTGGATACTATTTTGGCACCTGTTTTTCGTCGGGAATTCAGGACAAAAACGTAATTTTCTTCTGCCTTAATGGATTTAATGAAACTGTCTTCCAGCACATAAACAGTGGCAGATGTGGCTTTTCTACCAACGTCTAAAATCTGAAAATCATTAAAAAACAAACCATAAAGAGAGCTGATGAATAATCAACAGAGTAAGAAAAGAGCTCACGCTTCCATATCGGGGCAAAACTGGTAATGACACAGAGCCAAATGAGGAAGGGGCATGAGGCTTGGCAACATCTCAAGCTAAGCCTATGAACCAGGTTCTCTAGAGTTCCTTCTGCAACCAAAAGCCACTCTCTTCTGCATCATGTTTCAAATTCATTGTATACCAAGGGGGAAAAAAAAAGAGGAGTAAGTCATGGAGCAACTGAGAAAATGCCTGCTGCTACACTTAGTTGAAGTGTGCTTTAGGTAAGATGAGAAGCTTTTCCAGGGAAATGTCTTGCACATGAGATTGTCATGTTCACAGCCAGGAAGCAAAGCCAGCCACCTTGCTTCATCTGTTTGTAAACAGCACGCATCTTAGCAGCACGTGTGAAAAGCAGGAATTAAATCCTAGTGCTAAGGCAGTTTGTTTAAGTGTGTGTGCTGCCTTTGTTCAGCTCTCAGCTGGACAAGGTCAGCTGCTGACAGGGATGCCCAGTGCACCATGCCTCCAGCCTGCACTCACCAGTAACCACTCAGAAGGGTGTTTATTAGTGGTGGAGGACCAGTAAGGCTTCACTTACCCCTACAGCACATCTCCTGCTTTACACCTGTGAATTAGGGAAGCCTTTGACTTTCCAGGCCAGCCTGACTGGGCTCCATTCAGGAGTCAGCGTTGTGCCTGGCATTTGTTGCATATACTGATGCTGTGACTTACAAGCTGGGAAAAAGGTCCCTTGTCACTTTGACTGTGACCATCTCTAGTATTTTCCTCCAGAGAAAAAAGAAAAAAAAAAAATCCTTACAGCACTTAAAACTTCAGTACAGCCAGGACGATTTGTCTAAGCCTGCAGAGAAACTAAAATACACTGTGGATGAGATGAAAAAATCATAGGTTGGTGTGCTGTACTCAGTGGCAGCTCAGGCAAGGTGGTTGACACCAGAGGAGAACCCATTCCCTCTTGTCTGCCTGGCTACCAGTAGTACTGCAAAATGTGCATGTAGAATTTCCTTTCTATAATGCAAGAAAGGGCTTTGGAGAAAATGAGCAATAGCTACCAAGAATGTATTTTTAAATAAGCAGAACAGGTTTTATGTTGTTAAATAAACCTTACCTGGTTGTGGCTGCTAAATCCTTGTTTCTCTATTTCACAGGACTCCAGGGCTTTTACTTTAGTCACCTGATTTTGCCTCACATGGTAAGTCGTGTTACATTTCCCAGATACATCCACCTTGGAAAAAGAGTTAGAATAGGACATTTAAAATAGGACATTTTCTTGAATTTACCCTTGGGACCCCAGAACACCTTCCAAAGACAAACTACTTTATCTCTTTTTTATTTGAATCCCGAGCCACTCCAGAGTTTGGTCTCATTTACCCATTTGGAAGACACTGGTGTTTCTAACTCCTGCTCTGGCTAGGCAGGGGTACTTTCTCATTAGATGGCTCTGAAGGAAAGCAACAATGTTTGTTTGAACAAAAAATTTAGGAAACACAAAGCAGTTGGCATGATATTCAAGCTTAACTCCAGCTTTACTCCTGTGGGTGGATGTAGAAGCTTAACAGGGTAATGCAGGGTAAATGGATGTGGCTAAGCAATTGCTTGGTGTAGATACTGTTTGATTTTAATTGAGCTTATAGTCCTAGAATCATAGAAGGGAATCAACCACCTTGAAACATCAGTATAATATCTTTTAGAGTGACCTGGCTTAAGTTGGTTTATTAGCAAAGTTTGCTTTTGAAGTCAAATAGATTTCACCAATTCTCTGCATTCACTGCAGCAGCTTGACTTGTGCCATGAAATATTCAGAGGACTCTTTTTACATTCCCAACCTCAAATACAGATTTCTGTCACAGTGGATGCCCTCTGAAGTCAGCAGGAGCCACAGCTCTTGCCTTTCAGAACAGAGCAGGCTCTGCTTCTTTCTCTGATGATGATAATCTTACCAGATTTAGCATCCTACCTCACTGGCAGTGCCGGAGTGCAGCTGCAGCTGGAAAAGGCTAGCCAGACCTCTCTTAATATTTTGAGTAAAAGCAGGATCATTTTGATGTGAATAGAAGTTTTTGACCTGTTGGAATGAAAAACAAGCACAGAGCAATTCTGGTTAAATGAGAAAGGAATAGTGTGGATCCTCTCTAGAAAAAGTCTTTACATTTTTGTGGTTGGGAAGCTGAATTTAGACCTTATTTAAGCAAACTCAGGGGCTGCAGGGCCTGCCAGTAGCAGTACAAGCAGGTTTGGGGCTTAAGCTGAAGCTAATACAGTGTCAGTGCAGTGAGCATCCTTCCTCCTGTTAATTAGAATTCAGAAGGAAAATGGGAAACTTTACATGATTTCACAAGTAACTCATTTTTCTATGTAACCCCCAGCTCATCTCTCCTCACAGGGCATAATATCTGTTGCACTTAAACCCTAGGTCATCAAAACCCAGAGTGAATCATAGATAGATCACAGAATTACTCAAGTGATGTGGCAGACACATCACAACCTTTGCACTTCGTGGCTCTACTGTTGTGCTTAAGCTTCTCCTCTAGTAACAAGACTTTGCACCTCCATTTTGCATTCAAAGTGCTTTAAAAGTGCACTGTTTCCAGGCACTGAAAGTACAATCAGTTATCTTGGGGTAAGCCTGACAAGTGAAATCACTGTGCCAGGGATGAAAGGATCAGACCACAGAGAAATCTTTCAGGGAGTGTACAGACCCTGTTACATGAGAAAAAGCCCAAGTTTTTAATCCTGCATCTCAGTCTTGGCATTTGAACTGCTCAGTGTTTTAAGAGCAGATGTATTTTGACTGTGTTCTTCTGATTGGAAGAATCAATCTTCCTTTAGGGATGTGTACAACTGGGAGCCAGTGCTGTCCTGTTTCTTTTCATGCTGTGTGAAGCTGGTGACAAGGCTGAGTCTGAAGGTTCCTGAGCAGGGCTGCTGGCAGCTGCACTGCAGTGGGCTGAGCTGGCAGCCAGGCTACGTGCTCAGTGCCTATTTACAGCAGGAGGTAAAGATCCTGCTGGGATAGGGTGTCACAGCCCTTGCAGAAGAGAAAGGGAGTGTGACCTTCAACCTTTCTCCTTTCTCACTGCCCCTCTGCCCACATCTCTCACCTGCCTAGTTGCTCTGGCTGCAGAGAGGGCTGCAAGGCTCTTGGGCTGATGCTGCTGGCCTCAAGCAACAAGAGGGTGAGGAAGTGTGGGGAGGAGGCAGGAGCAGCCATGGCTCAAGACTTGCCTGACCAAAGCAGCAGGCTGAGTGTAGGGGCACAAGTGAAAGAAAACAAGGGGCTTAAAAAAAGAGGGGGAGAGCTATTTCCTTGGTATTTTCCTTGGACTCTGAGAGCTGCAATTGAGCTTGGATGCTCCAGCAGAAGGACAGTGCTTTGTTGCTTTCTCAGGGCAAGCTATTAAGCCCAGCATGGAATGAGACATGCCTGCTCACTGTCCCTTCTCCTCTGATATTTAGAGACAGCAGAGGAACACCTGGAAAAGCTGTCTCAATATCAAGCTCCTTGCCTTGGGACTCCTGAAACTGCAGGTGACCTGCTGGAGGTTTGAGATTATTAACTGACAGGCTTGGTATAACCTCCCTCACAACAGAGTGTCTCTTTTTCTGCTTTCAGATCATGGATAAAATCTGGGCCCCACTGAAGTCAAGAGCACAAATCCCACAGAGCAGCTGTGCCTCTCCTTGCATGTGTGCCCACACAGTTGTGGCTGAGCTGCAGTCTGGTTTGACACTGGATGGAGTTCTCCACTCGTGGGACTCTTCAGCTGGAAGGGCCCCTTGTGCAGGTAAATGACAGCCTGTTCTAAACCATTGCCTGTTGTGCAGACAGACAGGACATGGGGGCATGTTAAGAACACTGATAGAGAACTGGTAAATTCTCCAAGCCTGTGAGAAAAGGTTTGTCTCTGGTCTCCTCAGCCACTGAATTTGAGAAGGCAGGGACTTACTTTCCCACGGACTAACTCAAGAACCATGGGTCTCCTTAAAGCTTCCAGGTATTCTTTCCCAATGAGCTTTTCTGTGCTTTTTCCTTTGAAGATGTTTTTAGCAGCTGGACGTTCATTCATGTTTTCCACTTGCACATCTCTTATCTAGAAAAGTAAAAGCAGAAAAAAATCATGTAGAGAGCAGTTTAGCATTGACCTGGGGTAGAATGGGTAGACTAAATCACCTAGTACAGCTTTTTTATTTCTTTGGTTTGGGTTCTGATCATTAATCCTCCATGACTGCCATGTCCATGTTTGCAAAAGAACCCAGCACTCACCACCAGGGAAATGAGTGGCAGAAAACCTCACAGTAAAGCTAAGTACCAAGGCCAGTTTGTATTTAGCAAATGTCATGATTGTCAGCTAGAGCCAAGCACTTCAGACAGCAAACTGCCCCTCAAGTAGACTCTTACACACCAATCTGAAGCTATACAAGCTCCATGAAGCAGTTTCAAAATAGAGGAGATATCCTGAGCTTCTGGCTTATGATGTTAGATATGCTCTTGTGAAGTCCTGTTCTGTAAGAATCACTTTGTTGAAGAAGCTGGTGTTAGGTGGAGACCAGAGGAGAACAGAAGATGTAGCTCATCTCCTGGAAACAAGTTCCAGCTTAGGTTAGCAGTTAGATAAATGCAGAAAAGCTTGGGCATGTGAGAAGCTGTCTGATGGCATTGCTTACTGTAACTTTGACCAACTGGTCATCATCATTGTTGGGGTTTCTCCACAGGAGGTTGACATCCACAGCAGCAGCAATCCGGTAGCCTGCACTTCTCTGCAGTGATGCTTTCACCTGATCAACATACACTTCAGCTGAGTAAGCAAATTTGTATAGCTTGTCATTATTTAAGCTTGGTCCAGTAGTGTGCCCTGTTTGGAAAAAAAAACAAGCTTAGTGGTTTAGAACTTACTAACTCACATACTCTGTGATTTTGTTTTAAAAAAACCACCTTTAGATAAATTCAAAATGTAATTGCCAGCAAAAGACTGATGGGACAGATCCTGCTCTTTGCCTTGATTTCTTACCCTGGGTTGAGGTGTTATACAGGAACAGATTGGGTTTTTCCATTGTTAAGCTGATAGAAATCTCTGATGTTTAGGATAAGGATGTCCACAAACTCCTTTGTTCTAGTTCTAAATCTAAACTAGTGAAAGAGCATCAAATTCTTTCCTTGGATATAGTAGCTTTGGAAATGAATGCAAAACCATCTGCAACCCAAAATGCTGTTATTAATCATGCAGTTTGGGTGCTTAGGGACTGGAAATGCAGTGATTTAACTTGCTGGAGGCAACAGACATTGTTCCCTGCACCTCTTGCAGGTTTATTTGGAATCCTTCCACTGAGAGCCCTTTCTAGGGGTGCCTTGAATGTGGTGAAGACACAGGGAGAATATTTTCAGATTAAATAATTAAGCCCTTGTTCTTTCAACTCAATAATTGTCCTTGTAGCTGTGCCTCTGCTGTTAACTGATGTAGTCTGAGGGATATAAAAAGCCAAATTCTAGCAGAATGCCACTTCCATACACAGTTTATGGTGCCATTTCCATCTGCATTAATAACAGCTTGGATGTGTTCCCCAGGGCTTCAGTGGCCCTTTTGCTAGTGCAAATGAAATCAGCAGTATACAAATTACTTAGAATTTTTCCTTATAAAACTACTTATTATTCCATCCTGTCCTAACTTCTTTTTCTCTTCACTCATGGACACCCACATGGGAAATGTGGCATCAGTGTCACAACTCTCTGCCAGGCACAGAAGTTAATACTCTGCCCCTAAAATCTGTGGTTAAGGGAAATCAATTTCTCCTTGAGCACCCTCTAATTATTTTGCCACAAAAAACCATCCCTTTGAGCTGCCTGCAAGGGCTTCCCTCCTCTGGCCCAGGTGCCTACAAAGCTCTCTTCCCCGCCAGAAAAACTGATGAAGTTGGTTTGTAGAAGGAACAGGAGGAGAAGCTGGCTGTACATGAAGTGCTGTGACATCTGCAGAGTAAATACACAGTGACCTCAGGTGCTATCAGCACAGCACTGGGCTCCTCAGCTGCTCCTGAGTGCTGCAGCACTCGTGCCTTTGGGAATTTCTTCATGGAGTTCAGGAGGTACAGAGCAGAAGCAAAAACTTCCCTAAGAAAAGCAAAGAGCTGTCCTCAGGGGGTGCATCTCAATCCTAAGACAAGTGTAGGTGGGGCTGGAAGAAGAAAAATCTATCAAAACATCTCAGACAAACTCTTAAAGATGCTGTGGTGTCACCAGTGTGTTCCAAGTCCCTTGCAGAGAATCAGCAGGCTGTCATGATTTATTTGTTTTTCATCTCTCTCAGTGGCTTATTTGCCTATGCTAAATAAGTTAAAAATTACTGCATTGGTAAAAAGGAAAAGGAAAGTGCTTTCTTATTTCAGGTTTTAAATCCCAGCTCACTAAGTGGACAGTGTAGTTCCAACATGGGTGTTGGATGTATCTGGATATATCTGCAGTGCTCAAACAGCCCAGAAAAGCCTTTTTAAATGGTTTTGCTCATTTCCTTCCCCTGTTCACTCAGGTGTCACAGCAACAGATTAAAGTAAGAGTCAAAAAACCTTTTCCTGAGGAAAAGGAACCCCACAAAGGTGTCCCCACAAAGTCTGGTCTGCAGGTTGCATAAATTGGCAAAGCTCTGCAGAACTAAAGTGTCTTCTGCTTTATGCCAGCTGGAGATGTGGCACAGGAAGTTTGGTAATCCAGGGGAACAGCATGTTTGCATCTGAGACCTCAAAGCTGTGACTATTGATTTTTTTTTTTTTATTTTTTTTTTCAGGGAGGCTGAAACATTACTGTTGGGACAATAGAGCTCTTCTGGTTTGGCATGTCTTGTGTATCTGCTTGAAAACAAAGTCACCAAGAGGCTTATGCCCCTTCCTTAGGATTTATTGTGAATTTCCTAGCCACTTTCCCAGTTGCCTTACTCCTTACCAGCTGCCCTGAAGAGCAGAGGGTGCTCTGTGCCTGCCCAGAGAGATGGCTGTGCCTCTGAGGGACACCCCTAGTTCCTTGCAGTTCAGAGCAAGTTGCTTTCTGGTTGGAAATGTCCCTCATTTGCAGCAGAAATCAGGGCTAATGATTTAATATCAGCTGAGATTTTACAAGTGCCCCACACTGGGTGCTTTCTAAATGCAAACAGTGACACAGTCCCATCTAAAGATAAAGGCAGGGGGGAAAGCACATCCAAGAAAAATGATCTGGGTGCTGAGAGACATGTGTCTCTCAGCATGTTAAGGTGGATGTTTGTGGCTTTGCTCCCTCTCTCTTTTCAGTTAAAATTCACCTATCTTCTTCCTTTTCCCACAGCTCGACACACTGATCTTTTTTTTTCCCTTTTGCAAGGGTTGCTTTCCCCTTTCCCCCACATACAAAAGAGCAGTTCCCTCCTGCAGAAAACAGCTGAGAGGATGATGCAGCAGCTTCTTGCAAGAGTCATGGAAGAGATTAATTTCTGGGAGCTAGAATAGTATTAGGATCTGAAAGCTTTCACCATTTCATACATGGAAAACACTGCAGAGAGCAGGGTAGAATATGCAGGCAGAAATTGCTTTAGTTGCAAGATGGATGTCACTGATGGAAAGGGGTGAGCCCACCAGAGATGATGTTCAGGAAAGCAGCAGGGATGAGGGAGGTTTGAGGGCAGTCCCAAGGAGTTAGCACTTAGCCTGGTGGAAAAGGGGAAGCCAGGAGAGAGAGCTGGGTAGTGAGGTCAGTTTGAGAGGCAAGTGGTGGCAGAGGGACAGAGATGCAGTGTCACTGCCCAGAACTAGCATTCAGAACTGGATAAATAAATTTTCATGCTACCTTTCATGAAGAAAAACACCAGTACTGTTTAAAAAGGAATATTCCTACACCTTTCTGACAGAAACCTTTCTTAAAGAGAGGTTTCCTTTGTGTTCAGCACCAGGGTCATAGAATCATAGAATCATAGAATTAGCCGGGTTGGAAGGGACCTCAGAGATCATCTAGTCCAACCCCTGTCTAACCATTGCTATTTCAGCTGGTGGCAACTGTCCCACTGCCTGAGAAGGGAGGAGAGCTGGACATGAGGACTGCAATCAGCCATGCTCTCGGGGTCAGAAGTGCCTGCTTTCAAGCTGGAGTGCATAACACATAGTTTGACTAGTAATGTTAAGTGTCTGTCATTAAGGGTAACATGCCAAGTCTATAATTAAATCATGATACTGTATAATACAGAAGGTTACACTGCATGAGTAGAGACAGCTGTCAAGTCCTGTGCCTTTTATTAATACATATGGCATGCACAGCATGTGTGTCTCTAACTACTTGCTGGCTCTACCTTCATAAATTATATTTGTCACTGGTTCTGATACCAGATAGCTTTAAAAAGCAAAACTCATCCGCTTATTTGAAAACACTTTTCAAGTGGAAGTGCAGGAGGAAAGTTTCATATGTGCTGATCTGGCTGAATTAAAGGAAAAGAATATTCCTTCCATATTTCCAGAAGTCAGCGTGGCTGTGGTGGAAAGTAAAAGACTGGTGGAAAGTAAAATATCCATCCTAATCCCAGCTCTGTCACTGAGGTGCTGAGTGACTTTTGGGCCAGTAATTCATCTCTCAGTCTCTCTGCACAAGAGAGAGACGAGACCTGGCAGAGCTGAAGGGAGAACTCAATAAGAAAATGCTTGCTCAGCAGCCTGGGGATGTAAAGTGACAAGCAAATATTACTTCACATCCAGAAGGAGCTTTGCTTAATTGATATTAAGGAGAAGGTGGGGAGAGCAGACAGCAGAAATGAAGCATGTCAGTATCCAGCCATAAATACTACTTGGCAGGCTCATGGAATACACTCCCAGAGAGAGGAGCTGCCTGCAGACTTCTCTGTTTATAACTCCTGATGAAGGTAGGGAGCACAGTTGCTGCTCTGTGCTTACAGTTACAGTCTCCTAGATCCCCAGCAGGGAGCAAGAGGAGGCATCCATGAGAGCACCTCTGCAGCCTTCTTAGCAATGTAACCTGGGATGGTGTGCCCCCCCTGCTCCTCATCAGGGTGAGGACATCCTCATCAAACCAAACACTAGATCTCAGCTGATGTTTTAAGGCTCTTGCTCTTCTAAATTTAGGGTCAGTTGCACATGAAGAACCACTGCTAAAGACACCTTCCCTTGTTTCACACACTGGCACTGCTGATGTGGGCAGTCTCCAGGTTTCATACCCTTGACCTTTGTCAGGATACCTGAGTAAATCCCTGCTCCCAGGGCTTGAGCAGACACCCCAGTTTTCATGACTTATTGCAGAGCAAGCTCCCCATGAAATTAATGGGATGCTTGTCACTGACTTCAGCGGGAGCTGAGTCAACTGCTGAGAAGCTGGAGAGCCCTGAGGCCTCCTGGCACTGCTCCACCAGAGAGCTTCTCTCTGTTTGACTTCTGAGCATGTGAACAGTCACTTTCAAGTCAGTGCCCCCACAGCATGTCCTGACTAAGCAAGGTCAAGATCCCCAGCCTCCTGGCTCACACTGCTGGCCCTGTGCACCTGAAAACCCTGTCTCCTCCATCCCCAATTCTGACACGAATACCACCAGCAACTAATTCTGTGTAATCACTAAATGGATTTGCATTGCTCCAGGATGGACTGCTAACAATGATGGGGTTTGTCTCCACAGATCCACACTGCTTTCCCTGAGCCAAAAGCTGAACCAAGACCTACCTTTAACAGAGGCTGAGTAAGTGGAAATGATGCAAAGGAACAGCACTGTGAGAAGAATCATGCTGGACTCCCCCAGGCTCCTGGCTGCAGCATCAAGTGTGAGAGTCTCCAAGAAGTGAGGTGCTGAGAGTGGAGAGGTGCTTCCAGAGAGAGCCACCCGGTTGGCCACACTGTTTATCTACATCTAGTAAAGGTCAGACTCCAAATTCCACACTCAGGTACTAAGTTCATCAAAGGACTTCCAGTTAATTATTAATAACTAAGGTGACTGGTGGTTTCTACCCCACTTTATCGATGACCTCAGCTTTCATTTTTGAATACTGAGCCCACACAGGCAGAGCTGAGGAGCCCACCTCAACTCCTGTCAGGACCAGGAGACCCTGCCACTCCTCCTCTGAATGGATGGAAGGGCAGTCATGGCTGTTGCTGCCAGGGGCCATATCCTCACCTTAGTCTCCACTGCCTCGTATCCTCAGCTAGCAACCCCAGAGGCAGATGCTTTTTAAGGGTGTTCCTGGAGGCAGAAGTACCTGGCATCCCTCAGTGCCATCCCAAAAAGGGATGATGCTTTGTCATGGAGACCCAAAGGCCAAGTTAGTTCCTGCTGTATGGTATCATCCCCCCCAAAATCATCTCTTTCAGCATCCCCAGCTGAAATGATCTTACATCATTGCAGTGACTGAAGAGATGAAACAAAGCAGCCATTCTGTCCCACCTCCGTGAGGAGTACTTGGCTGGGTTTCGGAGCAGGGCAAACCAAACCTTCCTTTTCAACCCCATTTTCCTCTTTTCTCACACTCACTTGACCACCTCCCCTGATAAGCCCTTTGTTGACTAACCCACATGCTTCCCCATTTGCTCTGAGAGTAAATCCCAGGCCATCCCATGTTAAGCCCCACAGTCACAGGGCTCTCAGAAGGACATCCTTGTCCTTTAAGTGATGGTGGGGCAGTAAGTTGCCCCCCAAGTGCCCCTGCAAGCCCTGGTGGTCACAGACTGTGAGGGAGCACCCTCTCCCCCAGCATACAAAGCCTTCCTGGCTCTGTGGGGAGGAAGGGTCTGGTCCAGCTTGTAGAGGAGGCAGACCTGTGAGCCATCACCATGCTCTTTGGTTCCACTTCCAGAGGCTGCTTTAACAAGACCACAACCTAAAACATCCCAGGTGAACCAGTACCACCTTGGGATGGGTTCTGGTGCTCCCAATGGGCCATTTTTGCCAGCAGCTCCTCCATATTGGTTAGGGATGACAAGGGGAGAACATCCTTCCCCTGGGTAGTATAAATTCCTCCTTTGTTGCCTTGCAGTAGGAGAGAAGCTGAACACCATGGATGTCAATAATTGCCCAGCAGTGAGAAACAAGAGGTCCCTGCTAGTGCTCCTCACTCTTGCTCATCTCTCCTCACCTTGTGAAGTCCAGCCCCAGAGTTCTTCCCGTGTTGTGTGTGCATGCACATAGGAGGGTAGAGATTAGCAGGAAGCCCTGGGGACTGCTCTGCTGCTCCCCAGTTTGAAGTTCTGTGTGCTGCTTCCCCAGCACAGCCTGGGACATTCTCCTGAACTCAGGCACAGACACAGAGGATCCTTTTGCTGTGCTTGGGAAACAAAGAGCTTGCCAGGCCTTCTGCTGTTGAGAAAACCAGGGACAGTGTCTGTGTGCAAACCCAGCTCTGGCTACAGAGACAGACCAGAGGTAAAACCCTGCTTTAAAGATGGCAGTGTTCACACCACTCTTGAGGAGGAGTTGATGTGGTTTGCAGTCTGGAGAAGAGTTGTTGCTCTCTTATGCTGTTATGACACAGGAAATTAATCTCCTCCTTGAAATGGTTATTTTTAAAATGGGCCTCTCTTGGTCACTGGAATATCAGAAGCCAGATCTGAGGTAAACTGGTGTATCTCTTTGGATCCTACTGCTGTAATACCAGTTACAGAACTAAGCATGTAACCATGGTGTAGAGGAACACTGTATGTACACCTGCATATACTTACATACACCCATATACGAACCATATGTATATTTGATACATTCCTCAAGTATCTCAAAAGCAGGAGGTCTGAGCCTCACCCCACTTCTGGCTGAAGTAAATCAGCAGTGACTTCTGTGAAGGCAAATGACATCAGTGAAAGAAGTGTTGCACCCAGCCGAGTCCCTTACACAGAGGTTGCAGGATCAGTCCCTGATGTATGCCTCAGGCCATGCTGGCACACCAGCTGGGGTCAAAGTATTACTGTTGCTGCACAGTTTCCAGAGTCCAAACTATAGGGCTCCTATCCTTATACAAGCTAATAAAACTAATGAGATGCCTTCAAATCTTCTGAGGTCAACAAAAATGCGTTTTTGTCTTCTCTTCACAGGCAACAGTGAAGATCTGGGGTTTTCTGACTCAAACTTGCAGCTGTGTGCTCCGAAGCACCCGAGTCCATTTTTGCCCTTCAGCTGGTGCCTGTGTGCTGCAGCTCCCACTGTTTTGGTGAGTCAGATATCCCATATTTCTGCCACGGGGCACAGGGAGAGGGAGGTGCCCAGCCAAGACACTGGCTAGAGGGGGATTCTGTGTGTCTTTGAATGAGTATCTTGAAAACTCATGCTATGGCTCTACCAAAATAATGAAATTCAGCTAGACAGCTCTTTCTCAATAGTTGCAGCTCAGGTCTTGACTTTGTCACCACTTGGCACTTGGCATACTTCAGAAAACATTGCATTACTGATTGAGACAAACAGCTTTATAAATCAAAATGCGTAAGCAGTTCCTCCGTTCTAAGAAAAAGCACGTTTGAGTATTAGATCAATTTGTTAGGTGCCTTTTTTTTAAAAAAAAACAAGCAAGCAAATGGGCTGCCATTGGTGACTGACCTGCAGCCTTCTAACAACCAAAAGAGAAGAGCAGATTGTTCACAGGGACAGCAGCACATTTGGACTTGTGCGATGCTGGCACGTAAAGCTGGATATTAACAGTAACATGAGTGAGGTTTTAAATAGATGCTAGCAAAAGCAAGTGCAAATCTGGCTATTTTTAAAGTAATGCAGGAAATAGGAATCACAAATTAAGTATTACAGTGCATATTAAATACCAGCAGCAGTTAAAGGTCAGTGTCTCACTATAGTGACATTGTATGGTTTTGTGACTTTAACATAGCTGTAGTGAACCTGAAACCAGCACTACAATGTGTATATCTGGAACTAATGAAACTTGAGATAAAACACTGATGCAGATGAAAAGGGTATTATGGTAGTACACACTCGTATGTTTGCTAACTTTGTATGCCTCATTAACCAGGGGCAAACAGATATCTATATATTTAGGCAACTCAAAATATATTTTTGTCATATAATACAATCCTGGTCTCCAGAGCTGACTGGTGCACCAGGGCAGCATTCTTCCATGAAGTTATCTGCAGGCAAAAGAACGTCGTCCTTCAGTCAGTATTGACACCAGGGTTTAAAAACCTAATTGGGGGGGTGGCCCTTGCAAACCTGAGGCGTGAAGGCGCGGATCCCTTTTTAGGGGGGAAGAGAGAGCACGGCATTGCTGGGGGACCTTTGGAGCTGGAAATCTGCTCTGAGGAATGCCACCACTTAAAAATACTTTGCTGGCCCCTGCTTGAACTCAGCAGTGTCATCAAAACCATCAGATAAAAATAAGGTTTTCTGACTTCTCGCTTCTCTTAATCCCGCAGAGCCACCGCAGCTATCGGGGGCTGGTTGGGGGGGTGGGTGTTGTGGGGCAGCAGAGCTTTCCCGGTGACTCCCAGCAGTGCTGAGCCTGCCAGCTCCGCCTGATTCCGCAGCACTGGGCTCCTCCGAGTGCCTGCCCGGCAGCCGGGGCCCTGCAGCCCGGTCACAGTGCCCATGTCCCCCGTCACGGGCACTGCCACCGCGGCCGCCCGGCAGCAACCACCGCCGCCTGTGCTAAGCAACGACGGACACCCCAGAAACCCGCTCAAAACACGGCTCATCTTCAAGCGCGCTCCTCACAAGTTTTTTTTCCATTTTTTTGTTTTTTTTTAATTTATCGGGGAAGCTGCTCCAGGTGAAACCAGAGCTGGCTTCGCACGCAGCAGGCAGCGCTAAGTGCCCAGCGGTACCCGGGCGAGAGCAGCTGCCTGCCCGCCCGCCCTCCCTCCCGCCCAGCCGGCCGGGACAGCTCCCTCCCCAGCCCAAACGCTGCTCGGGGCGGGAGATGGACCCTCCGGGCCGGAGGTGGCCATGGGATGGAGACCCTAAGCGGGTGGGTGGCTCCCCGCTTCTCATGGCCCTGCCCTGTCCGCCCGCTGCTCGCCGGGATTTGGAGTCGCGGCGTGCGGGGCGTGCGCGGGGGGACGGCCGCCGCTCCTCCTCCTTCTCCCATCACCCGCCCCTTCCCCGCCCCGGCCCTGCGCATGGCGATGCCCGTGGGTACGTTGCGGATCCCCCCGCCACCCCCCTTGGGTTAACCCCTGGTGTGTGGGTGTGTGGCGGGGCGGGAGCTGGGGTGCGGGCTCCGCTCCTTCCGCACAGGGAAGGAAGGAAGGAAGGAAGGGAAAATGGCGGCGGCCCCGCTGCCGGGGGATCGCGGTCCCTCGTGGGCAGGGGGGTGGGAGGTGTTGGTCCGGGTGAGTTATGAGGTACTTAGGCGCGTGTTTCTCTATATGTGGTGTGTGCTATACAGAGAGAGGTGGGTATATAGAGGTGTATATATAGAGGTGTGTGCGTACGGTGTCTGTACGGGCAGGACTCGGTAATCACGGGACCGGCGCTGCCGATCGGCACCCGCTGCCCTCCGGCTCCCTGCGCCCTGTTTGACACCCCCAGATGAGGAACATGAGGCGTTTTGGGGCATTTAATGTGTTTTACAGCTCCTCAGCCCCTGGAGAAGCCAGGGTTTGTTGGGTTTTTTCACCGCGGGGGCTGTCGGTGCCGTGTTGTACTCCGTGCTTCACCTCCGGTACCCGTGTGGCTCTTCCCCACAGGGCAGCTTCTGTACGAGAAAATAACACTTAAAAGTCATACTTAGTGGCGAAAAGGAGAGGGCATAGTACGTGTAATGTGTTTGAATGCAGAACGGTTCGCTGGGTAGCAGTTGAGGCTGTTCATCCCCTTACTTGCTGCGTTCTGTCCACTGTCAGTGTCCCGTATCAGTGCTCAGGCAGGGGCTTTGGTTCTCAGAAGAAATAAAAATGGATTTTGTACACACCCACACCTGCCCAAATACCTTTGGATCGTAGAATTGCTCAGGCTGGAAAAGACCTTCAGTATCATCGAGTCCAACCTCCTCCTAACCCTGTCACCCTGCTCCCAGTGACCCCCCACTAAACCATGTCCCCAGGCACCACATCCAGAGGATTTTTAAACACATTCAGGGATGGAGACTCAACCACCTCCCTGGGGAGCTTCTTCCAGTGCTTAACAACCCTTCCTGTAGAGAAGTTTCTCCTTTCCTCTCTTGAAAATGACATTTCTCTAACATGCTGCCATAGTTACATTGCAGGATACCTCTTTAATTTTTCTGTTTGTCTCTTTGAGAATAGGTTGTGTAAATGTGATAGTGCTGCCAATGTTTTTTATGTTTAGTCGAATATACTATATTTATGCAGTGGTATTTTGAGAAAGACTTTAATGGGAAACTACTGAATAGCTGCAGATGTAGCAGTCAGAGTTTTGGAGGTGATCTGAATGCTGGCTATAATCTCTCTAGTATCTGATCTGTTACTGTTTGCAGAGGAACTAATCTAGCCTTAAACACACAAAAAAGGCCATTTATTATTTTCTCTTTATTCAGGTTTATAGTAGGTGAAGGGTAATATTTTTTCTAAATAAGCTTCTTATTAATAACACTCATACTGTTGTTTTATTTCTTACAGGATTGGTGAGGAATAAACCTGCTTTTAGTGAAATTCTTATTGCGTGTTGAGAAACAAGGCAGCAAACCTGGCCAAAAGCAGATGTCTTCAGAAACTCTTACAGAAAGTCCAGAGGTGCCAACAGAATATACCATGTCCCCTGAAGTTCTGAACGTGGGAGGAAAAGTGAAGTCAAGTGACAGCCCAGTAGAGAGCCTGGAGACAGGATCAGACAAGGAAGAATGCCTGGAGCCCCTGTCCAAGAGGCAAAGGAAGAGGCTGTTGAAGCAGAAGCAGTGGGAAGAGCAGAAAGATCTGCGGAGGTATGGGCTGCAAAACAGCTTTGCTGGGGTGATGTGTAGTGCCCAGTGCTGATAATAAGGATGTGTCAGCAGCATTTGCATGTGGATTCCTGTAGCAAACCACAACAGTTGAACTAGTTTTCTCCCATGCTAGGTTTAAAGCAGTAGTCACAGGCTACTACTCCATCTGCATATGAAGAAGCTATAAAGGTAAGCATCTTCTCTTCATAATAGAAGTATTCCTCAACGTGAAGAGACTGTCAGGAGGGATTCAGACTTGCATGATTTTGGTTTGTCAGCACGGAGAAATAACCTGTGGCCTTGTTCCTTTCTTAATGGGCTGCACCCTCTTTTCCTGGTGCTGATGAGGTGAATGTTACAGACAGTGAAAATGAAATTTCTTTTGGCACGTGAAATGCTGTGGTTTCAGTTGTGATGATTTGTAATCGAAAATAAGGTTTGGAAGATGATGAGCTTCTGGTTTATTCTGTTGTTGAGAGAAAGCATATCTGCAAATGGGATGAGTGTGATTTACCTGTGATTATTACCCTGCTGAATGTAAAGTGTTCCTTCCCAAGACAGTGGCTGTTAAAATTGCTGTGTCCAGAACCTGAGGGAGGAGGGGGAAGAATCAATTGCTTCAGAAAGCTTTTGAAAAGCTGTTCAGTGAAACAGGTGGTGTTCCACATTCTGATACTGCAGTTTTGGTAAATTTTTTTTTTGTTGTTTCTGTTGTGAGACTTTAACTCTGAGTGCCCTGAAATCCACGAGGCCCCCACTATTGACTTCCCTGGTTTTTGTGTCAGGTGTCAGTCCTAGGTACACACAGAGCTTCAAAAAGTCAGTGTCTGTTTCATGGGGTATCACAAGCAGAAATAGGATGAGTTTAAACTCCCACGGGCACAGGGCAGCCACCTCCATCAGAAGGGGTCCCTCAGCAGATGTGCCAGGGGGTTTTAAAGGTCTGTTTGTTTGTGTGTCCGTGTAGGCAGAAACGGAAAGAAAAGCGTCAGAAGAGGAAACTGGAGCGGCAGTGGAAGGCGGAGCCCGGCGGCCAGGGCAGCGACAGAAAGCGGAGGAGGAGGGAAGCTGCTCCCAGCACCCTGCGTCTCGTCATCGACTGCAGCTTTGATGAGCTGATGGTGCCAAAGGTAAAGGGGAGGTGCCCATCACACAGCAGTGCTGGAAGGGTCTCCAGTGGCTGTGCTGATGCATCATCAGAGCACACAAAATGGAGAGCGTCTCGCTAATGAATCTGTCAGGGTTTAACACTGCCCAGCAGTTAAACACAGGGACAGATGCTCTGTGTTAATTCCCCTCTCCTCCCTGATAAGGAAAGGAGAGAGACTTATGGGTTGGAAACTAAACTACACAGCTTTAATGAAACAGTAATGATAAATAGGAAAAATTACTAAACATACACAAGTATATAGGAAAATTGATCCCACGTTCCTCCCCCCTTTCCACCAATAACTCTCACATCACACCCAAGGCTGCAGGGCAGCCCTAGGAAAATCCAGGCTGGAATCCTGGGGTCAGCAGCAGTTGGGAGCTGGAGGCAGGAACACACAGATTCAGGCTGGGATGGATCAGGAGCACAGGCAGAGGAAGGGATGGAATCCTCCCAGGATGCTGAAGCAAACAGTGAATGGGCAAAGAAGGGGAAGCAGGAAGGAGTTTGACCCTCATGATCCCTCAAATTTATACTGAGTATGACACGTATGGGATGGAATACTCTGGCCAATTTTGGCATCTGTCTTGTCTGTTCCTCCCCAAAGGAGGGTTCCAGGTGTGACCTTTCTGCTCCTTTTCTCCTTCTGGAGAGTAAAATGTTCCTCAGAGCTGAGCAGTGGCCTTGGTTCTGCAGACCATTCTCTAGCTGTAACTATAAACATGGGGTGTTATCAGTCCCAGAAGCAGACACTGACTGAGAAACTTGC